>NC_133002.1:31828989-32129671 GCF_048564905.1 Vicugna pacos
AATAATAATAATATCAGTTAATAATTATGTAATACTCACTGTGTGTAACCACTTTTCCAAGCCCTATTATATACATTAACTCATTTAATTCTTATCTTGTAAAGTAGGTACTATTTCTAACCTTGTTTTTCATAATAACTAAATATGAGCAAAGAGATTAAATAATTATGTATCGTATATGTAGTTTTTTAACCATCCATATTTTAGCTTTTTTCTTTTAGAACTTGAGATTGGATGTGTGCACCCAGGCAGCCCAGCATTATTCAATATTTCTCTGATTAAAAGAACAGACTGGTTCAAATCCCAGCACTACTACTTCCTGTAGGGTGATCTGGGCAAGTTAATTTACATCACTATGTCTCAGTTTTTTCATCTGCAAAATGGGGATAAATATTAACTATTCTATGGGATCACCCTGAGGATGAGATGAGTTAACAATCATAAAGAGCTTAGAACACTGCCCAGGTCAAAACATGTTAACTTTTTAAATTATTGTTATCATTATTTTATTAAGTCCCAAGAGTTAACAGAGCCACACAGTAAATGTCTCAAGTTCTAAAAAAAAATAAAGCTACTACATATACAATCAATTCACACAGAAATCAGCATTTAAAAAATAATTATAGGTTACTATCAGTCTTTCTGTGCCTACTAAAATGCCAAGAAAATAGTAAGAAAGGAGAAGGAAACTGATTACAGAGGAAACAAAACTAATATTTAAATTAACGTAATAATTAAATTAACGTAATGTAATATTTAAAGTAATGTAATGTAATTAAAAAAAAAGAATATATAGTATAGGCCTGTGTTAAAGACCCTTCCTACCTCAGAAAGTAATACCAACTTACTGAAACTGAAATCCCTGCTTGGTACGGACCCAATTTCTGATTCACACACCAAATTCTATTTTATTAAACTTAAGCTGTCTTTCAGCCATCTAAGAATAACTCTATGTAAAGGAGGAATTCTTAAAAATAAAAGAAAGTGAATAAATTGAAAAGGTTAAAAAAATATCTTAAATCACTAGAAATCTCCTCTTCTAAGAACTGGAGGTTAGAAAAGACACCCAAGAGAACCAGGCTAATGTTATTACCAAGGCAAAAAAGTGATTTGGTAGTCAGGCAGACCTGGTTCAAATCCCAGCTCTGTCACTTGCCCCGTCAACCCGCACCCCATTCCCCACCTTTCTAAGTTTCTGGCATCTTACCTGTAAACAAGAGATGATATCTACCTACCCTAGGGATGGAGGTATGGATGAATGGAGATAATGTAGGCCCAGGAATCAACATGACACTTGGCATTTAATAAGCACTCAATTTAAATGCAACTGTTAAAATTACTGTGCTTAGGAGCATGGAGAGCTCATTTTAGAGAAGAAAAAGTGAGGCAGGAGGGTACAGAGCAACTCACATGAGCACCTGGGTGCCAGCGGAAGTGGCGCTGTGTTGCAAGGATGTTGCCAGCATGAACGTAGTGACCTAGAAGAAAAGTCCACAAGTGCACTAGCTAACTCTGGGCCCCCAAGATGAGGCAGGCACAGCAAACTGCTAAGAAAACATGGCAGCCCTCGCTTTCCTAGCCCAAATGCTGTACACCACCCTCTAGGCCTGCCCCTGGATAAGACCAACTCCCAAAAGTCTGACATAAGCAGCTCCCTGTCCCCTACCTGGCAGCCCCCTCTCCAGTCGCATGGCCAAGCTTCCCACTTATCTGCTCTTCCTCAGGCCCCCCACCCCACCTCAGTTCTAATCTGCCTCTTTAATCAGGAGCCAAATGTTCTGGTAAGCAAAATGGAGAGTACAGGGCTGGGCCCTTGCGTGTTTTTCCTGCTCTTCATAGGAACACCAGGGGTAGCAGGGTAGGTGCTAACTGGGAAGTGGAAACCAAGCCACACTCTCACCCTCCATTTTCTTGACGCCAAAACGTTTGCCTGGTGACTTTCCACCCAGGTTCTTGGAGCTGCCACCTGTCTTCTTGGATGCATATCTGACAGCAAGAGCTGCAGCCTGAGGGGGGTTCAGCAGGGCTGTAACTGCAGAGAGAACAGAAATGTTGTTCAAACAGGGAGGCTCCCAATCAGACTCTCTTTCTGTCTCAATGGGCCATCTGCTAAGCTGAGAGGTGGCAGTGGGTAGTGGCAGGGGAGGTGAGGAAGATATGTGAGCAGAAATGCCACTTGACTGTGTGGGCTTTAAGGGAGTGTCTGAAGTCCTTGGCCTTCTCCCATGACAAGGGACAAGTCCTTCCTTGTATTGTCCAGGGTGTAAGCATTGCATGAAATGTGCATGTGTGTGTGTGTGGCTTTGGGTGGGTAGGGGGTTAGGAGACAGGGGAGGGAATAACATATTAATGGAAAAAAATAAACACCATGTGCCCTAGGTCCTGACACATCCAGTCCTAATGAGGAGAAACAAATACCACAGAAACAGAAGCCCGCAAGCAAGAGGACACCACAGAGCTGCCTGTTTCAGCCTCACTCACCATCATGCCCTTAAGGCTCCATGCACTGTGGAGGGGCCAGACCACAGAGCCCAGCACAGGACACCCAGGGAGAGGCGCCTGCTTTGACCTCACCCGCCACTTTCTCAGCCATCCATCCATCCATCCATGGCACACCAGACACTTGTAAACAAAAAGGGCAGCCTTTCTGAGGGAGGCTACCACAGGCTCCTGTCCATTTCAGAAGGCTGGGCCCTTTCTTCATTCGGCAAGCCCACCAAGTACAAGTCCAACCAAGAAGGCTGACACCCTGCCCTTGTTAATCTGATGTCTCCATTTTCATTCCAAAGTGGTCAATGGCATTTATTTTAAAAAGGAAAGGGAACTAAAATTCATACTAACCAGGATGGAAGCCTTGTGCCCCACGTAAAGCCGAGGAATGGCAGTCCCTGCCCTCAGGTCTGCAGATACAGCTATGCTTAGTCAGGGTGATGCCAGGATCTTTAGAGCCTTTGTGGGTCCCTGGAGCCCGTAAATTCAGATTTCCTAAAACCTAGGTTTCTGAAATTTTAATGAGAACACAGACTAGCTGGGGCAAAGGATCAAAGATAAGGACTTAGAGCACAGCACCAGGATCTACCTACCTTTAAACACCTATTTATTCGTTCATTCACTTTCTTACTAAGGTCAGGAACTAGACTTGCTTTATCTACCTTATCTCATTCACAAACCTTTGCCCTTCACCCTATTTACCATCCTCCTCCTTAAACAATGCTCAAAGGAAATGCAGTTGCTCAAGCAGAAATCAAGGAATCACTGCTGATTCCTTCCCTTTGCTCACCTCACATATCTAGTTCACCAGCAAGTCCTGTGGATTCTAACTCCAAAATGGATCTCAAATCCACCCAGTTCCCTCCAAGTTCACTGACAGTACTAACATCTCGGCTAAATCATCTCTCATCAGAGCTACTATTAAAGCTTCCCATCTGGTTTCCTCATTTCCACTGCTATTCCCTTTAAATTCACATAAAAACAAGTTTACTTCTCAAGATGTAAAACTGGGTCAAGTCACTCTCTTGCCTCTCTTACAAAGCCAGGCCTCCTGTCATCCTTTAGGTCTTAACTTACATGTTACCTCCTCAGAGGGCTCCCCTGACCACTCACCTTAAAAAAGAGAAACAGACACATTTTTTCCTTTCTTTCACAGTACTTGTAACAATTTACAACTATTTTATTTATGTGCTTATTTACTGACTTATCCATTAGAAAGGACTAGCCTTGGGGGAGAGACTACGTCTTTTATTTTCTCTGCTGAAATCCTCAGCACCTACCACTGTGTCTGGCACAAAGACAGACCTCAGTCTGTTGAACGGACGGATTCGTTTTTTGGGCTCCAATGAGCCTGCGGTAATAACTCATGTTTACAGATGAAGGAACCCAAACAAAGCCAGACAGGGCAAGCGGGGAACTGAAGTCACCAACCGCCAAGGGAGCTGTACTTGCAAGCCAGGCAGGGATGGTCACCTGACCCTCGCCCCAGATGTCATGTGATCGGCGACTGCCGCCCCTCAAGCCTCTTGGGCCCCGCACCATCCCCCAACCCTCCCGCCCCCAGGGTCCCCCGCGGGGAACGGCCTCCATCCCCCGGCTCCTGGCAAGGTCTCCATCCCGCCTCCACCCCTCGCCCCGCGACGGCGACAGCGTCCCGCTACCAGCTGTCCGCGTCCTCAGCGTCAGCGCCGCCAACGCCATGCTTGCCGTACGCGCGCTTTCGGGCTCAGAAACCTTCCGTTTCCGCTACGGGAAGATCTACTTCCGGGTCCTACGTGGCGGTTGAAAGAGTGGCGCGAGAAGTTGCTGGTGAGTACAGCCTGGCCTGCGGGCAAGCCGGCAGGCGGGCGAGGTAGGACCTACCTCTTGAGCTTTGCTCCGTAGCGGCTTCGTGGCCGGGGCGTCCGGGGCCTCTGCTGCGGCGTGTGGACGAGCTGCCTGCCCTGATGCCGGCTGGAAAGGCGTGGAATATGCCTGGCAGGGGCCGGCTTGTCCGATCTCCGTATTCTGCCAGTCAGCAGAGGCCCGGACGGGGACAGGGGTGAGGTCCCTCTCTAGTCGTTAAGCTTACGTTACTGAACTCTTGCTGATTGCTAGGTACTGTACAGAGTGCTGTTGATGCATTAAATTTTTTTTAAACTCTTATAACCTTGTAGTTATTTTTATTATCCCAAATTTACTGAAAATGAAAGCGAGGCCCCCAGGAGTTACATGGCTCATCCCGGGTCACACAGTGTTAGTGAATATTTGTTCAAAGAGTGACTCTTGTGCACGACCCAGCAACATGTCCTCACAAAAATTTGGACATGGTGTTCATGCAGCATTATTCATAGTCGCCAAAAAATGGAAGCAAGCCGAATGTCCACCAAGTGATGAATGGATAAACAAAATGTATTATATGCATACATTGGAGTATTATTCAGCCATTGAAAACAATGAAGTGCTGACACGTGCTATAACATAAATGAACCTTGAAAACATGCTAAGTAAAAGAAGTCTTTCACAAAAGAGCACATGCTATATGAGTCCATTTATATGAAATATCCAGAATAGGCAGATCCACAGAGACTGAAGATTTATGGTTGCCAGGGGCTGGTGGGGGAAGGGAAATGGATTGACTGCCTAATGGCTGTGGCATTTCTTTTTGGGGTGATGAGAATGTTCTGGAATTAGATGGTAGTGATGGTTATCCAACCTTGCAAATATACTGAAACATACTGAACTGTACACTTTAAAAGGGTGAATTTTATAGGATGCAAATTCTATCTCAATTTTTAATGACTCGGTATTTCCATTTTAAATGCAGAGATCAACAAAGGGGTGATGTGGAATCTCGCTTCTACTCCATTAAGACTTTTTAATAGTAGCATCCACTTTGTTTATACCTCACCTTGACCTAGAAAGGATTTGAGGAGGTTCCTGTTAGACTACAGACAAAGCTGTTCTGAGTTCCAGGCTGACCTTGCTGGGACCATGCCCTATTTCTCTGTTTCTCCATTTCTCTGTGTATCATATTTATTTCCATAAAGCTTGGCTGTAGAACACATCTAGTGGACTGAATTCAATGCTACAGTCTGTGTCTTATCTTTTCCTTTTAGGGAATTATTCGGATAGCATTTTTGATGGCTCTAAAGAAGTCATCACTCTCACTGGAATCCAGTGAGAGTGACTCTGAGGAGTTGCCAACATTTGCCTTCCTGAAGAAGGAACCATCTTCAGCAAAGAGGAGAGGGCCTCAGAAAGAGGAGGAGATTGTAGTGGTTGACATCTCAGATTCTGAGGCCTCCTGTCCTCCATCACCAAAATGGAAAGATCCACCACCTGTCCCAGACACAGCTGAAACTGTCTCACAAACAGAGCCAGTCAGGGTGCTAAGCAGTGGAAGTGATGAGGAGGAGGAATTTATTCCCCTGGCTGAGAGACTTACTTGTAGATTTTTGACCCACAAGCAGCTGAGCCCTGAGGACTCCAGCTCCCCAGCTAAAAGTGTTTTGGCTCATCAGACTAATGAAGGAGCATCACGTGACTGGCAAAACCAGCCCTTTCCAAGGATCCCTCATATTCCCCCCCATGACACCTTAGCAAGGCATGCATCCAAGTGCAAGGACCCTATGCTAGACCATCCATGCCATCAGCTTCCAGCCTGCCCAACTACCTGCTGTGTCCAGAGCAACAGCTTGACAGTAACCCAAACAAATGCTGAGGTACCCCCGCCTCAGAAGAGAACCAAGCATAATCAGAAGGTCCAGAAGAGAGACTCCCAGAGATGCCAGCAGCGGGGACTAGCAAGACAGAAGGAAAGCACCCTGAGGCAACAGGAAAGGAAGAAGGCAGCAGCCCTGGTCAACAGGCTGAAAGCTCAGAGGCCAGAGGAATGCTTAAAGCACATCGTTGTGCTGCTGGATCCAGGTCCTCCAGGCATCCTTCTTTGCCCTGTGCTGTGTGAACTGCTTCCTGGGCCCCACTGACAACCCCTTTCCCCTCTGTTGCAGTGCTCTTACAGATGGAAGGTGGGGGCCAGCTCCTCTGTGCACTGCAGTCCATGGAGTGCTCCTGTGTGATTGAGGCGCAGGCTGTGCCTCGCAGCATCTCCTGGAGGAGAAGGGCTGGGCCCGCTGAGGTAGGGCTTTTCTGGCTGCTGTCTCTCCTCCTCCTGAGAGTCACAGAATAAATATGCTTTTATTCTAAGGGATATATATCAGTCAGGGCCCCAGCAGGAAAGCAGATGGCACACTCAGGATTTAATAAAGGGACTGTTTTCCAAGGCAGGAGTGGGACACAAGGAAACCGCAAGGGACAGCGCAGTACCTCAAGGTAATAATGGTGTTAACTCACTTTCTCCTCCTCGGGGACTGTTGCCATTTCAGATTGGTTAGTTCCCTGTTGTGCCAGGCTGTCCTGTGCATTGTAGGACATTTAGCCGTGTCCCTGGCCTCCACACCCTAGATTTCAGTAGTCCACCTCCGAGTGGACTCCAGATATTGTCAGACATCCCTTGTGGTGGGGAAAGATCGCCCCTGTTTCTCTCACAGTTATCCTATAAGGAAGGAATTCTCATCCCCACATCACAGGGGGGAAAATGAGAAGTTGGAAAGCCTTGTTAAGGATCACAGCTGAGTGGTGGCGGGGGTGGGCGGGGACTATAACCCAGAGCTCTTCCCACTTGTGCTTTGCTATATTGTGGGTCTTGGCTTTCTCTTATTATAGGGACCTAATCAGAAAACTGCACTCTGTAATACCGTACTGCTGTAGTATTGTGGACCGCAAGGCGGCCCTGGCTCTGTCTGATTACACCCTAGTATGGCAAAGAGGTGCTCTCACAGGCTGAAGTTTCCCTAGTGGTTCTTTTCTTTGTCACACAAAACCTGTGTATTTGCATGGGCCGCTCAGCTCATACTTAGCATCTACCCTCAAAGCCCAAGTTACTTATTTGTTCCAGATCTTTTGGAAGAGTTTCCTTCTCTCTGTCTCCCTATTCAAAATGCATAGAAATACTGGCAGTTATTTCTCAGTCCATTTCAACTCACTAATGTTCCTTTCTTATTCACTGCTTCTTGAGATGCAGTACACCAAGGTTGAACAGTTGAGGACTGGGAGGGACAGGATCATGGATCACTGTTTCTTGTAACTGTGACTTCATTTCAGAAGAAAAAGGGTAATGCAAAATGGACTAGGCTGATGGGGATGTGTTCATTCACCCAAAAGGCCTGGGTCTCTCTCACAGGTGCTGAGCACCTGCTGACCTGCCTCCCTCTGCTGGGTTCCGTGTCCTTTGACAGGATGGAGAGGAGGACTGGGTGGAGGAGCCAATGATCCTGGTGTTGCTCTTGGCAGAGGCATTTGTACCTATGATCTACAATTTCAAACAGGTGGGCAGAGCCAGAGGGGTTGGTGCCAAGGCATGGGACAGAGGGATGACTCTAGGGAGCAGGCATTCATGCAGTTTCTGCCCATTTATACAGAGAACTCTGGGCAGCACCGAGGAAGGGAAGGAAACGCTTCAGAGCTTTGTAACTGACATCACGGCAAGGACAGCTGGGAAAGCTGTGTCACTGGTGGTTGTGGATCAGGAGAACTGTTTCAGGTTTGGATTTGTCCTTGAGACTTGGCGTTAAAAGGGGCAGCTCTTGGGCCAACAGGGGTGAATTTGTTTATCCCAGATCTAGGTCCCTCTGCAAACTAGTGTCCCTGACCAGCCCTGTGGGACTCTCTACTCTAAGCTTTGCATACCTCTTCTGCCTGAGCTCAGCCTGGAGGTGTCACTCTTTGATTTCCTCCCATGCTCCAGTGCTCCGAATCCCCCGAGGAGAAGGAAACAGGGAGTGGCCAACAGAGGACAGGCCAAGGAGAAGAGGAAGGAGAGACAACTAGAGGCCAACACAGCGGCCAGGGTGACCAGGGTAGACATAGAAGAGGTAAGAACTTCTGTTGCCTGAGTCAGCGTGGGTGCCCACTCTCATCTAACCCAATTTGCTGTTGATAAAGAGTAAAATGCCTGCTGGACACTACTTTATGCCTTGGCACTAAGAAGGGGCCAAACAGGGAGCCAAGGGGCTGGGGTGCAGCTTCACTGAACAGGGAGAGGAGAGCAGTTTCAAATTAGTCTCTCTGCGCCCTTCCAGTCCATCCTGCTTTTGGGTTTCTAGGCACTGGTGGATCTGCAGCTACACACAGAAGCCCAGGCTCGAATTGTGCAGAGCTGGAAAGAGCTGGCCGACTTTGCATGCACGTTCACAAAGGCTGTGGCTGAAGCACCCTTCAAGTGAGTGCCCCATCAAGTCCTGGCTCCGTCGCTGGGCCCTGTCCTTTACAGTGGTTCTGGTACCCAAAGATATCCCTTTCCTCTGAACTCTGCTGCTAGTCTGTGGTCACTCAAGCTAGAAGCAGAAGGAGCTGACCTAACCCTGGGCATTCTTGGAAAGAGCCTTCAAGTCTAGTCCCCTTAAAATGTTCTCCTTTACTTTATGTGTAAGTTTGTGTCCTGCAAGGTGGTACTGGGTCACCAGTGGGCCAAGTTACCAGGATTCACTGTAGATCAGGTCACAATGTAATAAGCCCTTGTCAAACACAATTCTAGCCTAGCTAGCTCAAGGACTGTTCATAGCCAGAATTTAAAATTAATGAGACCTCAGAGACAATCCAGTCCAAGTCCCTCATTTTATACCTGAGGGAACCGAGGCCTGGAGAGACCAACTTGTCAAAGTTCCTAGCAAATTAGAACCAGAACCAGACTCCAAATTGCCTGATACTCAGTCCCTTGTGCCTACCCTGTGCACACGGCCTCTCTGATCAATACAACCCTATCTCAATATAAGCAAGGGTCTCATAGTTCTCTGGTACCTTCTCTTTTAATGAAAAGGAATAGATGTTTTAAGAGGAATCATCAACTGGCACTGCTTGGGAACAGTGAGCGTTTAACTAGGCCAGATAGACCATTGTGCCCACCTCTTCCGAGGTCCGTGGAGGAACTGTTAGTTAAGGGGACAGGTGCAGCAGAGTAACGAGTGACTCGTAGCTCCTCAACTATGCTGTTTTCAGAAAGCTCCGAGATCAAACTAGTTTCTCCTTCTGCCTGGAGAGTGACTGGGCTGGAGGGGCAAAGGTGGACCGCTGTGGCAGGGGGCTCGCGCTGGTCTGGAAGAGACAGATTCAGCAGCTGAACCGAGTCAGCCTGGAAATGGCCAGTGCTGTTGTGGACGCCTATCCCTCCCCGCAGCTCCTGATCCAGGTATGCTGTTCCAGGCGTCACTGTCTAGTGCATTGTGGCCTTAGTGGGGTGCCAGTTTCCAGGACCACACCAGTGAGGGCCCAAGAATACCTTGTACGTCACCAGTGTGGGTCTACTGAGATCAGAGTCAACACTGACCAGGGAGGGAGGATGGGTTCTTACCCCCCAGCCCTTATTCATGAGGAATGGCTGTGTATGGTGTGGTATTAACAGGTCATTTACCATTTTCAGGCTTATAAGCGGTGTATTTCCGAGCAAGAACGCCAGAATTTGCTCGCAGGCATACAGGTGCGCCGTGGAGAAGGTGTGACAGCCACCTCCCGCCGTATTGGGCCAGAGCTGTCCAGGCGCATCTACCTTCAGATGACAGCTTTGCAGCCAGATCTCTCTTTAGACACTGCAGACTGATGCCAGCCCTCAGGGATAAGGATGAAAAGCTGGAGATTTCCACCTCCCCCACCTGGAAGCATGACTGCAACGCAGGGACTGAAAACGTCACCCGCAGCACAGGCCTGGGTCCTGCCTAGAGCAGGCTTTCGTGGGTGTCGCTATTTGCAATTATCTCCGTACCTGTCGACGTAGGGGTGAAGGCTGAGGTGCTTGCATTTGTGCTCACGGGCATTTAACATTCCTCTCCTAGCTGCCACGCAGAACCCCCTACCCCAGCCAGCCCTCAGAACACAAAGGAACAAAGACAGACCACTCAGACACGTATTTAATAATGGGAGAAATCCAAAAGAACCTCAGCATCAAATCTCGAGGTCATGAGTGAACTGCCCTCAGTGGGCTGCTCGACAGGGCTGAGTGGGCCCCAGCCTTCCCCCACCCACTGAAGCTGCCTCCCCCCAGCCAGGGAACGGGGTCTGGTCACTGTGCTGACTGCTGTATGCTCTTAATCTCATTTTATGTACTATGTGTTTAGTTTCAGTGAAGCATATACGCCAATGGCTCTGGAGCTTGGAGGAAGACTAAAGGAATGTGTAGTGATTCTGAGTGAGGTGTGGGCCTGCGCGGCAGAGCTGTCCTTGAGGGAGAACAAGTCCTCTCTTCCACTGTCAGGACAGTTGTGTGTCAGTCCTATCCAAATGGGCCACTAGTGCTGAAAAGCTGGATCCCGTCCTGACTGAACATGGCAGGTTCTTGCTCTCCCTGGGGAGAGGCAAAGAGCTCGCAATCTGGAGTTTTCTAAGAATGAGCACCATGACGTGGCCATTTCTGATCCCTCCGTCCAGCTGTTGTGAAAAGAGGCAAAGGAGGCCACAGAGCAAGAAAATGCTTAACCTGGCAGGCGAGAACAGTTCCCCCCTTATTTGTGCTAGTCCTTAATGCGCCACTTTTAAACTCCACGATGCTACTTGTTTCCCTTCGTTGTACACATGTAGTGATGTCTACAGTCAAAACAGTTCTACACCTCATTCTCTATGAAGCTTGAGTTTCCAGGTTGCTCTGAGGTATTTAATCACACCAGTTACTTAACAGAGCTGTCACAGACAGTGTGGCTTTGCAAGGGTCCACCTTGTTTACTGGCAGTCAGGGAGTTCATGCTCTCAAACTGACGCCAGGAGCCGGACCATCCCCATTTTATAGAAACCACGTAAGCTGCGGCAGGACTTCACAGGAGCTGCCCAAGACCCTCGTAGCTATGAGATTTGTTTGTGAGTCATAAATCTGTTTCCCAGGAAAGAGTCTATACTCCAGCCAAGAGATACTCAATTTTAGTGTAAGTTTTGTTTTCTCAGGACATTATAATGGAGGCAAAATGATGGAAAGGAAAGGAAGGACACCAGGGTGGAAATCCAGTTCTGCCTCAAACTGAGAGACTGCAGGCAAGTCATGGAAGGCCTCAGTTTCCCCATCTACAAGTGTTATATTGGACTGGATGGTCTTGAAGTCCCTTTCACAGCCTGAGATTTTGTATGATCATTTAAAATACCTGAAATGTCTGAGGTCCTTAAAAATAGGTATGTCCCTCCCCCCAAATTTAGGCTAGATTTGCTGACTATAGTGTTCCCCCTAGTCCCCAATAACACACTGCCTCCTGACCTGCCCTGGCTCCCCAGGGAGGAATGAAAGAAAGGGTCTGTGACATACAAAAGTATAAATGGAGTGACAGCTGACCTT
This sequence comes from Vicugna pacos, assembly GCF_048564905.1. Lineage (NCBI taxonomy): Eukaryota > Metazoa > Chordata > Mammalia > Artiodactyla > Camelidae > Vicugna > Vicugna pacos. Next base: position 31,840,829 of record NC_133002.1, read on the forward strand.
TAGTAGAAATGAGTCTTGCCTTTACACAGCTTTGTATAACAACTAGAAAAGGCTGTTTCTCCCTCTCCCCACCTCAAGCCTATTCTTTTAAGCATGCAGGTTACTGTCCCCACCTCTTATTTCTCCCTATTCAACCAGGGAACCCTGACTGAGGAACAAGGAGGTCTTACAAAGAGGAGGTCTAAAGTACCAAATGGCAGCCATTTGATGATGGCAGGTAGGTCTGACGCTAAAAACAGGTTGTGTCCAGCAGAACCCAATTCCATAGGAATCCAAGCTCCAAGGCTGGGAGGCAGCAGGTGATGAGGACAAGCTCACTGCTGAGAATCGGTCTGCAGGACCCACTGGAGGATGTCATGGCTGCGCAGGCCCCGGACCGCATTGTCATAGATGGTGTTCACGCTGGTGCAGAGGGGCTGCTGCTGCAGCTCTGTCACCCGACAAGCAACCAGCCCGCCAGCTGCACACAGCAGCAGCAGCAGCAGCAGCTTCAGCACAGCCCAGGACCGGGTGTGTTTCCGGGGGGGCGGCTTACGGGGCCGAGAGCCGGACTTGGATTCTGGAGGGATAAAGTCATGGGAGAGAAAAGGTCCAGTCAGTCTGAGGAGACCCACACTCTACCAATCAATGCTTGTCTCCTCAGTGCAGATCCACTTACACCCCTGTTCTGCTGAAAACTCCCCAGGCCCTGAGAAGAAAACGGTTTTAAGAACGTCTGAGCTCTTAAAAATGTTGCTATGCAGAGACTAAAACACAAACTCCTTCTCCCTTGGATCTCGAGGAGTAGATTCAAAACTGGACTCATTCTGCCTCACGTAGCACATAGTCCCGAGGGTCCTAAGTTCTCCTTCATAACACGGCGATGATCTGGGCCCCTCGGGATCAAGGGAGGGGCTCACCAGGAAGCATCTAGCATGGATAGAGCGTCTCCCATTTGGGGGAACAGGTTTGAAATGTATTAATACTGTTAATGTCATTATTATTATATAAGATGCATATAAAAAGAAAGCCTGGAAAACGGTGCACCATATTGGTAACAACGGCTGCTGCTGGGAATGGGGGGGTTGCAGGCGATCGCCATTTCCTGATATATACAGAAATTCTTTGCAATTAACAAATGTATGTATAATTAGAAAAAAAATTGACTTGGGGACTTTTACGCAACATTTTAAAAAACTTGACTGAGCAACCACAGGCCAAGAACTACATGATTCTGTCAAGTAGCTTTTTTCACTTAATCCTATCACTACCCTATAAGGAGGTATGATCCTCATTTACACAGAGGAAACAAAAAGGTGTGAGGGGGTGACTTGCTCAAGGCCAGTGGGGGTGAGCAGGGACAGGCACAGGCCTCCACTCCCTACAGAGCTTCCCTGCTCAAGCACCTCTCCCTCAGGGGTCCCTTTTGGCCCAGAGGATACATGGTCCTCCCTCATCCGTGGATCCACACCACTACACAAATCCAACAGGACATATTCAGGTAAAACACTAGTGGGTATTTTTTATACAGCATGGTTCCCTGAACACAGATTAAATGATTCCCCTGGTGCTCACCAAAGAGAGTGACCCGGTCCAACTCGTAAAGAAAATCTTAGGCAGTGCAGGCGGTACTGAGATGGCACCACACACTCAAAGCCCAGTACACCTCACGGGTGACGTCAGGGACTTTTTCTTTCTTTCTTTTTTTTAATGGAGAGACTGGGGATTGAACCCAGGACTTCCTGCATGCTAGGCACGCACTCTACCAGAGCTATACCCTCCCCACCTGACATCAGGGACTCTTAAGAGTAATGTGAACATACGCAGTTTTCACCATTCTGGGTGACTTCAGACTATAACCCTTACAAAAAGGGCAACACCCTGTTCTGGGAATGTTCTAAGCCACATTTGACCCAAACATCTGCACATAAGCATGTGACACTGGGGAAACAAACCAGCCAGGGCACTTGGAGGGTCCCCTGCTCCCTGCAAGCAGACCCTCCAAGTTGCTCCCAGGCCTTAGAGTATACTGCATCTGACAAGGTTTACAAGCTCATTCTCTCACTCACTCATCTATCCTGAAAACACAAGCAAGTCCCCCCACTGCACCCCTGCTGGAACCCTGCAACTGAGAGGAAAACGTACTCGGGGCCTGGTTTGTTTCCTTCTTAGGTTTCTTCTCCTGCTCCCGCTTGGCTGCTTTGAGGGCGTCGTACTCCTTTCTCCGGCGCTCCTTCTCTTCCGCCTTCTCCCGCTTCCGCAGCTCCCGCTCCTGAGCCTCCTTAGCTCGCTGCTTGGCCTCCCACTTCTTCTCGGCCTCTACGAGAAAGGAGATCCAAAAGTGGCTTCTCCCACAGACCTCCAGCTTGCTTTCCCAAGTGATTAAAAGTGTGGATTCAGGCTCTTTCCCTTATGCCGTGGCTCACATAAGGTGTATTAGAAGGCAGTCTCAGGGAAGTAAGCCCTCCCTAAAATACAATAAGCTGCTCTCAGGGTTTATCCAATGGATCCTTATTAAGGGGTTCCTAGCCACAAGCAGCAGAGATTACGGGGATGTAACTAGCAGGGAATAAGAAAGGCGGAGGTGATGAATCTGGTGCTCCTTTACAATTAGGTACTGATTCAGAAGACACAGCCATTGACAGCCTTGCACAACGCCAACTATTAAGAGAAGAAACAATGGAGGTGTTGATTCCTGTCTTCGCAAGCTTCAGAAAGGAACGTGGCATGGGGAGGGCTAGCAGGAAGAAAACTGAGCACTCAGTTCGGGGTTAGAGAGGATGGAAATGTTCTCCTGAAAAAGCGAGACTAACACTTTGTCAGAGGGTGCTCTCTCGACTCCAACTTGGGAGCCTATGTCACACTCAGATTTACTTCACAGCCCAAGTATGTTTACACAGTAGCCAACTTACAAATTACTGGGTTCCAAAAATGCATTTCCAAATTAGTTATCTGGAAGGCTGAAGTACATTTTTCCAAAGCCAGAATGCCACAAATGGTGGTTACATGTCCTTTTAGGGCTCAAAAGCCTCTTTGAACTATCCCGTAGCTGAAAAGTAGCACTCTTAGTACTGTAGCTTTCCACTGCTTCTCTATAGACAAACAAGCTCCAAGTTCCAGCTGGGCAACGAGAATGCCAAGAACACACTCCATGCAGCCTCGAGACGACACGTGCCGTCCAGAAGCAAAAGCAGCAGCGGTCAGAGTAAACATGGGCGGTACAGCAGCCACGTGTGTACAGGGATGGTCATGAGGTTCCGATCTCAGGGTCCGCCTGTGATCAGTACTGTGTATGTCCCTCCAAGTACAGGATTCCTCCAGTAGGCAGGCTCAGAAGTCAGCCAGCTAGCCGTCATAGCGCTGTGTGCCAGGCCTTGTTCTAAGTGCCTGAGATACAGCAGTGAAAAAAAGTCAGGCTGCAGTGCCTAAATCGTCTGCCTTCTCGAGGAGGAGACAAACAATAAAGTGAACAAAGAAAGACAGTGATGTGAGCCATTGAGGAAATAACTGAGGATATGACAGTGACAGATGCAGTGGCCATTCTAGTCTGGGTGGTTGTGAAAGGGTTAAGGTTAACCTAAGGCAACACATGAGCAGAGACAGGAGGGACTACACGAAGCCGAAGCCGGAAGCCAGGGAAAGGAAACCAAGCAAAACCCCTAAGATGAGACTGTGCTTGGTGTGTTCAGGCTTGTGTGGCTCAAGTCGACTGCATCCTCTCACTGGTGTGTAGAGTGAGGCCAGAGAAGCCAACAGGTGTGTGCCACAGTGGCCTTGTCAGCCATGTGACTGAGTTTGAATTTCATTCTAAGTTCAGTCGGAAGCCATGAGAGGGTTTTAAGCAAATGGCAGCAGAACTGACTTATGTTTTAAAAAGACCTCCCTGGCTGTTGTGTGGAAAATGGCTTTGTGGAGAGGGCACAGGTGTGGAGCCAGGATATTGTGCTAGGAGGTCCTGTGGCAGTCCATGAGGTGGTGGCCCTGAGGAGCCACTGCGGACAGGTGGGATGGGAGAAAATCAGAAGAAAGGAATCGTGGACAGCTTTCCAATTTCAGGACTGAGTAACCAAAGGGATGGTGATTTCTCATTACTGGGGAACACAGGGAGATGCTAAAGAGAACCCAGCTTAGCCATGTTTAATTTGAGATACTTACTAACCCTCCCAGCAGGCAGAAAGACAAGCAGTTGACTCTGACCGCAGGGCCAGTGAGGAAGCCAGGCCTGGAGAGAGATCTGTCAAAGATGATGTCGTCTCTTACCACACTGTTCCCCACTGCTCAGCAAGGCTCCTCTGCTGGCTCCGAGCTCCAGAAGCTGACAGCCAGTTGGCTGGGATAAGGACCCGGCAGAGACCAGAAAAGGGATGGCTACCTACCTCGGTCTATTTCCAGCCGCCGCTGCCTCTCTCGCTCCTGATCCACCTGCACGGCCTTCATGTGCTGTAACACCTGCAAAGGGAGAGGAGGGCGCTAGACTCAAAGAGTCATTTTCCCCTGGGGGAGTCTCAAAAAGAGACTGCTTTTTTCAGAAGCCCAGATCGCCAGAGGCCCTGGAAGCAGGGCGGAGCTAATGGAGTCTATCTTTGTATCTTCACTGTTCCAACCTTAGCTGGTTAAGAGTCATATGCACCCGGTTCAGGGCTGTCAGGAAAGAAGTCTGTGAAACACAATGCCAACTGGAACCTGCAAGAGTCCTGCCATTTACAATCACTTCATGTAAGTCCCCCAGCAACCTTCTGTGATGAGCAGGGACAGCACTTATTCTGAACACTTCCCTGACCTTCCCCTCCTCTGGATGCCTCAGCCCCCACCCCCTCCGGGGGAGTTTTCTTATCCATCTCAGTCCTAGACTGTGTGTTCCCTCGGGGTAGGGACTACTGCCATTATAGCTCTGTAGAGGAGCACTGGGCTTAGCTAATTACAAGTACTCAATACAGATGTGATGAACAATGGACTGGATTCCCATTTTAAAAATAAGAAAACTGAGGCTCTGATGTCACAGCTAGAGAGCAGCACAGCTGAGAGGGCAGGTCTCCTGAGTTCTTAGGCCAAAGCTCGTCCCTCTTATTTCTAGGGCACAGCGGCAGAACTCCAAGAGAAAGGCATTACGTGTGCTTAATAAACACTGTTGCTTTTTTACCTTATCTTCTTGACTGCATTAGTAAGATAAGAAAACCTTAAGTATTCTAAATTAAGACAGCAAGTTGTCTTAACTGTCTCTTTCACTGCTGTACTAGACAACCTGCAGGACAGACGTATATTCAAATGCAATTATTTTACTTTGTGGAAACTTCAGATATGCATACATCTATCATATGAGGGCCCAGGAGTAGGCCTACAAAAGCTGCTCCCTCCGAGAGCCTGGTTTGAAGCCACAAGGAACCATGTCCTGAGTAACCCAGGACCTGCACTTGCTGGCACCGCTCCAAAGGGGTTAAGGTAACTAACAAATGGCAGCTCAACAAGGAGCTGCAGGATCTGGAGGAAGGCCCAGCGTGGTGGAGAGGCAGCACAAGTTCCAAGTCCCTGCCTCATGCTGATCTCTGAATTTTAAATAAGCACCAACCATTCAGTTGATTTTAGCGGGTAAAAGCTGGCTAAATGAAGAGCTGGAACATTTAAGAGCCGCCCTTTTAGCTTGGATACAATACATCAGGAGCTAAGTTTTCTGAAAACACAGCAAATTCAGAAATGGGAGTGGCTCCTCTAGATGAGCTGTGAGCCTCTGGCGGGGAGACCTTGTCTACCTATCCCAGTCCACAGCATGTAGTAGGCACTGCTGAACTAACAAATTTATTTTTAAAAGGTGCTAAGGTGTTTTATTATGCACCAAGCTGATCAGTTACTATGCATCCACATGGTCAGGGCTGGTGAGATGTGAACTAACTCCTGGAGACAAGTGACCTCATTCTGACTGGCCCATGCCACTCCCACACGTACTTCAAGGTGCGGCAGGAGACAGCGCTGGGCAGCAGTGCCGGGAGCGTGGCTTACCCAGCACTTTCACAATGCACTCTGCTCCCTGGAGCTTTGCCTGGAAGGTATATATGAACGCCAAAGACCTTTGCACTCAATAAAAGTTATTTTTGTAAGTCAAACACGAATATCAGCAACTTCACATGGTTCAATATACGATTGGTTGAATGAACAAGGGCTAGTTGAAGGTGCTGTGCACTAAGGTCTCTCACGTCAGAAGCAGGGGAGTCATACACCTCCCAGGGTTACGAGGATTATGAGATGAAACATGCAGAGCAAGTGCGACAGAGGAAGAGTCCGTGGTAGCTACTGTCAGTCTTCAGAACAGACATTATTCTGAAAGCACCAAGTTTTCCAAACAAGGTTTCACTGATCACTTGTACAGTTCTAGCCTTGGGCAAACTGTCGTCTTGGCTTCTTGGATGCACTGACCTTGTGCTGGGTTTCTGGTAACAGTGGATGTTACAGATGTTGAGATTATCTAAGCAGCCCTGAGCTAATGATGGGCACTGTGCCCATCTCTCAAAACCTCTAACCATAGTCATTTGTTCCCTTCAGCTTTAGAACAGATTGCTGCTGCTTTGGCTGAGTGCCAGATGACTTATTTGGCTTTGTTTAGGGGTGTTGTGAACCAAAAAGACTTAACTTTAAATGCTAGAAACGATTCTTAAGAAACAGTGTAAAGCATCTTCAATGTTACTGGTGATGTTTGCTTTCCAGGCTGCCAGTTAGTTGCTTCCTCCAGATGACGTGACTAAAACCAAATGCCAGATCTGTCCAGGATATGTCTGCTTACAGGTATAAACTTAACAAATATTAACACCTTCATTATCAAAATTCCTACAATAACCATGACGAAGAAAGGCCACAGCCCCCAACCCTCTTGTTCCATACAGACAACTGTCAACAGTGCAATGTTGGATCACGCAAGGTCCTGGTTTCTTAAGCAGGGTACTTAAGCAAGTACCACAGTAGAAGAGACAACAGTATTATTCTATTACTTGTAAAGTAAACAGAAACAAAAGTGCCTTTGCTTGACAGGCTCAGAGATTTGTGCCTCAATCATCACACAGTTGCAGATGCCCTAGGAGGGAAAACCAAGAGGCGGCAGAGGCAAGCACCAGGGGACTGTGTGAAGGAGCCACCTGCTTACCTTGTTGGCACACTGCTTACACTGCTTCTCATCCAAGCAATCCCCTGCCACCTTGGCCAGGACAGGATCCAGGGGGTTATCCTTCAGGTCCAGCCACTTCAGGCTCTAAAGAGATGGGGCGGAGAGGCTGGTAAGCCCAAGTGCAAGTAAAGAGCCCTTCAAAGTGGAACCAAATGAGCAGGAAGAAAGCCTCTTTGTGTTCCAGCTGCAGGGAAAGCCATCTGAGGGCGTGATAACAGGTGACATTTCTGGCAGCCTTTCTCACAGCCACGCTCTCTCATTCCCCAAGCCCTCTGCCACACCTGGCCATGAAACATTGGTTCAGTCGTTACCTTGAGCTGAGCGAAGCTGACAGGCAGGGTGACCAGCCTGTTGTTGAGGAGGTCCAGGTGCTGAAGGTTGACCAGTCGGCCAAAGTCCGCTGGCAGCTGCCGCAGCTTGTTCTTACTCAGGTCCAGCTTCACCAGGTGCGTGAGGCTGCAGAAGTCCGCCTAGGACCCAAAGAGAGAAGACCTAAGCCTTGGGCTCACACACTGTGATGTAAGCGTCCAGAAGCCCCCAAGTCAGAGAGCACCTCTGAGCAAAACCCGACTCTACCTTTTACCAGCTATTCCACCTCAAATAAAAATAGGGATGTGCAGCCTCGCTCCTGGTAAGTGGTGAGATGTGTATGCAAAAGGGCATAGCTTGAACTAGGCAGAGAGAAGGTGTGGTTTCCTTCTCCCTCAGACCTATCCTCCATGCTGCCCTCGGAGTGACTCCGTCCTCCCACAGCACCCTACATTCACCTTCCGTGGAAGCTGTCAAAACATGGTGCTACCATCCACTTTCCCCAAAAGATCAAGCGCCCTTTGAGTTCCCAGTGCTATTCTTCCTTTATTTTTTGCAGCACCTATGATATGGTAGTCCCGCAAAACTCAAGTAGTGCTCTTTGACTGACTGGGCCCATCCCACCTATATCCTGGCTCTTCTTCAGCACAGTTCAAAACATCCCTTTTGTCATTAAGCTTTGCTCAGCACCCATCTGCAGTGATGCTCCAACCTCAGCTAATGAAGCGCTATGTGTGTTCTCTGGGAACCTGTAGATCTGCACTGCAGAGGAAGGCAAGACAATTGAACACACTCAGACTGAAAAGTGCACTTAGGGGTACCCAGTGACAATCTGACAAAGTGTATAGCAGGGGTCAGGGTCAATCTGCAAGGAACTGCTACCCGTCTTGAACTGGAGACAAAATACTTCCTGGAAAAAGTGGGATCTCAGATGCTTTTTTCCAAGAAATGGAAAGTGGTTCTTTTGTTTTTGCTTTTTTGTTTTGTTTTTCAGGGGGGGAGGTAATTAGGTGTATTTATTTTTTTAGTGGTGGTGCTAGGATTGAACCCAAGACCTCATGCATGCTAGGCATGCACTCTACCACTGAGCTATACCTTCTCCCCCTACAAATGGTTCTTGATGAGCTGCAGGAAGATGCTATAAACATCTTCTGAGGCTCAGAAGAATGTTGAGACAGAAATGAACTAATGAGCCAATGAAGAAACCGCCAACTTCTGAGATTTGATCCCTGAGCCAGAGCCCAACAGAGTATGGCAAGGAGTGATGAGGCCAGACTAACGGATGGAAAAGGCAACAAGGACAACAAACTTAGGCCTGACAGTGAAGGAGCACTGCCACGGAGAGACCAGCCATTGCCCAGAGAGGCTGAGGGACTGAATGATTCTTGTGTTATCACAGCTGAAGCAAAGGAGAACTGGGAGAAGTCGCAAAAGAAAAATCAAAAGGACTAGATCAGACATGCTAAACAAAACGTATCTTAAGTAATTCAAGTACTGGGAGGATAATGATACGGTAGTCCCGCAAAACCATGCTTTTTCCTATACTCCATCAGAAGATGCACAAGGAGGCTGTTCAGAAACAGCTTTCTCTCTGGAATACACAGCAACTTAAAAAATGGTCTTTAGCCTCCTCTATTGCAATAGTAGGGAGATAAATTATTTTTCAAAGGAATAAAATAGGCAGAAAAAAAGATGAGACCAATAAGTGTCTAAGCCAGCATCCTGCTGATTTTAGTTTTCTGGGGCCTGGCTTTCCCAATGTTCTAAAGAATGAGGCCTTTCTTCCCCTCCCACTAAGACAAACCACCTCCCTCTAACCCCAACTCACTCTAATCTAGTGGTGGCCTGCCTGCAGGTCTATCCTGAAATTATGCCTTTGACACAACTCCCCCAAACAGGAAAGGGAAGCATTGTGGCTCTAGAAGGAATTGTGCTTGCTTGCCAGTCTTACCGGTAGAGTTGTCAGTTTATTGCAGGACAGATCCAGGATGGTGGCCTTTGGGAGGGCAGCCTAGGAAAGGGAATGGGAACAAAATGTCAGATCAACACATGGAATGATTCAGTAACATCTGCGTTTGGAGAAAGCTCTCACAATTAGAAAAGGCCTTAAAAAAAAAAGCTCTAAAGTATAATATTCCTGGAGACAGGAAAGAAAAAATGAGCCAGTCAACCACGACCCAGAGAAGAATGCAAGGAGTAGAGATTTGGCTGTGGAACATTCAAGAAAGGAAAACAGATTCTTAGGAATTCTCCATAGCACATTTAAGTTCTCTCTAGCATCACTCCTTATTAGGTTTCAGGGCAGGGACTGTGTCTGATATGGCTTTGTGATTTCCATAGTCCCCATTCAGTGCCTTCTAGGCACTCAATATATCCGTTGGCTGATTCATGACTGAATGAATGAGTAAATGAGTGAATGCAGAGTGAACACAAGACCCTCATAGCCCACCTCTACTTCCCCATGGGATTTGGGCTGGAGAGGCTCAGCAAGACTGACCCTTCTGTCTCCCGGGGCAATGCTGACCAGATGCCTAGAGAAATGTTTTCAAACAGCAGTCCTAGGGCCTGGCTGAAACATGGTTGGCCATCTTCCTGGGGTGGGGAAGAAGGCAAATATTCAGTTAAGGACACTGGACCAACTTGCACTTTCCAACGGTTAGAAAGTCCCCAAAATTAAGTTTGACCACCTAAAAAAGTTTGAGGTTTTACAGTGGGAAGAACACTGGTCATAGCTACATGCCTCAGCATTTGCCTGCCAAGTATTCTACATTACAATCTTATCTAATCCTCCCAACAACCCTGTGAGATGGTCAATCATCACTATTTTGTAAGTGAAGAAATCTAGACATAAAGGTTAACCAGCCAGCCAGGGGCACCCAATTCATAAATCAGCAATGGAGCTGGTTTATGAATTGGGAATCCTGTTCGAACCTCCATGCTACACAGCCAAGAAGGGAAGACTGGGCCAAGTGCCAAAGGCAAATGTAATTCGTTAAAGGCAGTGAGGGAAGTGCAGGTTATCCAAAGTGAGGCTACTGTGGGGGGTGCGGGACCAGGTGGGCAAAGCAGGGATTTAGGGTCTAACTCCACTTTGGCAACATACTGCTAATGTCCCTGGGGCCTCAGGCCTGTATCCCGGTTGCGGGTGTGGGAGTAGGTGGATGGAGGGATAGGTGCAGGATTCACGCCTGTTTCACAGTTAGGGAGAGACTTTGCCAATCAAGCAGTGAGATTTCACATTCTTCAAGGAAGAACGCCTCAGGGCTGGGGCAGTGAGATTCCTACATTGCTTCCTGGGATTGCTGGCTTCCTAGAAAAGCCAGGTTCTGGGCCACACCCAGGTCTACCTGGAGGCCTTCTTGGACAGTCATTCATTCATTTCTTCATTCATTCTCCGAATACACAGTAACTGCTCCGTGGGGGCCTACTTTGGGTCCTGCACAGAGCTGAGCGCGGTGAAAGCCCTTGAAATGAGGGCAGATCACGCCTGACCCGTAAAAAGCCCATGGCCGGACAAGCAGCTCCTCCCCATCTTCTGGAACTGCGCCAAAGTGACACGTGTACTTCCCAGAAAGAACACTGGGGCCGGACGCGGCCTCTCCGAGGGCTTAGTCCCATTCCCCCGACCTTGTTTTAAGTTATGGGAACTGAGGCAAGGAAAAGGAGGAGACCCACGCAGGGGCCAGCGCCAACCGCGGGTGGGCGCCTGGGCCTCGCGGGACTATACTGACCAGCTCCTTGACTGGGACCTCATTCAGGTCGCTGAGGCTCAGGTCTAGCTCATTGCCGTCCAGCTTGTCGCGGAGGTTCCCGCCCTTGCTACCGGCCTTGGTCATGGTGACGCCGGCCGAACGGGTCCCGGCTCCGGGGCTCCGACTGGCAGGAGAAGGGCTGAGAAGCCGCTCGTCGGCTCGGCGAACTCGCACTCAACCGACAACGCTTGCGTCCTCTGCCGCCGCAAATGCGAGACCACCGCTACCCGTCCGCCCACCGGCTGTACTCTGAGCTCCGCGCCCCACTCCCACCGGTGCCGCCGCGACGACGACCACTTCCGTGTCCACGTCACCTTCCGCGGCCACTGAGACGAGCCGGGCCAGAGGGGCCCGAGCGTGTGCGGGGGCGCCCCCTGGCGCCCAGGACAGCGCACTGCTGTTGTCTTCACTGCCAGGGGCGTGGGGTTCCGGCTCTGAGTTCCGGTATCCCGCGGAGCAGCCGCATTCCCCCGTGAAGCAGCCGCGTTCCCCCGTGACCGCGAAGGCAGCTGTCGCTGGCACACCAAGAGGCGAAAAGACTAGGGGCCAGAAGACCAGAACTCGCATCCAAAACTGACCTTATTTGATCTCCCATTCCCCTGGATTAGGAGCAGAAACTGGGTGCCCTTCAAAATTGCTCTCCGTCCTCTGTTTAACAATCCTCAAATCATCAGCCGGAAAACTGCCTCTCTCTCTTATCTCCTCTGTCCCAGCCTTTATTCAGGCGACCATCAGCTCGCGCCTGGATTACTACTTTTAGTCTGTCTTCTATCCACCTTCACCCAGCTGCCCAGATGATCTTTCTAAAAATCTAGCCAACACTCCCTTCTGCTTAAAACCCTTCAAACCTCTGGCTACCTATAGGATATGAACCACTCTTTCTTGTAGACAAAGTCCCGCGTGCTCCTGCAGCGTCCTGACAAGCCCTGGCCTGTGTAGACTTCCAGAAGATGGCCTCCACACCTTTCCCTCTCCAGGAGGCCCTGCCATCCCCACTCACCTTCTCTGCCTAGCTAATTCCTAGTCCTTGAGGAAACCTTTGCTGAGGTTTATGGAAACCTAAGGAATCACCACACTTTTATCTGTGGACACATGAGAAACATAATAATGGTACCTGGCTGGTAGTTCAGAGAGGATTGAATGAGTAAGACACATAAAGAGCTCACAGCAATGTCTGACACTTAGTAAGTTCCCAATAAATACTAGCTATCACTCATAATCCATCTTGTGTCATACTTACCTTTATGTGTCTTTCCTACACTCTGGACTGTGATGGCCGAGATTTTATCTTTGTATCCCCAGTGTCTGATGCAGGGTAGTTGCTCATTCAGGGGTCTGCTGAACGAATGAAACACTTTACCCAATCTAAGTCTCAGTTTGCTTATCTTTGAAATGGGGATATTAAAGATTATCTCGGAGGGGAACTCTGAAGACCAAATGAAGTCAGTGCAGTGGCCTAACTCATTTAACAAATCACTGTGTGCACCCCTTCCCATCCCCAGCAAGGCGCTGTGCCCTGTGCTCCTGGGAAATAGACAAGAGCAATCAAGTATCGATATGTTAGCACTTCGCAATCTCTAAAGCCCTTGAGCATCCATTCTCTTATTTTGATAATGTACAGGAAGAGACTGTGAGGCACATTGTTATTGTCATCTATCTTTTATGAAGGAAGAAACTCAGGGAGAAGTCATTTGACCTCAGTCATGTAGCTGGTTGAGGGGAAGACCCCAATTTTTTATTGCAAATCCTGTTTCTTTTTACTACACCCTATTTTCCCTACCCTCCACCCCACCCTGAGCATACACAAGCAATTATTAAAGAAGGTAGAGATAATAAGGGCCCTAACAAATACAGATAAAATCTATGTGTGTATATTTGAATGTGATAACAACAAACTAACATGTGTAAGAGCATCCTGTGTGCCTAAGACTGTGCTTTACATATAGTCTTTCTTTTAACTCACAGCAACCTTATAAGGCAGATATTATTTCAGTTTTACAAAGAAAGTAATTGAGGCTCAGAGAGATCAACTATTTAACTAGTTAAGGATAATCACAGGAAATAAATGAGTGTATTCTGAGGAAGGTGGGTCACACTCAGCATGGCAGAAAGGAGGAGACTGGGAGGAAGGAATAAATCAGAAAAGGCTCTGTGGAGGAGATGGCATTTAAGTTGGGCTTTGAAGAACAGATAAGATTCAGACAGGCAGAGATGCACCCCAGGGAAGCAGGGCAGCTGAGTGAGGAACTGACAACAGCTCTTCACTTGGAGAAGGATTTTTTAATTCCCTGATGCTGGAAACCCACAGCTTCATTAGAAAGTGAAGACTGAGGGGGGAAGGTAGAGCTCAGCGGTAGAGTGCATGCTTAGCATGCACGAGGTTCTGGATTCAATCCCCAGTACTGCCATTAACTAAATAAATAAATGGATACCAAATTACCCCTCCCCACCATACCAAAAACAAAACAAAACAAAACAAAATGCTATTTTAAGAAAAACATGAAGCCTGTTGTCTGTTGGCAGTTTTCCCTCAGGAACAACATACTGGCCTTGTGTGGCAGCCCCTCAGACCAAGTGCCACCTTGTACCTGAATGTCAAGGTGGTTTAAGCAGCTGCCAAAGAGAACACTGGTACCACAGCCCTTGAGAAGCCAAAGATCCGGACCAGGACAGGAGGCAGCACCTCCCTGGACAAACCTTGGGTATCACTACTAGGTCCAGCGTGATCCTGGCAAGTCACTCCAGCTCTCCCAGCTTCTGTTTCCCCTTCTGTCAAATTGGATAATAAAATGGGAAAGTGTGTCAAGGACCCACAGAAAGACACATGTAAGAAAGAGCAGAATGGTACCATGCCTTTCTGAGCACAGCTGGCCCCTTTCATCCTTTGTCCGGTAGCCAGAGATGGACTGAAAAAAAGGCAGACTCAGATAGCCCTTGAAGATTGGAAGCCCCAAAATACCTTTTTAATGCAAATGATCTCTGCTTATATAGTTTACTTATTTACATAGATTTGCTTTAAATGCTTTCACATGTATAGAGATACACTATGTTCCTATAAATGAGTCCGTCCCAAGGTAAACTTCAAATTTAAAGCAATTGCAATTAGAAATCTTGGCAAGATTTTTGTCTTATATTTAGAACTAGGTAAAAATAGTCTTAAAATGAACATAAGAGGGAAAAAAATCTAACATGGGAGGATAAATGTATGAGAATTGCCAAGAAAACTTCATGAAATTAAAAATAGCCATGAGGCTCTTGTTCAACCTGATGTTAGACATTACAAAAACATTAAAAACAGTCTAGCATGATCATGGGCAGGTATCAGTGAAACAAAATAGAAAGTCTGGAAACAGATACAGATTTTCAGGAGTCCTTAATATATAATTAACATTGTATTTAAAGTCAAATCCATCATAAAGACAGTAGTTGAACAAATTAGACTGTATTTATACAATGGAACTTTTCTGTAGAACATTATGCAATCATTAAAGAGAATACATAGAACTATATATATTGACCTGGAAAAAATGTTTGTTGTATATTCTCAAGCAAAAAATGCAAGTCTCTTGAGTAGATGCCTGGCATGATCTCATTTTTCGAAAAGTTTAAATTTTGACATTGTTTCAGACTTACAAAAAAGTTGCAAGAATTGAAGGAAGAATTACTGCATACCCTTTAGCCAGATTTCTGAACTGTTAACATTTTACTACAGAAATAAATATATATTTGAACTATTTAAGAGTGTGTTGCAGACATGATACCCTTTTATCCATATATACATCAGTATTTCCCTCCCAACACAAGGAAATCTCTTCTATAACCATAGGATAGTTATAAAAATTAGTTAAGTTAATACTGATGAATACTATTATCAATCTATGGACCTTATTCAGATTTCATCAATTGTCCAGCATGATTTCATTTTTTGAAAAAAAATATATAAAGGTAGAGGTGAAAAAAATTTATATGTGTCTACATGTTTGTATAAGCTTAGGAAAGGTATGGAATATCGACACTTTTAACTTTGCTTACCTTGTTATTTGCTACAAGGTGCATGTATTACTTTTGTAATAAATTATAATGAAGAAGAGTTTAATATAAACAATGAATGAATGAATTAATTAAATCACTGTATGTTGGAGACAAACTTGAGCTCAAATCCTATTTTGGACACATCACCTAATCTCGCCAATCCTGGATTTCCCCAATCATAAATTTCCATCTATAGAGGAAAAAATATAAACTTCTCAGTCTCTAGAAGGCACTTAAAAAAATAATTCTTATAAAACCAATCAACTCATCTCCTCTTGTATGTTCCCACCTCCTCCTCTTTGCTCATGCCGTTCAGCTTAGAATGCCTTTCCCCTGCATTCCATTGTTACCATCCTGCTCATCCTTCAAGGTCAAGTCTAGATATCACCTCCTCCAGAAATACTTGTCTGATCACCCTGAACAAACGTGAGCTATTTTACGCCCTATGGCTACCTCATGCCCTTAGCATAACATCTGCTTTGCATTAGAACTGCTGGCTGGAATAACACTGACTGAACCCCAGACAGTCTGCTAGGGAGCTCAAGAGAAAGGCTTTCCTTGTTAAGCAAAGGCTGTCATGCTTCTTTCCTTGTTCTATTTGTGCCATGGTGAGACCATGAGGGAAGACACTAACTGTACACTGAGAATGGTACAGTGACAAGATGGATTAACTTAGGTCATGGTACCAGCATCTGGAAGCATCCTGACACAGTGCCCAGGCCTTAAAAGACCTCACTTCTTGGTCATAGGGTTTGAATACTTTTTCTATTTATACCTCCAACAAATGGATAGCAGGCATTCTAAAAATATTACTTGTTTGAGTCATTCATTTGATTCAAATCACTGAAAACATATTGAATACTTACCACATGACACATGTTAGCTAAGGGCTTACTAGAAATAAAATCTGTAATCATTATATACTCTGCTCCTGAGAGAGGAGGATTAGGCAGGCTTGCTGACCCACATGTTTGTGGGCTTTCCAATTTGGGGAAGATCCCTCTCTATCCGCTAACAAATGGTGCCCAATGTGGGGCATTTGTGAATGCTGAATACTCGGGGTTCCCTGAGATTGGACATCACAGACTGGACTGAATAGTATGCCTGCCTGTAGGACTCCATTTTGTCCTTTTTGTTCTGTCTTGATGCAACTCATGGATGGGGGATACCTCCTTAGGTAAGCATACAGCTGCTCTATTTGCTCTCTTAGTCTTCTGTACTTCTTGCAGGCCCCTATACCTGTCTCCTCCTACTTTTATTTTTGGTTTCTCATCTTCTTTTTTTTCTCTTTTTCAAACTCCTGGACACAGGACACAGGTGAAGGTCTTCAGTAGATATGTGGGTTTGATTCCCACCAGAACCAAGGAATTAGGGCCTGATCAATCCCAAAGGGCAGAGGACTTGTTTTTGTATACTTTCTGATCTGTTGGGCCAAGTCCACATACCCCTGCAAAAAGGGCCTGGGGAAAAGTCCCATAACGCCTGTGCACCTGGTGTGGTATGGAGACATCAGTAAGGCCACCATCTTCTTTCCTCTTCCCTCCCCCTCAAACTGGCTCACTCTCCTCTCTCTCCCCTTCTCTCCCTCTCCCCCCAACCCAGCTCTCTTTCTCTCTCTCCTTCTATCTTTCTTCCCTCCTCCACAGAGGGACAGAGCTCACAGGGCATAACCTTGATCAGCCTATTGGGCTATGGCTCCCCTCCATAGTGGGTGGCAGGGACTCATCCTGAGTTGTGTAGATTCAAGTAGCTCTTTGGGTAGTGGCTGAAGCTACCTTCAAGATTTGGGAGAGAACACCCCTCTAGCTGTGAAGGAGCCCACCAAATCTGAAACTCTACTCATCTCTTTTTTTTTTTTCTCTCTCTTTTTTGCCTTTCTATAGTCAACAGACTTGTGATATCAACTCTTTCTTTCCTCCCTTCTTTCCAAGACCACAGTTCCAACTGTTTCTATTTTCTGTGAGTCAGTCCTGGAACAAAATATCTTGCACTTTTGCATACAAAAAAATGAACAGGGGTGGTTAGCTCAGATCAAAGAAGCAAAAATGGAGAATAAATAATTAACAGATGACAAGATCTCTTCCCATATATGGAAAAGTCAGCTTCAGAAAAACATCATTTTAGAATTCTGACCTTACAGAAGCAAAGGCCCTTCTAGGAGGAACTTGCATTTCTCTTCCTGTGCCTTTGTAATGCAAATGTTCTACCTGATCCTCTTTGGGTGTTTGTCTATGTGTATTTATGTGTGTATGTTAAAAAACAAAACAAAACAAAAAACTTGGTCTCTGCCATCCAAAAGGTACTAATATGGTGTTACATTTGGCAGCCAAGCAAATAGATTGGTATTCTAAACAATCCTTTGATTGTATCAGCTCTAAGACTTTTTGCCATCTTAAGCTTCGTTACATAAGCCTGTACCACAAAGGCTTTTACTTTTGGTGAATGAACTTTCTGAATCTTATTTAGGCAGCATCCTCCTCACTCTCTTACAGGGAAGGCTCTTCACCTTATTGATTTAAATCACCATTAATACAAATCTCACTGATGGCCAGATGATGAGTCCTCTAAATTGAAGAAATTTCTAAACTGGTAAAATTTTAGAGAACTCTGATTGTAAATGGCTGTTTTTTGATACCTATAAAAAATCAAATTAAAAAGTGAAAAAAATATATTCAACAGTTAACCTAAAAATACCCCTTAGTTTAAAACAGACAAGAAAAACCCATTTGGGTGGCATGATTTGTGTTCTCTTCTTTTCCTTAATGGGTCTTACAGAAGCTAATAAGATCATTAGAATAACTGATGTTAATTAGGCTGATTAACTGGAGAAAAAAAGAATTAGACAGAGATACCTGACCAACATTTACTTGGAGCAACACTTAGACCAACTAATCAAGTCTAAAGATTGACAAAGGGCCAGAGTCCCTTGGTTCAAACCCTCTCTGGGGATCCCAGAGCCTTTTATAAAAAATTAGACAAAATAGACATGGGAAACATTAAACATACTAAAGAAAACCAATAGTGTTACGTGAGCCATACAATATAAAGTAAAACTGGGGACTAATATTCAAGGGCCAATAATAATAATAGAGATTTGCTCTGGGTTTAACTTGTGAACTCAGAAAGAGGGTTGAATGCCTTATGCAAGCTTTGAAGGTATGATAAATTAAATCCTAAAGTCAGAACATAAAACTCTCACATTTCAGTTTAAAATTCTCTCACTGATACAGAAAAGCATATTTACAAATATAGTTGGTCATACCAATCTTTTTTTCTCATTTAAAAAAATATAATTTATCTTGCTAAGACAGCAAGTCAAGTTTATAGAAAATGCAATTAAGAATAATCCTAAAAGATAAAGTAGGCTTACAACACTGCACTGCATAGGACATATCAATCATTCAAATATCCTTTAGGTGACAGACCAGTTCATGGGGAATTAAAAGCAACTGTCTATCCCACAAATCTCTCCAAGTCAGAAATGTAAATACAACAATGACCTAAGACTGAGCCCAATTATCTCAATCAGGTAGAACCAGAAACCAAGAGGAAATTTTTGGCATCTTCAAACTCAAACCATTAAAAAGCCTCCCTCAGTTAAAAATCTAATTCATAGCCTCAAATAGAAATCTTAAAGGTATTTTTCACAAATAGGAAGGCCTTAGTCCTCTGAGCAAGCAACTGTTATTTATGGCTGGTAAGTTTATATTGTTATACCTGATTCAAAACCAGGTTTTAAAGTGAAGTTATGAGATCTCTAGTTTTGTCTGTTTACATATCTGTGTACATATCAGATGTCTCTATCTCTGGAAAATATGATCAAAGACCTCTATTTAATTTACTTAAAGGTAAGGGCTTATAAACTAAATATTTCTAAAAGGAGCTAGACAAAATTACTTTCAGATGCACATGAACTGGGAAATATTCAATATTAAGTTAGTACCAGGTATTAAAGTTGGTTTAAGTTTGTTGATCTAATTAATATAGACATGTCTTTAGAGTCATCAAAATCAAGTATAATACTTTTATTGCACCTAGGTTTAATAGAAATCAAATAAGATCTTGTTGTACCTGTGGCAAATTTGTCAGCAAGAAAAATAATTTAGTGAAATGAAATTCTTATAAGTAAATCAAAAGCAGGTGAGATAAGAGCTTTTGGATGAACACTTCAGGAATAATTATATTTTAGAAACACATACTTAAGAATAATCTCTCCAGATATTTGGCACTTTGAATCTAGAATTGTGCTAAATTAAATTAAATGATGAAAGTTTATGGAATAGCTAGGTCATTCCCAAATAAAATAAGATACAGAAACATTAATTGCTGAACATTGGCTCCCTTTTGCAGAGAAACTGAAAGTATTTAGGACTATTGATGAATATGTCTGGTGCCACCCTGAGATATTTTAAGAAAGCACATGTTTTTAGATACTACTGGCATTTGTGTTTGCCAATTTCAGAATGCTAATGTAAAAAAATAATTGCTTACTTAGTTTTCACTAGAAATAAGGGTTTTTTTAGAGTTGAGGATTCTAATTTAAACATGTAATTAAAGCTAATAGAAATAATAAACACTTCAGTATACAGTAGAAATGTAGGCTGTGTGTCTTGAAAAAAAAAGAAGGTATAAGGAATGGAATTGCAGTTTGTTAAGGGAAAATAAAGTGACTTTTGTCCTAGAGCTGATTATTTCTAGATGGGAAAACTAGGGGACAAAATAATATGGATACAGAAAATGGGAAGGTTTATGAAAAAGGAACCCAGAGGAAAAAGCTTTGTGCATGGTCAGGATTGACTAAGTTTATACTGAATTTAATCAAGTAAATGAATTTTGTTGTTCAAAGTAAGCTGGTACAAAACTACATTTGATTTTCTCTCTCTGTTAAGAGGACAAATTTTCTTAAACTGTTAATCTGCTTTTGATAACAGATTGTAAAACTTTTTTACCTTTTAATTCTTTTAATTCACCCAAACCTATAAGGCAAAATCTATGACAAGCTGTTGGCATGGCTTTCCTGGCTCTGAGAGGCCTTTTAAAATTTCAGTCTAAGACTTCTTCTGAAAAGTTCCAGCACAGCCAATTTAAAGAGCCAATATGATCAATTAATCAGACTTGTTTTACAAATTAGTCTTAATTTGGGTATGTTTGGTAAAAATGAAGGTAATTTTAGAGAAAAAGAGATTCAGTGGATAGTAAATTCTAGTTTTGTTAATTGGGATCTGTATTTACAAAGACTCACTTCCTGGATAGTTCCTTGCTGTTGCCTTATATTGCTGAAATGTTTAATTGAATTATTTTTAATTGAATTATTAAAGGGCAATCTAAGTTTGTTTCTGGAATTTATCTCGGTAATCTGTCTTCCAATGGATGCCCCATCCAAATACCCAACGGCCTGCAGGCAGGAGATTTTGCATACTGGAAAAGACAACATGTGAGGTAGACAGCTGAGCTAAGATACTGGACCAGGACTATATGTCAGTTACTTTGATAGTTGTTCACACATTTGCTTATGAACCAAATATATTTCACAATCTTATGCAGAGTTAAAATTAATCCAATTGTTAAGTTTATGGTCAATTACCTATACCTAGCACTTCTGGGTTACCTAGGTGGATTTCTCCACTCTAAGTCTCTAGTTGGATGGCCCTTAGGAAATTTATTCTGGAAAAAAGAAATTATAGTCCTGTTCAGGCCACTGTTGGTATTACTAGGTGAGATCCTTTCACCTGGCCAATAATAATACCTGGTCTGACCCTACTCATAGATATGAGTTTTCTTCTAAAGTTATTCAAGCTCAGTCAGAGCAAAAAGCAAAACTTCAGCCAAGAGTATAACCTCCCACGATTGTGGGATGGATTTATGCGGCTAACACCAGGCTATGGTCATTTAAGTTTAAAGGCTCTCTTATGTTGAGAAGCATACTAAGTATAACTAGTCTAGTAACACTAGGAAATTAGGCTGGCTGCCTTATGGACAATGCCAATATATAACTTCCCTTAAAGATAAGGACTGGTATAGAATGGACTAAGTCAGACAACCTGGGGATATACTGGACTGCACCCAGTGGAAGCTCTTGGCTCAAATTCTTTCTTATGACCTTACTCATACTGCTAGCTATATTATTTGTATGTTGCCTATTTTACAAAATTGTTGTTTCTTATATTCCCAAATTGTGACTGAACCGCTGATAAAGATAGTGACAACTAGGCAACTTGAAACAGTTGACCAGATATATAGTTCTAAACAAGATAAGTGACAAATAATAATATAAAAAGAAACAAGAGGGAACTTTCTCCTGGACCAAAACAGACTAGAAAGACAGGTGGTCCAGAGACTTTCGGCTACTGTTAATAAGGCCCAGTCCAGTAATAGCATATTGAGTAGCCTACCAACAAAATCTTTGCCTAACTCCGGAATGAGCATTTCTAGCACTGTGGGATGAAATGCCTCCCAAACCATGGTGGAATATATAACAATGAGGGAACCCTGCCAACTAAAAATTGGTGCTTATTATCTGCCTCTACCAGGATTAAGTCACAAGGCACTACTGTGGCTGACTTTCAACACACCCTGAAAGGAGTTCAGGGTGGAGATTAGGAATAAGGCGTTCAGTTCTCTGAGAAAAACTGGCAGAGCAGGCCTTCAGTTAGATATTTTCAGGAGAGGATTTTATGAGCCCAAGTTCTTACATCTCCTGAAATCTAAAAAAGTACTAAAATCATTAACAGTGGCATCTGCTTTGGCCATTAAGGAGAGATATGCACTTGAAAATCAAAATAGAGTAGCTGTGGTTCTCACATCAAAGGTAATACTAGGTGGCCATGATGGGTAAGGCTTCAGATATGTTCCTGTCTTAATGAGGACTTTAATTTTCTCAACTGTATCAGACTCAAGGACACCTCTAGTCACTCTCAAAGCAGCTGCAGCTTTGCGGTTGCAAGGCTTCCTTAGATCCTCTCACTGAAAGTCAAGGAGGGATCTGTGTCTATATAAGGGAGGAATGTCATTTTTTTCTACAACCAGTCAGGCCTGGTGCAGGAGAAGATCAAAGGCTTACTGGAGCAGGTAAGAAACATAACAGAGAGGGCAAAGAATTCAGTTGGCAATTGCCCCATGTCTATCTTGGCTCTTGTCCTTTCTAGGCCCCATTATAACTATCCTGTTGGCCCTACTTTTTAAAAAATTCAAATACTTTCTCGCTTTATTTCAAATCATCTCCAGCTGTTTCAAAGTAAATTCTACTGCTTGGCTGAAGCCTATCCTGAGGTCATATAATCTAGATTTAGATAAGGTAAAGAGAGACTTCTACTCAGGCCAACGCCCTTTTTCAGTAGGAAGTAGCTATAGAAGACAGTGACCTTTGTCCATTTCCCCAAGAAGAATCTTGAGTATGAAGTCTCTCAGGGCAGAGTTGAGAGAGGTGATTAGGCAGGCTTGCTGACTCTGGCTAATCATGAAAAATGGGATGCTTTAATACCTGGCCTGGAAAACTAAGACGCTTTTTTCCGCAGCTGGTGCTTTGATCCTAAGGACATAACCCAGCATTTCTTTCTTTGTTCTCTTTCCTGCCAAAGTTTCTGTTTTAGGACCGAGCTCAACAGAAGGAAAAAAGCCTGTAATAGGAAGAAGGTGATTGGCTTCAGCACCACCAGGATGAAGATATGATGGCAGAACCCTCCAACAGAAGCCCTGCGGCCCAGCCAGGAGGTGGAGCTGTCTCAACCAGCCACCTGGCCGGTGGCTCCCTGCTTGAGCACTTAACCTTTTCTTTTCCTCTTTTGAGCAGTAAAACAGGTTTTCCCTTTGTCCCTCTGCCTCTGCTGAGAATTCTTTCTCAACTGGCAGGCAAGGGCCCACACGTTTGGTGGGCTTTCTAATTGGGGGGGGGGGATCTCTCTATCCACTAACACCTCCTTCCTCATAATGCCCTGCCTTGCCTCCCACGACTCCCATAAAAAGCACTCCCATAACAATACTAGTGACTTCCAGAGTGTATGTGATCCCTGCCTTCACATACACTTTCTCCATATTCCCATTGTATATAACACTCCACTGGCCATCCAGTTTCCCTTCCCAGTCCTATCTGGGGTGGGCTGCCTAATGGCTCCCAAATTTATCTGTGTCCTTATTCCTGGAACCTGTGTATATGTTACTTTACATGGCAAAAGGGACTTTTCACATGTAACTAAATTAAAGATCTTGAGATGGGGATCCAGGATTATCCAGGTGGGCCCTACACGTAATCATAAGTGTCCTTATAAAAAAGGCAGAGGGAGATTGGACATAGAAGAGGAGGAGGCAATGTGGCCAAGGAGGCAGAGATGAGAGTGATGTAACCACAAGCCAAGGAATTCCTGGAGCCACTAGAAGCTGGAAGAGACAAGGAACAAGTATCCCCTGGAAACTCCAGGAAGGACTAGCCCTGTCTTGCTTACAATCCCGTAAGAGTCACTTCAGACTTCTGGCTTCCAAAACTGCAAGAGAACACCACACATTTCTGTTGTTTTAAGCCATTTAACTTATGTAATTTACTCCAGCAGTTTTAGGAAACTAATATACTACTCACCCAGCTCAAACCTCTAGGAGACCTTTGATGATATGTCTAAAGTAGGTTCCTGTCCTGTCCCCCTTTTCCCAAGCTCTGGCCACACCACAGGCCATCATCAGTCTCAGGGCTGGTGTTCTATACTAGACAGTGAGCTGCCAGAGGGCAGACACCTGTCCTATTCATGGCTGTAGCCTGAGAACCCAGCCTTGTGCCTGGTACCACATGGGGGCTCAATAAATATCCCTTGAACCAATGAATGAATAAAGGAAGATAAAATAGATTTGGTTTATAACACTGGGTCTTATTCAATAACTTTAGCCCTTAACTTAGACCCAAGAAAAGTTAAAAGTTACATCATCTAAAGAAGGAGTTTTGTCCTGCACTCTTTGTGAAAGCCAGGCTTTCACAAATTTTGGCAGCTGCTGGTATTGCAGCTGATCTTGTTCTTTCAATTTTGAGCTGTCAGCAAGGAAATACTGATCATTTAAGATCACGTCTGCCTGTGTCTGCCATCAATTCTTAGCTGGGATCAAAATAATTTTACTTTACATGGCAGTTCAGAACAAGTCCCTTATTTCCACTTTCAGTTTGAAACTCAGAAACATCGTTTTTAGAACAATTTTTATCAGCCTTGTTTTTTTTCCTTGTCTGTTTTATTTTTGGTATTAGCTACTGGATCTGACTGGAGTATAAGCATTATGTATCAGATCACGTCATCTTTTCTTTCAAAATTAAAACTCCTTTCCTCATCTTCCTCTTTCTTCTTGATGTGGCTGCCAGCAGGCTATCCCTTTTTTCCACCTTTCCTTCATGACTGCTGCATTTCTTATTAGACAGCTCCCTTCTCAGACATACAGTGAAGATATTTCTTTAAAAGAGATTTTTTTTTCCCCTAAAGGAGACATTTTTCCTCCTACTTAGAAGCAGTCATTTACAACAGAGAGCTCTGAAAAATTACACCACAGAAAAGAACTCTGCTCAAGGTCATTGAGAGGAAAAGCAGCAGAGCTGGATTCTTCCCAAATCTGACTCTGAGACCGCCTGCAACCCTATAGTAATCCCTTGGCACTCACTGAAAACCTCATGAAACACGCTCTCTGTAAATGATCAGTGGCACTAAGGATGCCTCCCTTGGGCTATTAATTTAAAATTTTATTAAGATAAAACATATACACTGTCTCAGGAAAATAAAACAAGAAAAAAGCTTTTTGACAAAAAGCAGTACTTCTCTGCTTCACCCCTCCTCCCAATCACATGTTCCAAAGAGAATCACTTTTGTGTGTGTGTGTGTGGTGAAGTAGATACAAATTAAATTTAACCATTTTTAGGGATACAGTTCAGTGGCATTAAGTACATGCATATTGTTTGTAAGCATCACCGGCACCGCCTCCAGAACACTTCCGTCTTCTGAAACTAGAACTCTGTACCCACAGAAGAGTCAGTCCCTCTCCCCCACTCTCCGCAGCCCCTGGCAACCATCATTTGACTTCCTGTCTCTGTGAATTTGACTGCTGGAGAGTCCTCATATAAGTGAAATCATACAGTATTTGTCCTTTTCTCACTTAGAATAATGCCTTCAAGATTGCTACAAGGATGACCCTTGTCGCATGAGCCATTATTTCCTTTCTTTATAAGGCTGAATAATATTCCATTGTCTGCATATATCACATTTTGTTTATCCATTCATCTGTCCATGGACATTTGAGTTGTTTCTGCCTTTTGGCTATTGTGAATAAGACTGCAATGAACGTTGATGTAAAAATGTCTGCTCAAGTCTATACTTTCAAATCTTTTAGGTGGATACCCAGAAATGGAATTGCTGGATCATGTGGTAATTGTTTTTAATTTTTTGAGGAACTGCCATACTATTTTCCACAGCCGCTGTACCATTTTACATTCCCACTAGCAATGCACAATTGTTCCAATTTCTCTACACCTTCCCCAACTCTTGTTCTGTTTTTTTGATAGTAGCCATCCTAACAGGTCTGAGGTGGTAACTTATTGTGGTTTTGACTTGTATTTCCCTAATGACTAGTGATGTTGAGCCCTTTTTTTACATGCTTATTGGCCATTTATATACCTTCTTTGGAGAAATGTCTCTTCAGGTATAAAGGGAATCATTTTGAATTATTTTAAAGGTTTCTGGGTTTTTTTCCCCTGTTATTTACCTCTAAACAATATTCTTAGCAATTTCTTGATCTTCTGTTTGATAGATAAGGATTTGCACTCCCATCTTTCCTCCTCAAGTTCTTCCAATATAGTTTTGTTATTTTTGTACATACACTGGTTGCTTTGTAACTTTAAATGGCATACCCCTTCATTTCATGTTCCATCATCGATACACAGGATCTCTTGACACCTCAATTTATAAGGTAAGAATATCCGCTTCCTGTCCCTTACCTCTTAGCTACTGTCAAGTGTGACTTCCAAGGTTTGTAGCATTTACATTCTGTTCCCTAACTTAAGTCTTCTGGGCTTTTTCATAGGTGATGCTAAGATTTAAAAAAATCAGTAAGTGGTGTTTACAGTTTGAGAGCGGGTTTGAAGCACAGAACGGAAGGATACTGGTAAAGGGGAGGGACTAAGAGCTTTCTCAGTGTATCCAATGGCAAGACCAAAATCACAGGGGCCATAAATTGCTCAAATCACATGCAGCACATAGCAGATATGCTCGGCTCAGGCAGAAAGCCCCTTGGGGAGCTATGAGGAACTGAGTTGGTTGAAGGAAGAGGGAGGAAAGTTGGAAGGCGTGGACAGCCAGTGTGCCCTGCTCCATACTCCCTCAAAGTGACCCATGATCCACTACCCAGACTCAGGAACTCTCAAATTACTCATTTCTGGCTTCCTTTCTCCCAGCCCTCCTCTCCTCTCTTGGAACCAGTGCTGGCCACAGCTATCAAGGCTTTGCAGAGATGAAAAGTAATTCCTCCTCCTAAAAAAAAAACGGTTTACAATACCTCACACAGAGGGAGGTCTCAGAGTGTAGACACAGAAGGAGAGGATGGAGAAAGAAACTAACAATCACTGAAAACTGGTTGAATACCAGTTCTGTGCCTCTGCACCCAATCCTTACCCCAGCACCCTGTGTGAGACTGGTATTATCCTCATTTTCAAGATGACTGAGCCTGGAGAGGTGTTGTGATGTGCCTAAAGCTGCAAGGTTAGTATGGGCAGAGCTTTGGCCTGTGCTCACTGTGCCCACCTTGACCTTGGGCAAGTAGCTGAACCTCTCTGGGTCTCAGTTTCTTTATCCATAAAAACAGAGTCACATTCCAGAGCACGCCTGCTACTTGCAGGTTGATTGTGAGGCCAGAGATAACATCCTTGAGCCTGGCACATGGGAAATACCTTGCAACTGGTAGCTGTGTTTCCATGGCATCTATGGGAAGTTAAGAGAGCCCAGTGTGCTCAAAGCCTAGGGTGGAGCAAAGTTCAGAGGAACTCATTCCTCCCCTTCCCCTCAGGACCCTCAAACTAGCAAGAAAAGTGCAAGGGCCTGCAAGATCAGTATCCACCCTCACTTCACAGGCCCAGAGAGGAGAAATGACTTACCCAGGGTCACCCAGCAATCTAGGAGCAGAGCTTGCTAAAGCACAGCACGTGTCCAGACTTGGCACGCTCCCCAGTGCCCCACATTCCCCGGGGCAGGCTATCAGAGTCTGCGAGTTAGTCTATTAGGACGGCATGCCCTTGGAAGCCCAGTTCCTCATGATCTCTGCTCCTGTCTTCCTTACTATCCCATCTCCACACAACCCAAGTGTGGAGACCCTCCCCCAGAGCCAGGGTTTCAGGGGGATCCGAAGTCAGCCTCAGAATCATGAAGAGAAGCAGTGTAGTTTCCTTCTCACCACCTCACTTGAGCCAGAGTTCCCAGATCAAGGCAAAGGTCTTCTCAGGCCAAGCCCCACCCTCCACGCCAGCTCCGCTTGGGCCAGTGAGTGTCACTGCCTCCAGGTCAGGAAAGGAGAGGTCACCCTGCCACGATCTTTCCCCCATTGTTCTCCTTCTCCTCTGGAGGAAGGGTCACGGCTATACTGAGACACTGTGGACAGGGCTCATGTGCCACTCCGGTGCCCAGTGCCACTTCCTAGCAGGACCAGAGACCCGCGCCCGCAGAGGGCTCGCCCTCAGCACCCTTTGTCCCAGCTGCCTCCCCACCCCCACGCACCCTCTGCTCCGGCTGGCACGACAAGGGGCGCTTCGAGCCGGCTCCCCTGGTCTCCGGCTGGCAACCCGAGGGGCCAGCACGTGACACGCGCGCTAACTCCGCTCCAGGGAAGGTCGCGTCTGGCCTCTCCGCGCCGCTGGCTCCCGGTCTACGAAATCAACAAGTTCTTGCGCTCCCAAACCCAGGCCCCTGTAGGGAGACCTGCCTCGGGCTGCAGCCGGGAACTGCGGATCCAGGGGAAAACCAGGGCAATTCTTCGAGGGTAGGAGGGGGAGGGCGGTGGGTCCTGGAGACGGTGGCCCGCGCGTTGGCGCTTCCTCCAAGTCTGGCTGGGCCTCGCCTCGCCCCGCCCCGCCCGGCCGGCTCCGCTTCCTCCGCACCCCATAGGCAGAGGCGACCCTCCCGCCTCCCCGCCTGCTCCGCGTTCGCCCCGCCTTGGCGCACTTTAAAAGTTTACTCGGGTCGGGACTCGGGCGTCGCGAGCAATGGCTGTCTACATTGGGATGCTGCGCCTCGGGAGGCTGTGCGCCGGGAGTCCGGGGGTGCTGGGGGCCCGGGTTGGCCTCTCCCGGGTCTGGCAGGAAGCGAAGCTGTGGGGCGTCCGTCCCCTCAGGTACGCGGCCCAGAAAGAGAGGGGACGGGTCAGTCCCTTGGGAGGGGACCTTGGGGGTCTTGCAGAGCCTCGCTGGGGGCCAGCTGCGCTCGGGCTGGGAGGCCCGCGGCTGCTGCTTCTCCGGATGGCACTCGTAGGGAAGTAGGTACCCCGCACCTGGCACCTAAACAACAGGAAATGCTGGCCTGGCCCGCACAGACGGGCTGAGTGAGGCTGGTGGCAGGCAGTGACCCAGCACTGACCCCGGGTTCTGGTCCAGGACTCTGGGTTTATCCATTCAGGGGCACACAGAGGGCCAGGACGGGGGGCCTTTAGCAGTTTAGCCCTAGGGGGATGGTCAGGAGTAAGGCCTGGATTCTGTCTCCAGGACATTTGCCTCTGAGCTGGCTGGACCCGTTTCTGGGATAAACTTGGGGCTCTTCCACCTGGTCTTGTGCACCCCAGGCCAGGAGGCTCAGCAGTTTTCCCTCTCCTCACCGGCTGCTAACAAACACTGCTTGGCTCCTTGCTACCTATTGGGCCTGTTTTCTTCTGTCCTCAGTGAAAAGTGTGGAATGGGGCTGGCATATGGAGGATGTGTGCTTCCTGTAGCTTAGCTGCCTCTGCAACAGCATAGTAAGTAATGCTGCCTTCCTGTAAGACTGCAGATGTGAGAGTGGATTGGTTAAGAAGAGCTGGCCTTCTACTGATGTTATGAGTGGCGGTTTCTACCTCAGCACCCAGCACGGGGAGGCCTGGGCACCACTGAGCCTGCCCTGCCAGCCAGCTAGGCCAGGTACTAAGTCTGGAGTCAGGACACGGTGTTGGATACCAGATGGAGTGTAGGCCTGGGTGTGGAAATGCGAAAAGAAGCCTGAAGTGGTTTCTTGTCTGAGAGAACTGGTTAAAAAACAAAAAGCAAAAATAAAATGGATGAAGGGAGTTGGGGGGAGTTGCAAACTCCTCTTTTGGCTAGAACTCCGAGATCACAAAGTTTTGAACTTGCTGGTTTCTGAAAATAGAAAGCATGCAGTGCTTTCAGATCGCTAGGCCTAATTTTCTGGGAAAACCCAGTGGCTCAAGGTATGTCAGTAGATGGGATTCTGATGAAGAGAACTGTTCTCCTCTGGCCCGATCACTCACTACCTTCTGGTGCCTCCCTAGGCAAACTCAGCCTTTGCTCCCCCATAGCCCCCAAGCCTCACCTCTGGACTCCTGGGTGCTCCCTTAGACTGTGAGGGCTCTAAGGAAGGTTACCCCTCAAAGTGTACATATTTCCTGTTGCTAAATCAGGCCACCTTTGGCAACATGGCATTATTCCTGATCTTTGACTTTTTTTTTGGTGGGGGGATGTAATTAGGTTTGTTTGTTTGTTTGTTTATTTGTTTATATGAAGGTACTGGAGATAAAACCCAGGACCTCATGCATGCTCAGCGTGCTCTACCACTGAGCTACCATCCTCCCCGGCTGTCCTTTGACTTTTTTATGTGTAAACAAAGCAGGTCCCTTACCTGCTGCAGGCCTACAACCTCAGGGTAGGGGCACCAGGTGTCAGAGAAATCCTGACACTGTCAGGAGGAGATCCATGTGTCCAGAGAAAGATTTCCTGAGCATCTGGCCTAATTCCATCCCATCCCTTCCACTCCCTGTATTTGAGCCCTTACCACTGACTACGGTGGTTTGCCCTGATTTTGCTCCTATTTTCCCCTTCAGAAACCCTCAAGAGTCTCAAGCATTCAATATTACTGAGAACATATGTCATGTCAAGTACCTGGTGGGTGCTGTGGGTATAAAAGCCACAGAACCCAGTCCTCCAGGAACTTGTAGTGTAGTGAGGGAGAAGATAAAGCAAGATGATCTCTAAGGGCCGTATCCTAAGTGTTCTAAGTGCTATGGTGCAGAAAGCTCCCAGACTTCTGTCCTCTGCTCTTTCTCACTTGGTCACATACAGCCTGCTGTCTTGCTGCTCAATACCCCATGCCTGTTACTTACCAAATGCCCAGGGTTGCCTGTCAGGAATAAGCAAGAACTTTGAAACCAGACTGCTTTGGGTTATAGTCCTGGCTCTTCCACCTACTTGCTGTGTGACCTCGAGTACACTTACCTAACCTCTGAGCCTGTTGAGTTTGTCACCAATTTTCCCAACTTGCTGGACTGACAACAGCTTGCTCTTTTCAGCCTTTGCTTTGGGGCAGTGTTGCTTCCTGAGAACCTCCCAATGGTGTCTAGGTAGGAATTCTAACTGATTTGAAGGTAGGGGAGGATCCCCTCCTCAGTGGCCTCTTTCTTGCATCTTGTTCTCTCTCCTGGCCAGTTGCCAAGATATTAGCCTCTGCCCGGCCCCAAGTCTAGTCCCTAGAACTGCTGGACACTCCCTTATCCATCAAAGTCAGGGCTGTCTGGAGCCTTTTCCCCACACAGAAAGAAGAAGCTGTCCATTGCTCTCCAGATCTCCTGAATCACCCACTCTTTCCCCTTGTCCACCCACTCTTTCCCCTTGTCCACACACTCCCATCCCCAAGGAAGGCAGATGGTCTAGCCTGGGCTTTCAGGGAGTCTTGGAGGGAGGAATCTGACACTGATTCCTGGATGAACCCAAGATGAGCAGAATTCCTCTGGACCTCTGAAGCTAGTCTGGCACAACCTGCGAAGCAGCTGCATCCAGGGTGTTGGGAGCACTGGAGGTGGGAAGGACAGAATAGTGGCTTAAGCCTCTCAGAATTGAGTGTGATGCTCAGAGCAGGGGCTGTAGTGACTCAGTGCTGATGGTAGGGGAAGAGGGGTGAGTAGGCTTTCTGGACCACCCTCCCAGGGGTTGGCTATAATCAGGTGGGGCCAGTATTGGAAACTATAAAATGCTGTCCCTATATAAAGGGATTGTATTAAGCCCGGACGTGTTTTGAGTGGAAACCATAACAGTTACAAAAGGTAGACTCTTCCCATGATCTCCCAAAGATGATTAACAAGTGATTTGGTAATGATATTCCCTACACATTACACAGGGGATCCTCCAATGTAAATGTAACAATAGAAAATAAACTATAAACTTGGACATGGTAATCAGTGAATTGTACATGCCAGTTTTAGTTACCCTCTCCTGCCTTACATACAGAAGGTATCCAGTCTACTATGGAGGGTGCAGTGGGGGATACAAGGACGCGTGAGCTTGTTTGCAATGACTTCTTTGCCTAAAAGGGATCTACAGGGAAGTTCATAGGCCCACTAGTTCAAGACAGAAAGCCTGCTATGTCATTCGAAGCCTTTGGTGTCAATCAAAGCAGGGAGGAATCTGATTGGTGGGAATGGGATTAGGCGGGCCTTGCTGAAGAGCCTGGGGTTTGAGGCTGGTAGGGCTGTAGTTTGAAGGATGAAGCCTGCATACTGGTATGAACTCTTGCTTGTGCTTGAACTCTTTTGAACCCTGGGTATGAAGGCCACCTAACAGCCCCCTACATTGTTTATTTATTCAATCTACAGACAAAAACATTGGAGTCAGATAGATCTTTCTGGCTGGTTGCTTTGGGACTAAATCGAACTTGAGACTTTTGTTTTGTGTAAATCATATTTTTGTGAGATTTAAAGGAGGTCATGTAAGAAAATTCTTAATCCATAGCCCGGTGCCAAGGAGATCTTCAACCCATTGCTTTGATGAGCTATGATACAGGAAGTGCTGTGTAACAATGGCTTTGCTCTTTGCTACAATGCCCCAAGCCTCACAGTTTAGTAACCTTGCCTGGAGAGTAGGAGGGAGACAGTTCTGACAGAGGCAACTGCTTAAACCAAGCTGGAGCTTCTCAGGCTTGTCTGGGCTTAACACTGAGTGTTGGGATAAAGGGCTGCTTTATTATTATTTTTTTTTCTGGTAATATGTTGAACAAACCAAAGTACAGGATGTAATTTTATCTCTTGAGTGAGCCTTGCTGGGGGTGTGTCCTGATAAATGACAGGTACCAGTAATCCTGCCAGGCACCTCTCCCTTCAGAAATAAACAAGCTGTATTTCTAGCTTATGAGTAACGTTCTGTGAACCTTGTTGGCATGCGTGTGTTTCTCGATTTGGGAATCAGGTGACAGGAAAGCAAATCGCAGCCCTACCACTTCTAGTTCAGTACGGCTTTAGGCAAGTCACTCAACCTCTCTGAACCGTGGTTTCTTTGTAAAATAGGCCACTTGGACGAGAAGCACTCTACGTTTCTGTGGACATACTGTGATTCCTAAGGAGGCTGGGCTTTGAGCCTGATCGCTGCATCCAAGAGGGCTGTGGTTGAAGTATGAAGCCTGCGTACTTATATGAAGTCTTACTTGTGCTTAAACCCTTATGGACTGCTCCTAACTTCCAGATTCTGGGATTTTCTCTAGTCCTCTGTGAGTGAACAGAAAACATTGAGAGTTTTGACCCTAGAAAGCTAAGAGCCAGATGTTGTATATACCATGGTGATCCCATCAAGGGCAAATGTTAAGTCAGCTTCCACCCCAACTCCTATGTGCTTTTCCCAGGAGCTTAGAACAGTGGCCCAAGTGGAAGTCTGCAGCACGGATGCCTCCTTACCCCAAGTGTTTCAGGCTTTCAGAAATGCCCTCTGTATTCTTGAGTTTACTGGACTCAAATAATTTTCTGTTTACTTTCTTTACACGGGCACAGACACACATACGTCATCAATTTTATTCACGCTGAAAATGGAAGCTTCCACCAATATAGAGTACCCTGCTCAAAATCTTTATTGTAGCTCGTACCACGTGGGGATTCTCTGTAGTCTGTGTTCTTTGTAGGCTGTAGACTCCTTCAGGAAGGTTGTGTTGGGTGGTGGAAGGATCATGGGGCTTTATGGTTGTATTATAGACAGTAAAATGCACGAAAGTGTACAGTTTGATAATTTTAACAAGTGTATACACTCATTACTCAACACCCCAAGATACAGACCTTGTTTATCACTCTAAAACAGTCCTGTTCAAAAGAAATACAATGTGAGCCACATATGTGATGTTAAGTTTTCTAGTGGTCATATTAAAAAAGTAATAAGAAATAGGCAATATTAACTTTAATGATATATTTTCTTTAACTTAGTATAGCTAAAATATCTTTTCAGCATGTAATCAATCTTTAAGAACTTCAAAGGAGGTATTTTATATTCTTTATTTCATAAAGTCTTCTGAATCTGGTGTGTATTTAACACTTAAAGAACATTTCAGTTCAGAGTAGCCACGTCTCACGTGTTCAGAGCCACATGTGACAAGGCTACTATACAGGCCACACAGCGCTAGAAATTTATTTAGTGCTCCTTTCCAGTCAGTTCCCTCTCTTAGCCAGAGACTACCACTGTTCTGATTTCTAAGCTCCATAGGTTGATTTTGTCTATTCTTGAATCTTAGAGTATATACTCTCGTGTCTGGCTCTTTTTTGCTCAAAAACCAAGGAATGCTTTTGGGAGGAGCCACTTACTAATCTTGACAAATTATGAAAGTGTGTTTTATACATTAAACAGTTTAGCTTTCCTTGATAATCATGGGGAAGGGAATATGATCTCATTTGCCCAACATTTCACCTCTTGGGTGTAGCAGCAGAAAGGCAAACTGAGAAGTGGGGGCCCCAGGATAGGTCTTACAGATGTGTCGAGGGGCTATCCCAGCAGAGAGTGGTGGAGACAGTGTGGCTTCTAGACCCACTGAACTGGGCAGCCCAGTTACACCTTATGGTCCCCAATATTATATCATCTAAGAACTTTTTTTAATTAAAACTTGTTTTTATTTTGGTTTTTTTAGAGAGGGGGGAGGTAATTATGTTTATTTATTTATTTAAATGGAGGTACTGGGGACTGAACCCAGGATCTCGTGCATGCTAGGCACTCTACCACTGAGCTATACCCTCCCCCTAAAACTTTTATTTTGAGATAATTTTACTTTCACATGCAATTGTAAGAAATAATACAAACAGATCCCAAATAACCTTTATCCAGTTTCCCCCAATGATAACATCTTGCAAAACTGTAGTTTGGTGTCACAGCCAGGATATTCATGGTGGGACAGTGTCACCACCACGAGTTTCTCTTTTATAGCCACACCTACTTCTCTCCCACCTCCATCTCCTCCTTAACCTCTAGCAATCTGCTATCAGTTACCTGTTTTCCATTAGCATGATTTTGTAATTTCAAGGTGTTATGTAAGTGAAGTCATACAGTATGCAAACTTTTGGGATTAGGTTTTTTTTCACTCAGCCTAATTCTCTCTCTGGAGATTCATTCATACTGTTTTGTGTATCAGTAGTTCCCTTCTTTTTATTACCAAATAGTATTCCTTAATATGGATTTAACCATGCTGGTTTCACAGTGGCTTAACCATTCACCCACTGAAGGACATTTGGGTTGTTTCCAGTTTTTTCAAATAAGGCTGTTATATATAATTATTCATGTACAGGTTTTTGTGTGACTGTGTCTTTGTTTCTCTGGGAACATAATTGTTTACTGCCCTCCTTGGTATCCTCAGGAGTTTGGTTCCAGGCCAATACCCAAATCTCTGATGGTCAAGTCCCTTACACAAAATGGCTGTAGTACAGTACAGTCAACCCTCCATATCTACCGGTTCCACACCTGCATATGGAGCCTGTGGATAATGAAGGCCAACTCTATGTATCTCTTTGGGAAAACTGCCCAGAAGTGCAATTGCTGGCTTATATGGTAATTACTTGTTTAGCTTATACGGAAACTGTCTGTTTTCCAGAATGACTGTACCATTTTGCATTTTCACCAACAACATATGAGTGATCAGCATCCTCACCAGCATTTGGTATTGTCACTATTTTTCATTTTTGCCACTCTTATAAGTGGATAGTAATATCTTGTTGTGGTTTTGATATGCATTTTCCTAATGACGAATGACATTGAATAACTTTTTGGGTGCTTATTTGCCACCTGTATATCTTCTTCGGTGAACTATCTCTTCGTGTCTTTTGCCCATTTTCTAGTTGGGTTGTTTGTTTTTTTTTACTCTTGAGTTTTCAGAGTTCTTTTTGCATTCTAGATAATAGCTCTTTGTCAGATACGTGGTTTGCAAATATTTTCTCTGACTCGGTAGGCCATCTTTTTGTCCTCTTAATAAATAGGGTCTTTTACAGAGCAAAAAGCTTTTGTTTTGATGAGGTCCAGTTTATTAATTTTATGGATGGGGCTTGTAGTGTCAAGTTTAAAAACTTTTTGCCCGTCTCTAGGTGCCAAAGATTTTCTCCCATGTCTTCTTCTGAATGTGTTTTAGTTTTAAAAACTACAGTTTTGCAAGATGTTATGATCTATTTTGAGTTATTTTTTTCTAAGAGACTTGGGTCAACATTCTTCCTCCCCCACTGGAGGACCTTTTTTAAACAGCATAGTGATTTTTGTGCTTTTAGTGGCCACCGTGCATTAAAATGGCCATCAATTAAGAAAATGACCATCCAGTAGTGCTCTTTGGACTGTAC
Organism: Vicugna pacos; assembly: GCF_048564905.1. NCBI lineage: Eukaryota > Metazoa > Chordata > Mammalia > Artiodactyla > Camelidae > Vicugna > Vicugna pacos. The sequence continues at coordinate 31,876,808 of NC_133002.1, forward strand.
TTCTCACAACAGTACCCTCATTTTCTTGAACGATAGTTGTATGTTGTAGCTAGTATAAATGTGTCACTTATCTGTGTGTACATAAAAATTATCATCTTATTTCAGGATAAAACAGCTATTACAGGTTAAAAGTTGTCCCCCTCCTGCCCAAACATCTGCCATCTCTATTCCAATATCAAGTGTCACTCCCAGATCAACCACCAGCCTAGTGTCTTTGTGGAAATTAGGGAAAGGAGCCCCTCCTCTCCTTGAGAGGTTGTAGTCCCATAGTGCATGCATAGTGAGCGGTACGTGGGCTCCTGTGTTGATAATGAATCTTGGAGCGATGTGCAAGGGAGATGGAAGAGGAGAGCCTGCCTCTCATCTGCCATGCACTCGAAGGTACATTGGCACATTTAGGTGGAACCATGTCTCGTATAAGAGTGAAGGTGTTGACTGAGGACTGAGGCTTGCCCACGAGAACAGCGCATGAACTTCAGGGACAGACTAGGGGCTCTTCTTCACTGAGTAAAAGTTAGTCTTGCCTGGCCCTTCACAGGACGGGTCCTGTGGGTCATTCTGTCTGTGCCAGGGAGTTGCTCCATCTTTTGAACGTTGAAGTACCCTTCTTAGGAGATCATCAAGCCTCTTGTATTTTCCTTCTTAAAATTTTCACATGGGAAAAAAAAAACTTTAAACTCATCACATGATAAAATAACAGACATCTGTGTAACCAAGACTCCAAATTAAAATATAGCCATACTTGTTATAAAAACTATAAAATAAATAAAATATTATGGATCAAGTTGATGTCCCTTTTGTACCTCCTCCATCCCACCCCTCACCAGAGAGCCACTGTCATAAATTTCATGTATGTTGTGACAGAGCATGTTTTTTGCTTTTAGCATGTCTCTGAATCGATACACAGTATATCATATCGTTTGTGAAGCACTTAGAATCATGGCCAGCAAGGAATAAGGGCTCTTAGTTCTCCTATTTTTTGTACCCATAAACAATATATATGCTTTCATAATTTTAGCTGAAGTTGTATCCTTGTGCCATTCTTTTCTCACCCGACAGTAAGTTTCTGTGATCTATTTATATTGACACCTGTAGATCTAGATTAGTCTTTTTACCTGCTGTTTAGGTGTCCATCATATGACTGTGTCTCCAGTAGTGCAAATGCTGTGTTAAAGGGTTGACATTTTCAGCTCTTCTTGAAATTGTGCTGGAGAGGCTGTGCTGCCATGACCACCTGAAGCGACCGAGAGTTGCTGTTTCCCCACAAGCTGGCAAATATTTAGCACTGAGGAAAGTTAACGTGTTTACCGGTCTGGTAGGGGCTGAAGGGTGGCTCACTGTGGTTTGATTTACATTTCCCTGATTACCAGGGAGATTGGACATCTTTTGAAACATCTTCAGTGAATACTCATATTCTTTGCCCATTTATTGTGTCAGATTACTTGTCTTTATTGATTCGTGGGGTTTTTTTTCCCTTTTAATTCAGGCGAAATGCTTTGTCTCATATACATAAAATGAAATTTGTGAACCCAGGCGGTTGCTGTCTTTTAGCTTTGTTGGTGATATATGGTTTTCCTAGAGTCTGAGGGCCAGCCTGGCATCACATGCCTGTGGGGGGAGGGCAGAGGCCATGTTCCATGACTTGGAACAAAAGCAGGCTGTGGCTTTCAGTTTCCTTTCTCAAGCCTCCTTCCTAGTGCCTGGCATGGCATCTTGCCCAGGGGAGCAGTGGTTGGCCTGAGTGTGGGGGATGTTCCTGTAGCTCCACGGGCCTCTCCCATCTAGCCTCCCTCCCTCCCTGGTGGCTTCTGAAAGGATTCAGAGGCTTTGCCTGGGGTAATTCCGGCCTTGGGCAGAAGCTGGGTCCACCTAGCCCAGGCCCCAAGAACCTCTGGTCAGCAGGTAGTATGTAACAGGAAGCGAAACAAACAGCTTCTCCCCGGAGTAGCTTCGGCAGACCTATGTTCTCAGGCGACGTGGTCGTCCCTGCTTCCCATGGCTCCTTCGGAGTCCAGCTCTGCCTGTGGTCTCTGCCTGGCTCTGTCACGACCTGTGATCCTTGGTGCCCTCTATCCCTGACTTTCATCACCAGCCCTGGCATGTCACAGAATGCTACAGTTGGTCACGGGTTTTCCCTGAGCCAGCCAACCCATGTTTTCCGTCCAGGTTCTGCTGGAAAGCTAAGTTGCCCTGGGCAGGGCTGACACTGGGACACAAGACTTTCCAGGATAATGTAGCAGCTGACTAAAGTGCAAAGCCACTGTGCTAGGAGAGGTGAGCTGTAACCATGCTATCAGAGGCAGCAAAGAAGAGGAATCAGATACCACAAATAAATCATGGAAAAGGGCCCATGTGTGCTTGAGGGCTGTGAGGTGGGGGCCCAGTGGGGGTGGTTCTCCATGGGCCTGTGGCATCCTCAGCTTCAGGTTTGCTGCTGCAGCCCCTGTGCAGCCCCCAGAGGAGGCTGTGGATGGGCTGCGATGTAAAGAGCGGTACACGCAGAAAGGGGCCCAGGGCTGCCACCCACCAGATTTGGAAATTTAAGAAAAAGAACCTCTTGCTTCATCCATAAGAAGAAATAATCCTTTTCATAGGTCCAAGATTGGTATGAGGAATAGCAGTTCTTTTCTGTTTGTTTATGTGTTTTGGTTTTGGGCGGGAAGGTAATTAGGTTTATTTGTGTATTTTTAATGGCGGTACTAGGGACTGAACCTGCACTTGCACACACTAACCCACTCTGCCACTGAGCTGTACCCTCCCCGCACAAGACTGGTGTGAGGACCATATGACTCACGTGGAAGCCCTCTGTAAGCCACCCTACAAGGACTCTACAAGGCTTCATTTTGTTTTGTATTGTATTGAGGCCTTGGAAGCCAGAGTCCTGGGTTTAAAGCCCAGCTTGGCTTGTGACCTGCATTTCTTTGAGCCCCATTCCCTTGTCTGTAAGTGGGTATGTATCTTGGTCAGGGAGTGGTTATGACCATCACAGGAGATCATGTGTATGGAGTGTTTAGAAGGAGCTGCATGAGGAAACACCAGTAAATGTCAGGTCACGTTATTCCAAAGGGGCTTTTTCACCTAAAATATATTAGACATTTTCCATGTCATTAAATATATAGTGTCTCCCTTTTTAAAAATGGCATAGTATTCCATTTGCTTAGATGCCACGTAATTTAGTTATCTAATCCCTTACTTACAGAAATAAAGTTTTTTTCTCAATTCTTGGCTAAACAACAATTAACGTCCTTATTCATACCTTTAGGCATTTCTAAGATTTTGTTTCTTGTTTTTAGTATATATTCCTAAAAGTGGAATTTCTGGTCAAAGGACATGCATATTCCAGCATTGATAGATATCACTAAATCAGAAAGGATCCAGATTTGGGGGTTTTGAAGCTTATACTTGTTGGGGTGCCCTCTTTGTTAAAAAAAATACAGAATTACAAGGACCAAATTTAATGCAAATTGATTATTTATTTAGAATAAGAAAATAATTTACTACAAATTGTGGGGCCTTGAAGATCCAGGTCCTCTTCTTGTAAGATTTCGTAGGCATTTTGGCAGCAACGCTGACATGTGAAAATGCTTCTTGATTTGCAATCCACCTGCCCTCTCCAGCTGCCAGGAACCCCCAGCACTTGGTGGGGTGAGGGGTCTTGAAGCTTGAACTTCATAGGCTTTGTGGCTTCTGTACTCATTGTCCTCTAAAAATCCTGTACCGATTTAGCCTCTGGCCCATTTCCTCCCATCCTTGCCGACATTCTGTATTAATCTTTCTTGTCTTTGTGTTGAAATTAATAGTCGTTTTATTAGTCTTCTCTAATTAGGGACCTTTATTTAGGAACATAGAGGCCAGAGTTATAACCTATGTGCTCCACTTAGTCCTCCCACTCCTTATCCTGTTAAGCTCTCTTACTGGTTGCCTGAAGCCAAGGAGACCAGAACCTGGCTCCAGTGGCTAGGACAGACTCTCACCAGCTGAAACTGCTTTCCAGTATTGCCCGTGAGTACTCTGTGACAAGAATACGTGTCCTGGAATTTGGAAATTCAACATAGACTTTTCTAGAAAGACAGCAATCTCGGTTTGGGTGAAGGATTACTGATTTGTTATACGTTTCCTTATAGTGACCTTTCATTTATTACGGTATAGACAGACTGAATTACTTTCAACACGTATATATAGTTTGTAAAATAATAGCTTTTTGGACCCAGTGGCATGATAATCTAGGTGAATGATGGAAAAGACTGAGTTTGAAATATCAGCTGCTAAAGGGTCAGAGAGTAGGTCTCTCCCTGTACCCCGCCCTCTCTGCAAACACACACACACACATACCCATGCACACATATATCTTGCTATCATTTGAAAATAAGTTGCATACATCATAATATCAGTATTTCCCGTCTTTGCTGACCTCTCATAGTTATGTTGCTTTGATGTGTGACATGGGCATCTTTTCCTGTGCTTATCGGCCACTTGCCTTCCCTCTGCTGTAAGTTTGCAGCAGATTTGGTTATTATTGTGTTTCATATGTCAGTGTCATGTGTCTGTTTTAGTGGAAAGCTGTTTGGGATGGAATGATGAGGCTGTCTTTAATCAACTTTTATTGCAGCATCTTGAACAAGCTGCTTGACTTCTCTCTCAGTTTTTTGCCTGAGAAAACCTGCATGACAGCGTCGCGGGGGAGAAGCCCACTCTTCCCTCTCTCCCTTCACTTCACATCCCTGCAGGAGATTTACCCATCTCCACCCTTCCGCATGAGAGTGCCCATCTTTTTCATAAATCAGAATCATTACACTCCTGACTTGTCATTAAACGTTTCTGCAGACATTCCTGGAAATTACATTGTCAAGCAGATAGCTAGCAGGTGGGTCCTGTTTCCCACTAGAGCAGTATTCCAGTTGGAGGCTGCTTTCTGGACCAAAGCCTTAAATACAGTACAGTAAGCCATATCCTAAACATTGAGCAGCATGTCCTGAGCTGCTCTGTGCTCCTGGACCTGGGGAACATGCATCCGTGCAGGAAAAACAGGTTGGCTGGGCTAGCAGTCACCGTGTACCAGGAATTGCATAGAGGGCACACAAAATGCCTTATCATCTGTTGGAACTCTTGGAAAGGAGAGTCCTGCCACATTCAGAATTGAGCTTATTTCTTTCCTTGAGTAATTTCTAAGATGGAGATGATGAACAGATGCGTTTGCTTGGCTTGCCAAGGATTATTTGTTAGTGTATGCATGTATTTTGCACAGATGTGATTCGTGCTGATGCTATTTTCCTGACAGGATAGTAAATAGATGCAACAGGCTATCACTAAACTTAGTTTGTGAGTTGTGTCTATATCAACGCTGGCTTAAGCCCTAGAAGGGTTTTCTTTTACACTCTATACTGAGAGATAACATAGATTCAGAAAAGTATACATGTTTTATGTGCTCGCTTGATCAATCTTTGATAAACTGAACACACCCATAGAACCAGCACCCAGCTGACTGCTCCTCTGATTTCGAACAGCATAGATTGGTTTTGTCTGTTTTGTATGTATACATGGAATCAGATGGTATGGATATGTATTTTTTTTCTATCTGACTTCTTTCATGTAACATTTTTAAATGAGTTTCAGTCACACTGTTGAGTATCACTGTAATTCATTTGCTCTTATTACTATATAGCATTGCAAATAGCAATTCACTGTTTATCTGTTCTACTGTTGATGACTATTTGGGTAGTTTTCATATGGGAGAGAATGCAAATGTCCTCATGTTTGTCTTTGGGTGAGCACGTGTATGGTTTCAGTTGGATATATACCTAGGAATAGAATTTTGTGCATTTTGGGGGGTCTTTTTTGGGTTTGGGCGGAGGGGTAATTAAGTTTGTTTGTTTATTTGTTGTTAACAGAGGTACTGGGGAGGGAACCCAGAACTTTGTGTGTACTAAGCATGCACTCTACCACTGAGCTATTCCCTCCCCGCTTGAGCATTATTTTTTTAAATGTACAATTCAGTCATTTTTAGTATTTTCAGGGATATGTGCAACCACCACCACAGTCAATTTTAGAACATCTTCATTGTCTCAAAGAGAAACCCCTCTCGCCTTAGCTATCACCTCTCCATCTTCCCATCCCCTCAGCCCTGAGCAACTGCTTACTCTACTTCTGTCTCTACATATTTGCCTAACCTCAACATTTCACATCAAGGGAATTATACAACATGTGGTTTTCCGAGTCTGGCTTCTTTCACTTCCATATTTTCAAGCTTCATCCATGTTGTAGTATGTATTGGTACATCATTCCTTTTTTTTTTTTATTGTTTTACTGCTTATTTTTCTTGACTTATTTTTTGTTGTTGTTGTTAGCTTTTTTTTTTTAACATTTTTATTGCTTTATAATCATTTTACAATGTTGTGTCAAATTCCAGTGTTCAGCACAATTTTTCAGCTATACATGAACATACATATATTCATTGTCACAATTTTTCTCTGTGAGCTACCAGAAGATTTTATGGATATTTCCCTGTGCTATACAGTATAATCTTGTTTATCTGTTCTACAATTTTGAAATCCCGTCTATCCCTTCCCACCCTCCGCCCCCTTGGCAACCACAAGTTTGTATTCTATGTCTATGAGTCTATTTCTGTTTTGTATTTACACTTTGTTTTTTTGTTGTTGTTATAGGTTTTTGTTTTTGTTTTTTAGATTCCACATATGAGCGATCTCATATGGTATTTAAACAAGCAATTCTCCAAGGAAGACATACAAATGATCAAAAGGCACATGAAAAAATGCTCAATATCACTAATTATCAGAGAAATGCAAATCAAAACTACAATGAGATATCACTTCATACCAGTCAGAACGGCCGTCATTCAAAAAACCACAAATGACAAATGCTGGAGAGGCTGTGGAGAAAGGGGAACCCTCCTACACTGCTGGTGGGAATGCAGTTTGGTGCAGCCACTATGGAAAACAGTGTGGAGATTCCTCAAAAGACTAGGAATAGACTTACCATATGACCCAGGAATCCCACTCCTGGGCTTATATCCAGAAGGAACCCTACTTCAGGATGACACCTGCACCCCAATGTTCATAGAAGCATTATTTACAATAGCCAAGACATGGAAACAGCCTAAATGTCCATCAGCTGATGACTGGATAAAGAAGATGTGGTATATTTATACAGTGGAATACTACTCAGCCATAAAAACCGACAACATAATGCCATTAGCAGCAACATGGATGCTCCTGGAGAATGTCATTCTAAGTGAAGTAAGCCAGAAAGAGAAAGAAAAAAATTTTTCATTCCTTTTTATTCCATTGTAGGGCTGTTCCACATGTTGTTTATCCACTTATCCATTGCTGTATATTTGGGTTGTTTTCACCTTTTGGCTATTGTAGATAGTACTCCTTTGAACATTTGTGTACAAATACTTGAACACTTGTTTTCTCTTCTTTTGGGTATCTGCTTAGGAGTAGACTTGCCAGGTCAAATGGTAACTTTATGTTTAACTTTTTGGAGAACCACCAAACTTTTTTCCTCAGCAGCTGCACTATTTTACATTCCCATCAGCAATGCATGAGAGTTCCAATTTCTCCACATGCTTACCTACACTTGTTGTTTTTTTTTTCTAGCCTTCTTAGTGGTTGTGAAGTGGTATCTCATTGTGGTTTCACTTTGCATTTCGTATGCTTGTTGGCCATTCATATATTTTCTTTGGAAAAATGTCTACTCAAGTCCTTTGCTTATTTTTCAAGTGGGTTGCCATGTGCATTGTTTATAATTCATTCTTTTGGTCATTCGAGCACCTCTTGCATCCCAGGCCCTATGAGGCACTGGGGATAAAACAGTGAGCACATTAATTGCCAAAGTGAAAAGTCAAAATAATTCTTTAAAATAAAAAAAAATCCTTGTTTCCTGACTTCTCTTATGAAATTGGATCTGGCAGCAGATGTGGGCCTGAGCTCTCACGCGCCAACTCTCAGGACACCTTTAGGTGGGGCTGCGCTTTGTCTGCAGTCCCATCACAGCTCCCAGCTGGCTGACTTACTCTCACCTGGTGTTTTACAACACCCAGTCCAAGGAGCCAAAGATTCAGTCTAGTAGTTTGAACTGGGAGCAGCTGGGACTGCTGGCTGTCCTCCAACTCAGTAAACACCCCACAACAAACAAACAAACAAACAAACAAACAAACAAACAAACAAAACTTCCCCTGAAACGAAATTTCTTGATTGTCTTTTTCCGGTTGAAGTGGGATATCTGCCACTTTGTTTCAGAATAGAAAAAGAAGTGGCTGCTGTTTCGGCCAAGGTGTTATGGGTGTGTTTGAGGAAGGAGGGAAGTAGAATCAATGGTATTTGCACTGGGGCCTGTGAAATGACGGGTGGTTCTTGAGTTTATGACCAAATCACATTGATAGGAGTTTCTAGAACTTTTAAGTCCTTTGAAGGGGCAACCTGTTTCCACCTCAACCCTGCCCTATCCCATTGCCAATTTCTTGGGTTCATTTAATGAACAACTGTGTAAACAATAAAATTGAGATTAGTCAGTTGCTGGTGATCAGATAGGGACTAAATCCAAAGCCTGAAAAAGAGAATTAGCCATCCCATCCTTTCTCCCCGGACCCAGCTGTATGTGGCAGGCATGGCTGTAACTTTGGGGCAAGGGCACTGGATTCTCCACTTCAGGGGCAGCTGTTTAGCAGCTGGGCAGCCCACTTGGCCTCTTAGCGCTTCTGTTTCTTCACCTGTAGAATTAGCATTCATACGGGGAGGGTTTAGCTCAGTGGTAGAGCAAGTGCTTAGCATGCATCAGGGTTCTGGGTTCAATCCCAAGTCCCTCCATTAAAAAAAAAAAAAGAACAAGTTCCTAATTCCCACCTGTATGTTTTAGGATTGGCTCAGTGTGTATCAGAGAAACCCCGTCTCACTGCGGTTTTAGGAGACAGCAGTTTCTTCTGGGAGAGGCCAGTCTGTGGCTACACCCTACTGTCAGGCTCCAGGCCCCTGTGTCTTGTTGCTCTGTGGACCAGGCTCACTGTGTGGTCCAAGAGAACTGTCACAGGCAGCATTCTGACCAGCGGGAAGGAAAACGAGATGTCCTTTCCCTTTAAGGATTCTTCTCAGAAGCTTCACACACTACCTCCCATTAAATCTCATTGGCCAGAACTTCACTTTTGGACCAGACCACCTGCTGGGAAGGCTGGAAATGTGGTCTCCATTCCACATGGCCATAGCCACATCTGAGGGTGTGTTATTAAGGGAGAAGGGGCTGTTGGGAGTCTGTCCCAGCACCTATCAGAGCTGCTGTGAAGATAAAGGAGCTAATACCCAGGGCAGTTGAACTGGACTTTTGGTGGGAGGGGCACATAAATCAACCTGTTGATTTGCCAACTAGACATTCCAAGAGGCCACTGAAAATCTCGGTGAATGAACAGAAAATCAGATTCCAGAGGGAGGGTATAGCTCAGTAGTAGAGTGTGTGCCTAGCATGTACAAGGTTCTGGGTTCAATCCCCAGCACTTCCATTTAAAAAATAAATAGAAACCTAATTACCCCCCCCTTCAAATAAAACAAATTAAAAAAAAAAGAAAATCAGATTCCAAACCAAATAGGACTCTGGGTCATTGTGAGAATAGGAGGGTCCCTGTTGGCAGACAGATCTCTGTCCCACCCCCACCTCTTTAATACTCTGTTGACAATAAAGCCATTAAACTGGCTGAGATTTGTATTTCTCTGCCTCCTAGTCCAGATGCTGGCCTGTGGGAGGTGATCTCCAGGCCTTCAAGGGCACTGGTTATCCACCGAATATAGTTAGGATTCACCAGTTGTGAGCAACAGAAACCCAACTCAGTCTGGCTTAAATTTGTTTGTTCATATATTGTTTTCTTTAGTTTTCATTTATTTAAATGTTTTGTTGTTTTTTGTTTTGGGGGAGGTAGTTAGGTTATTTCTTTTGATGGAGATACTGGGGATTGAACCCAGGACCTTGTGCATGCTAGGCACACACCCTACCACTCAGCTGTACCCTCTGTTCACGTTTAGATTCTACGTATAAGTGAGATCACACAGTATTAGTCTTTCTGTGTCAGGTTTATTTCCCTCAGCATAATGACCTTCAGGTTCATCCATGTGGCTGCAAATGGAGTTGAGCTTTTTTTTTTCTTCCCAAACTAGCTTAAATTTAAAGGGGGAATTTGTTCGTTTTGGGGGGATAACTAGGTTTACTTATTTATTCATTTTTTAGAGGGGGTACTGGGGACTGAGCCCAGGACCTCGTGCATGCTACAGATGCTCTCCACCACTTGAGTTATACCCTCCCCGCTTAAAGAGGGAATTTGTTGGCTGTTAGCAGTGAAACATCCAGACGCAGGTAGACTTAACACATGACTGGGTCTAGGGATTCAACAACCTCAAGATTCAGTCTGTCCCTGGGTCTTCCTGTCTCTGTCGCTGTCTCACTGTCTCTTTCCATCTCCCCCTACTTTCCCCCATGTTGACTTTCTTCTTAAGCAGGTGTTTTCCCACATGTTTGCTCTTACAACTATCACTTTGGCAAACCCAAAGAAAGAGCATGTCTGTTCTGTAGTGGGCAAAAATGGCTGCCCTCTACAGTGGGCCTGTGAGGGAGAGATTTGGGCACACGGTCCCCCCTGAGAGGTGTGATGGTGCCTAGGGGAACTACCTCAGCAGCTCTTTAGGTTTTTCAACCTAAAGTGGTCGGGTGTGGGGGTTGCCAGGACTTCAGAGCCCTGCGACTCTTGGCTGTTTTCTGCCCCAGCACACTTGAGGGGACCACTGGGCTTAGGTGGCTTGTTACAGCCCTTTGAGAAGATTGCCCAGGTAGGTAATCTAGATAGCATTCCCTGAGGATATTCCCTGAGGATCCGGTCCCCAAGCTTCAGAGGTGGGGAAGCAGAGGCCTAGCCCTGAGGAGAAGACACAAATGTCCTAACTTGGGTTTCCCCAAGAACAAGGACTTGGGTGTGGGTGGTTTATTTGTGATCCTGGAAAGTGGGAATGAGGGCGTATGGGGAGGAGACAGGAAGAGAAGCCGGTGTTGGGTGTGTGCAGGTAACCAGGGTCTTTCCCCCGGAACCTATGGGAAAATACAGATGCCTCCCAGAAGGTACAGCTGCAGAGGGGAGACTTGAGGGAGTCCCTGAGCAGACAGAACCTCAAGGAACTGTCCCAGCAGCTGAAATCAGAGATGTGCCAAGGAGACATGACAAGGGACACCAAAGGTGTCTGCTATGGCCACCCACGCAGCCGTGGCCTGCCTGGGATGAGACCTCACACTCCCCATTGTGTGACTCATCCTCATGGAAGTCAGGACAGCCTCCCCATCAGCCCACACTGGGACCTACCCTCCTGTGAGATGGTCTCCTCTCCCATTTACAGGGAGACCCAGTTTTGCTCCCCGCTGCCCTGCCTGCCTTGTTCTTGCCAGAAATTCTTACCCACAAGCCGTAAGTGGCCACACAATGAAAACTAGGCTTGGTCTTCCCAGCTTAGCAGCGGCAAGACTGAGTCATCAGGATGGGCCCTCGGGGCCTATACCACCTAGGGGGCCTGGAGGAGTTCTGGGAGGCCTGGATCCCAGAGCGGGCATCCCGTCCGTCCGCGGGGGAGGGGGGGGGGACTGAAAGCTGTCACATTCCCGCCTGGGCCCGGGTGGGAGCCCAGCAGCTGTCACCTGGGGCAGCAGGCGGGCACCTGCAGGCAGGCCTACGCCTGTGGTACTTGGACTGCCGGGAGTTGTGTTTTGCTTTTTCTTTTTTAATAATTCATAGACTTCAGACAGTTTTAATAATTAATAGGCAGTTTTAGAGTTACAGAATAACTGAGCAGATTGTATGGAGGGTTCCTTATACCCAAGTCCCACCCAACCCGGGCAGTTTCCTGACTGCTAACATCTGCATTCGTGTGGTGCATCTGCTACAGTTAGTGAACCGATATGGTGCAGTATTATTAACTCCCATCCATACTTCACATTACTATTTAGGCCTTGTGTTGGACTATTCTGTGGGTTTTGATTAAACCACCAGGGGCTTTTTTTTTTTTCATCAGGATTAGTGGTGTCTAGGATGAGGTTGTTCCCAGCCCTCCCAGGCCACCTCTCTTAGGCAAAGCAGTGTAATTTACCTCAGTTTCCCTTTCCAGGGTTTTGGCACCAAGGCTGTAGGCTACTGGCACTGAGTGGAAACAGAGGAGCAGGTTGGGAAAAAGAACCTTCTCTCTGATTAAGGACAGAGGGTCAGCCACCATGTTCAGATTTCTCATAGGTGAAACAGCTCCTAAATTCAGTCGTGATGGTCCCTGGGGATGGGGCGGATCAGATAGTTTCTGGAGTGTCCCAAGCATGGTATAAACAGCCCACCTCCCAGCAGGTGTGCCAGGCCCTTGGTGTCAGGGAGACCTGGCCTGGGGCGGTTGAGCCCATAGCCCCTTTCCCCACAGTTCCAGAGAGGCGGCTCGCACCGCCCCCCTGCCCGTCGGAGGCCTCAGCTTCGTCCAGGGCCACACCGAAGCGCGTCTTATTAACAAGACTGTGGGGCAGTGCCTGGATGCCGCAGCACAGAGGGTCCCAGACCGAGAGGCCCTGGTTGTCCTCCATGAAAACATGAGGTTAACCTTTGCCCAACTCAAGCAGCAGGTGGGTCCTGACTTTGAATCCTCAAAGAGGGCAGGTGCTGGCTCCCAGGCTCCCAGGCTCCCCTGGCTGGGTGGAGTCACCCTGCCTCGCTGTGGGGCTGGGTGCTGGGGCTGCCTGAGAACCCCCAGGGGTATCAGGAGAGGAGGGAAGGACTGAGGCAGAGGTGGCCCAGATGCCTCCTGCGTGTTGTTCCTGGACCCCACTCCACATCTGCTGAGGCCTGGGTATCTGCCTGCCCCTTGTTCCCAGGTAGTTCTGATGTGAACCTCTGGGCCAAGGGCTAAGATGGGAGTCATGGGCCCCTTACTGCTTGCCTGCAACTCACCCCTTTGTGCCCCCTCTGTTTACACCAGGTGGACAAAGCTGCTTCTGGGCTCCTGAGTATCGGCCTCTGCAAGGGTGACCGGCTGGGCATGTGGGGACCCAACTCCTACGCATGGGTACTCATGCAGCTAGCTACGGCCCAGGCAGGCATCATTCTGGTGAGGAAGGGCTTGCCTGGCACAGCTGGGTGTGCGGGGGTGGGCACCATTCAGGGGAGCCCCCGCTTGGCCCCAGAATCACACCAGTGCCGGGCTGAGTTCAGACTAGGTGGTGCTTTCTCCCGAAGTCCACCAAGGAGGCCTGAAGGTACAGGGCGCTGCCTCTGAGGGTGAAGGGGCATGGAGAGGGACAGGGTCTGACCAGGACACTTGACGTATGCTCTCTGTCTCTACCAGGTGTCTGTGAACCCAGCCTACCAAGCTATGGAACTAGAGTACGCCCTCAAGAAGGTAGGCCTGTTTTGGGGAAGTTTCCTTGCTGGTGCCTGGCCTGGGGGCTTCTAGTTGTCACACAGGGCTGACCGGGGTGGGAGGGCGTGCACAGGCAGGTGACACCCAGAGTCTGTCCTTCCTCAGGCTACAAGTGGGTGGGAGGAAGGGGTATTTGTTCAGACAGGCTAGTGAGTGTGTTGGGGGTGTGTGTGTGTGTTAGAGAGTATTGTATGTGTATGTCATGGTGGGGGTTGTGGTGGTCGGTGTGTGTGGTTTGGGGGTAGCGTATGTGTGTGTCATGATGGTGGTGATGATGTGTGTGTGTATTAGAGGGTATTGCATGTGTGTCGTGGTGGTGGGTGTGTATGTTGGGGGTGGTGCATGTGTATGTCGTGGTGGTGGTGGGTATGTGTGTGTGGGTTAGGGGTAGTATATGTGTGTCAGGGTGTATGTGTCAGGGTAGTGGTGTGTGTGGGAGAGAGCAATGGTTAGGACTCCACCAGATCCCTAGCTGGCGCTTCCTGATGACCGTGGCCGGGGCTCACCTTCTACAGGTGGGCTGCAAAGCCCTCGTGTTCCCCAAGCAATTCAAGACCCAGCAATACTACAACATCCTGAAGCAGATCTGTCCAGAGGTGGAGAAGGCCCAGCCAGGGGCCTTGAAGAGTCAGAGGTGGGGGTGTCCCTGGTTGGGGGGGGTGCACATTGCAGCATCCTGGCCCCTTCATCCCTTACCCACATCCAAGGATGAGGCTGGCGTCTCCTGGGCCCTCCCTTGGCCCCTGACTCTCACCACACTCCCTGCCCCAGGCTCCCAGATCTGAGCACAGTCATCTCGTTGGACGCCCCTCTGCCTGGGACACTGCTCCTGGATGAGGTGGTGGCAGCTGGCGATCAAGAACAGCATCTGGCCCGGCTCCGGCACACCCAGCAGTTCCTGTCCTGCCATGACCCCATCAACATCCAGTTCACCTCGGTAGGGCAGAGGTCTCCCGGTCCCAAGCCCAGGCTGGCACACTAACCCCTGCCTGCCCTGTGACCCTCCCCGGAGAATGAGACAGCAGAGGTCAGAGGTGCAAACACTCTTCTGGGACTGGCCCTCGCCGTCCCCGCGGCCCTGGAAAATACCAGCAACTAGTGTTCTTGTCACGTGCCCTGGCCCTCTCGTCCCCAGCACAGGGGCAGATGCACTGAACCACGCAGGTCAGAGCCCCCTCATTTAGCAGATGGGAAAACTGAGATCCAGAGGGGGCATGTGCTGGTGAGCCAGAGTCCTCTGAGCCACCTTATAAGTGGCATGAGGACAGACCTTATCTTCCAAATTTCTGGATCCTGACCTCTGGCACCATACAGACTGGTGGTCAACCTCTGTGACTATGTATTGAATGAACAGATGGATCTGGGGCCACAGTCCTGGTCTCCTGACTCCCAGTCCAGTGCTCTTCCATGCAGTGGCCCGGGATGGGAAGGAAATGGAAAGAAAGAGGCCAAGCCATCACCTGCTTGTCTTGTCAGGGGACAACCGGCAGCCCAAAGGGGGCCACGCTTTCCCACTACAACATTGTCAACAACTCCAACATGATAGGGGAGCGCCTGAGGCTGCACCAGAAGGTGAGGCGCCCTGGCCCAGCAAGGGCTTCCTGGCACCCGGCAGGGGTGAGGCTTGCTGGGCTCCCTCTGCGGCCTAGAGGAACTGGCTTCTGGCTCTGCAGCAGACCCAGCCTCCTGCCTCCATCTCCAGGCACCAGACGAGTCGCGGGTGGTCCTGCCCAACCCCTTGTACCACTGCCTGGGTTCCGTAGGGGGCACAATGGTGAGCTTGATGCACGGGGTCACCCTCGTCCTGTCCTCTCCAGTCTTTGATGGCAAGAAGGCGCTGGAGGCCATCAGCAGAGAGAGGTGGGCATCAGTGGGCAGCTACCTGCGGGCTGATAAGACCTGTCTATTCCTCAGTCCTGGGCCCTGATCCCTTTCCAAGATGTCTCTTTCCTCCAACCAGGAGAAGTGGAGACGAGGTAGTGGGGGACCCCCAGGAGAGGACCCGTTCCTCTCTCCAAGGAGCTTCTCACACCTGTTCCCCAGTTTCAGCCTTGGCCCTTACTGCAGGGTCGGGTGGGGTGGGTGAGAAGAGGAAGCGCCCTTCTACTTCCAAGCCTGATTTTGACATGCTCCCCCCTTACACAGAGGCTCCTTCCTGTATGGCACCCCCACAATGTTCGTGGACATTCTGAACCAACCAGACTTCTCCAGTTATGACATCTCAGCCATGTGTGGAGGTGCGACGGGGCCAAGGGTGGCCAGGCTGGAACTGGCCCAGTGAACTACATATTCACCCAATCTTTCATTTAGGGGGCAAGAAGGCCACTGTAGAAACATGGCGGGGAGGGGGGCAAATCCTTAGTGTCCCTAGACACCAGCCCAAGGTCAGCTGCCAGGTCTAGGAACAGGTCCAGGGTCAGGGGAGAGAAGGGAATGTTATTCCCCACAAAGAGCCGTAAGTGGAGGGGGTCCACTGGGCTTGGAGAAGGTGGGAGCCCTCTCTCTGAGTTAGCCCTCTGTCTGATTCAGGTGTGATCGCGGGGTCCCCTGCACCCCCAGAGCTGATCCGAGCCATCATCAACAAGCTGAACATGAAGGATCTGGTGGTGAGTGGAGGCCGGGCCCGAGGTTGGGGTCGGGGGCAGGCCAGGCCTGGGCAGGAACAGTGATGGGAGTGGAGAGGAGCCCCGGCCAGGTCTCAAGGAAGACCCTTTGGCTGGCTCTCATTCCCGAAAGCAGATGTGAGAAAATGCAGTCCGACCTCAGCAGCAGCTGGCAAGTCACAGAGATAGGTGACAGGGGAGTAAATATTATACATACATAAATTTATATTTATAGAAATCTGGGGAAGAAATGCAGCATGGGAGGACGTGGCAAAGCACCGGTGTCCTGTTAGAGTGTCCTGGCAGGTGGGGGCTGGCAGAGTTGGGGTACAGGCTTAAGACCCTTTCTGGAAACAAGGGATGGGGCAAGGATCTGATGTTTGTTTCCAAATAGCAGGGAAAGGGGAGCAGAGAGGAGGATTCTGGAAGGGTGGCCATCCTGATGGCCACCCTGTTCCAGTTCTAAAGGCCTTAGGGGTCTCAGCAACAGCTTCTCTGAGAGGAGCCACAGCGGTGGCGCCAGATGTGATGAGCTCTCACCGTCAGGTTGAGCTGGGTTTGTGTTCGAGTGCCCGGGTCCCCCTGCCAGGACGTGTCTAGGTATGGACAGCTCTGTGCATCAGCAGAGGCTGTGGGGAGAGGGTCGGGGACACAGGTGGGAGGGTCAGTAGTTTCTCCGGCAGAAGGCAGAGGCCAGTCACCAGGACCGGCTGGGTCAGGACCTGCAGTGAGGCAAGGAGTGGTGTCAGGATTGCAACAAGCCAGACGATTTGGAGAGAGTGGTGAGAGTCTTGGGCAGTATCATTTTCCCCCTTAGAGGGGAGCCCCAGCCCTCCCCTCCTCTCCCTGCAGAAATGGAGGGTCTCCTTGCCCTTCTGTGGGGCAGGAGGACCATCCTGGGACACCCTCCTCACTTCCAGAATCTCCAGAGAGGGAATGGGGGAACTGCCCGTGCAGCCCCACCTGTTTAATGGCGGCCGGCTTTCTTGGACCTCTTAGTGGGGAACTTGCAGCTGCGGAAGGCGTCCGTGTCACGGATGTGCTGGCCCCTGAACTTGGTGGGCGATGCGCAAGTGGCATCAGGGCGGGAGGTCTTGGCTTCCAGCCACCTGGAGAGATAGAAAGTTGCCAGGGTTGCAGGAGAGATCTAAGAGTACTGGGGGAAGGGACAGTGAGCCATGGACATGGCCAGGACTGACTTGGCTTCAGGGTAGTCTGGAACTATCATCTTCATTTTACAGATGGGGAAACTCCCAGGGTCCCACATCTATTAGGTAACAGATGTAGGATCTATGCCCAGGATGTTTTAGTGCAGGGCCAGTGTGTCTCCACTCCATCACGTGATGGCGGGTTTTGGGGGAGCCCTGGGGGTGCTCTTACCTCCGAAGGCCCCGGAGCTGGCAGGTACACTTCCAGGGGTTGTTGGTGAGGGTGAGGGTCTCCAGGCTGTCAAAGGGGAAGTTGGAGGGCAGCTGGTTCAGGCGGTTGTTCTCCAAATGGACATGTTTCAGCGTGGTCACACCCAGGAAGGCACCGTCAGAGAACTGGGGAGCGAGGTAGGCACGAGTGAACACCCCAGCCCCAGGATCCGGCCTCTCCAAGCTCTATGGCCCCAGAGGGACAGGGTCCTTCCCTGGACATAAGCAGTGGCACCTTGAGAAATTTTACAGTGTGACTAGGTTGTCTCAGACGATCTAATCCATTACAACCACCTTTTGAGATAGGAGGTATTATTTCCAGTATGTAAATGGCGGGAAGGCGGTTAAGTCCCTTGCCCGGGGTGGCACTATGGAGTAAACAGTAGCTACAGGACCACACCCAGCTCCTCTTCCCCTGGCACCATGCTCCCTGCACAAACACTGGCACTGGGGAGGCAGCCAGAGTTTGGTCCCAGGAGCCCACGCTGGCACACAGTGAGCTGATCAGTGTTTGGTGGGATGGGCAGTGTGCCCAGGCTCCCCACAGCCCACGGGGTCCTGGGATGTCCCCCGGCTCTGTCCTCACAGCTCCCTCACCATCTGCCAGACACTTTGTGGAGCCACCTTAATGCAGCCTTTGGACAGGTCTACTGGCTCTAGAGGAAACATTCTATTGGGGCCCACATCTTGGCCCAGGCGTCACAGTTCCTGCCTGGTCTCCTCTGCGCCAGATGAACCCCTGCTGCCCTGATCTACCTCCCATTGAAAGGCCACTCTGGCAATGCTAGGCCACGGTGGGCTTTGACTTCAGCTGGGGCTGAAGATGATCAGACTCAGGCAGGCTCTGTCCACCCAGACAGAGGCTGGTTGCCATCCAGGTATGATTCTGCTCACATTTCTGTGCCTGTGTCCCAGGGAGGGGTGTGAAGTTCCCTGGTAATCAGAATGTTCTGATGACCATCTCCCCCACCTTGTTCTGGTCCCTGCCCAAACCTCCTGGCCAAAGGCCCTGTACCGGAGTGATTTTCCAGTCCCAAGAAGGGATTCCATCCTGACCCAAGGTAGCCCCACCTGGCCAGTCGCTGGGCATCACAGGGGAGGAAGGACTGGGCAAGGATGCATCCAGGAGGTGGGTCTGGTGACTGGGGTAGGCAAAGGGCAGCGAGTGGTCTGAGGCACAGTGAGGCATAGCCAGCCTTCCCTGTGGGGAGACACCTGGAGTCCTGTGCCAAAGATCGACAATATATGTGGCTCTTGCATTCGTCCCTTCACGGAGCCCGGGGGTGCTATGCCTTCACCCAAGGGGAAGCCCCTGGTCCCCTCTCAGCTGAAATGGACCTGAGAATGCAGTGGAATGTGTGTGTATGTGGATTGGGGGTGGGAGGCATCCATGGGGGCCTCTGGAAGGCATGGAGGAGGTCTTCCTGAGGTATGTGCTCCCCACTCCCCAGCCCCCTACCCCACCTTAGCACACATGCACACTCCCACCAGGAACAGGGTCTCTTTGTGGGCCTGATTTGCCCGGCTCGTCTGGAAGCCTCCTCAATAAACAAACCTTCCTTTATGGGGTGGTAGGTTTACTGGAGGCAGGGAAAAAAACAGCAGAGGAGGGGTGGAAGGCCCAGCGGAAGAGGTGGCTGCTGCTCACAGCAGGGGGTTTGGGAGCACTAGCCATGCCTCTTAGGAGCCATTGGTGGGGCCAGGGTAGCCCCAGCTCCATTTATAAGTATGAATCGTAGGAGGGCAGTGGCTAAGACTAGGAACAGGGGCAGCAGGGCAGGTTTTAGGGTGGAGACAGATGTGGCAGAGTTCCTCACCTTGGAGAGGGCCACAGAAAGGGTAATTTTAGGAGAGAGGGGATGGTGCCCAGCTTTGGCCCTGGATCCCTGGGCCTCCTGGCAGAGAAGGAGCCAGGGCAGAGCTCTGCAGCCAGGAGCTCACCTTCTCCAGGTTGGTGTTGTCCAGCCAGAGGGTCTCCAGGTATCTGCCGAAAGACTGGAAGGCATTGTCTGGAATGCTTTTCAGGGGGTTGTGGGACAGCTTCAGCTCCTCCACCACCCGCAGCTTGTTCAGAGCAGCCGAGGGGTAGCTGGACAGCTGGTTCTTGTCCAGGTAGAACTTGGCAAGGTTCTCCACGTCGTCCAGAGCGCCAGGCTGCAGGGAGCTGAGTGCGTTTTCGGACAGATAGAGCCAGCGCAGGTCTTTGGCACCCTGGAAGGCTCCTGCGCGCAGCTCGCGGATCTTGTTGTTGTTAAGCTGCAAGATGAAGAGGTTGACCAGCGGGGAGAGCAGCCCCCTGGGCAGCTCTGTCACCTTGTTGTGGTCCAGGTAGAGGTAGGTGAGCTCCGTCAGGTCGTCGAAGGCGCCGGCGCGCAGCACGCGGATGTCGTTGTGGGACAGGTACAGGTAGATGAGCTGCTTGAGGCCGCGGAAAGCGCCGGCGGCCACCTCGCGGATCTGGCAGTGCTGCAGGTGCAGCGACACGAGGTTCGGCATGGCCCGAAACGAGTTGGCAGCCAGCACTGGGAAGTTGTTGCGCTGTAGGTTGAGCAGCTTGGTCTTCTCTGACACCTTGGGGATCTTCTGCAGCCCCACCTTGTCGCAGATGACGTGCTGCAGGTCGCCGTGGCAGTGGCAGTTCTGGGGGCAGGCGGCCAGCGCCGGCAGCAGGCCGGCCAGGAGGCCGAGGCTGAGCAAGAGCATCGGGCGGGCCATGGCGGGGACGCCTGGGGCCGGGGCTAGGGGCAGAGGCAAGTCCTCGGCGCTCGGTCTCCCGCCCTATTTATACGGTGGCCCTGACCGCAGCCGGCACCCGGAGCCAGCTCCTACGTGGAGCCGCGAGGCCACCGGGTTAACTCCCTCCCGCCCGGAGCTGCGCCCCCGCCCTCGACGGGGAGGTCATTCCCCGCCGCCCCCCGCGCTGGCTAACGTGCGGGGCTGGACCGGGGTCCCCAAACCTCCGTCCCGAGCCCAGCTCTCCTTCTCCCTGCCCTCGGATCCTGCTCCCTCCCCACCTCGACCTCCTTTCCCCCTGCTTTTCTGGGGGTGGGTATGGGTGTGTCCAGAGCCCCGAGTTTACACCACAGAGAAGGGAGGCGTTCCCTGAACTTATTTGTTTGCTCAAGTTGGAGCCTCCACGCCACTCGGCGCCCCCCCCGCCATACACGCTCGGCCGCGTGCCCTGGACCCAGCGAGGGAGGAAGCGGGGCCGGCCAGCCGGACGCGAGTCTCGCCGCGGTCGGCCGGCCGGCGGCGCTTTAATGGGGCTCTTGTGCGGCGCCGGCCGAGCGTGAGAGCCACTCTGGCGTCGGGCTCCCCCTTCCGGCTGCACACCGCAGCCAACCCTCTGGAGGTGGGCGCTCCTTCCCGCCCCTGACTCGCCTCTGGCCCCTCTCTCCCAGCCCCAGGCTCCAGTTTCTGTCCCCTGCACCTCTTATATCCCTTTCCAGGGCTGAAGGCGACCAGAAAAATGGGAATGGGGGCGAGGGGAGACACCGGGCTCTGCAAACACAGCGGAAGACCCCAGGCACAGTTACACCTCCCCTACAACCCATAATCTCCCCAAAATGTCCCTGTCTCCTCATCTCCACCCGCAGTGGTCAGGACCGCCCTTCCCCCCTGGGTCTCTTAGGGTGGCGGCCAGAGTGGCGCCAAGGTGTACTTGGCAGAAGTCATACCTAGGCAGTGGCCCCAGGACTGTGAGGGTGGGTGAGGAGGCCGGGTCCTGGCTACAAAGGACCAGCTCGGGACAGCTCAGGCTTCCAGACCTTGGGTCTTGTGGGCAGCCCTGCCCCAGCCAACCAGGTCTCTGTGTCCACTTGCCAGCCACCGTGTCCGGAGTCTTGTGGAAAGGGGAGGGTGGGCAGGCAGAGTCTCAGCTCTGGCTCTAAAGTGACGTAGGGGTGAATATATTAGGGGATGAGGGGAGGAACCAGACCCCGGGTCTTGCCAGACCCCAGCTGGGTGAGTCATGCCAGCTAATGCAGAGGAAATTGGGGGTGGGTAGGGTTGAAGGCCAGACAAAGGTCTGGTGTCTTTGCTGACTGCCAGGAACCTAGAACAGTGAGTAGCCAGTCCCTCTCCCTTCACCCAGTGCTCACCTATGGAGGCCTGCCCCTCTCCTAAACCCCTTTCACCCATTGCCTCTGGATGGTCATAGCTGGCCCAGAACACTGCCTAGTGGTGTTTAGGCTCCTCCAAGGTTGGCTTCTGGTTTTCTGTTGCTCACAATGTTCCAACCACTGGAAGTAGGGGGTGGGGAGATGCCACAGGCTTTTTAAATCCTTGCTTTGGCTTTAATTTTATTTTGATGAAAATAAATTTACAAGAAGCTTTCCAGAGCTTAGGGAGCACCTACCCCAAGGCCAGGCAATTGTCCCAGGTTTTGGGGTGGGTGGAGGGGTTGTGTCTGTGCAGCTCCCAGCTGGGCAAAGGCAGGCTGGCTTTCTCACTGAGTTTAGGGGAACTTCAGCTTGGAAGGGAGAGGCAGGGGATTCTGTGGCCTGAAATCAGTAAGGGGGTGCTGAGACAGCCTGGGCATGGAAGAGAATGCTGGGGCATGGATAATGCTGGGAGCCACAGGGTAGAGTGTGGCTGCCCCCAGGAGACATGGAGACCGAGAGAGTCCTAGCTGGAAAAGAATGGCCTCCCTGCGCTCAGTTTTATTTCAGACCTGGGGCCCCTGCTAGTTGAACTGGTTTCCACTACATCCCTCTGCCTCCTGAACCCTAGCCTCTGCCAAATATGCCTCTTTTCCCACCATTCCACTCTCTGCCCCCCCGACTTCCTCCCCATTCCCCTTGGGTAGCTTTCCCATCCTTCTGCAGTCCCCCTACTCCCTTGCAAACACCCTTTCTGGACTCTCTAGGTGGCTTATGGAACAACAGAGAACAGTCCTGTGACCTTTATGAACTTCACCGAGGACACTGTGGAGCAGAAGGCAGAAAGTGTGGGCAGAATTATGCCTCACACAGAGGTGAGCCCCAGACCCCCGCCTCCAACCATGCCACTGGGGCACACCCCCCTGGAACATGTATTGCTTTCAATTAGAGATCCAAACAGCTCACCCAAGATGCTGAGAGCCCCTCAGCAGCAAGGTCTTCCCCAGGCCTGGTCTGGGGCTCTCTCTGTGGGCTGAGGCCTGCGCAGGACAGAGCTGAAACAGTGGCCATGAGCAGCCGCCAGCTGAACTTCTCCACAGCCTCCCTTCCTGTCTGAGGTGTGTTTTTGCCAAGCCCACTGTCTGTTTTGGGGCAGCCAGAACAGCCTCAGAGAGGAGCCAGAGCACAGAGATTTTTTCCTCCACAGCTTTCTCTCCCCCAGCCCTGCCCTCCCCACCTCTCACACTTTGGCAGAGCTCCTCTTTTGGGCTTGGTGTAAACAATTTCCCAAGGAGCTTGTCCCTTTGGGGGTGCCTTGCACTTTGAAGGTTGACCTGGAGCATCTTTCACTCTCAAATTCCCAGTCTCCACCGTTGGTGCTTTATGCCAGCCAGTACCTTGTTTCTCCTGCCCCCTTGTGGCCTTGCCCTTCTGGGGTCACTGCCAGTGTCCTTCCCCTGGGGCTAACTGCCATCCTGTTTCACATCTCTCCTGCCCCCCCCCGCCCTGAAGTGAGTGTGCAGTGACATTAGCCCCTTCCTATCACAGTGAGTCTGACAGCCTCACTGCCACTCACTGTGATGCCCACCTGTGAGGTAGACAGGGCAAGTGTAATTCTCCCCATTTCACAGATGGAGACACCAAGGCACGCAGGCTAAGCTTTCTGTGCACGTTGGCTGTGGCTCATTTCTTGACTAGATTCTGCCTCTCTGCCACCTCTCCTGTTCACTTGGCCCTGCCATGCCACCCTTTTTGGCTTCTTTATTTGCTGCCTAATGGAAAGAGGAGACTCCCTTTCCTTCTGCACAGTTTGTAATTCTTCAGCTGGCCTGGCCCTCTGCAGGCCTCCTTCTCTGCAGCAGCTCCTGCCCACAGTTTTCTCCTGGTCTGGGCCTCAGCTGTTCTTTCAAGGCCCGCTCAGGTGTCTGACTGGTGGTGGATCTACTCCAACCTTCGTCTCCCTTCCCTGGATTGGGATGGGCAGAGCTGGGGGCCTCGTTACTAGGGGGAAGGAAGGCAAAACTCCCCCCATTCCTTAGGGCCCCCCATCCTGAAGTGGGAGGGTGGGAGGCCCAAGCCTGAAGCTGCCTGGTCCCAGGCCCAGATTGTGAACGTGAAGACGGGATCACTGGCAGAGCTGAACACGCCTGGAGAGCTGTGCATCCGAGGGTACTGCGTCATGATGGGCTACTGGGGTGAGCCGCAGAAGACCGATGAGGCAATCGGACAGGACAAGTGGTATCGGACAGGGTGAGAAGGCAGGGAGGGGTAGAGACTTTGGCTGCCGAGGGGAGGCCGGGGGTCCTGAGGCTGAGCTGGGAACATTAAACTAGAAGAGGGAGAACATGTCTGTGGAGATGGCCCCTTCACATCGTGGAGAACTTAGTTTCCAAAATGTGTACAATGGGGATGATCATGCTCTCCGCACAGGGCTCTGGGAAGGACCAGATGCAGTGCAGATGAGAGTGCCAGAGACAGTGTCTGCAAAATCGGAGCCAAGATTTAGTCACTCATTCATTCACTCATAAATTCCTGTTGTGCACTTCCAAGGGCCAGCACTGTTCTGGACACCGGTGGTGCAGTGGCTAGCACGATGGGAAGCATCCTGCTCTTACTTCCCACATGTCTGCTGGAGGAAGACAGACACAAACAAGACCAATTCAGACACTGAAACACACCACGAAGAAAATTAAATAAGGTCATAGGAGAGAGACTGGCTGTGGTCGGGAGGGGAGCTTCTCTTTATTGGGTGGTCAGAGAAGGCTTCTCTAAGATGGAAATGTTTGAGCTGAAACCTGAATAAGAAAGAAGCCAGCCACGAAAAGCATGTGTATAGGTACATTGAGAAAGAGAGAGAGCAAATATGCTATAGGTATACTTGTTTTTGTCTGCCTCCTCATTAGACTGTACAGCAGGGAATGTCTCATTCACGCTGTGTCCCCCAGAGTCTAGAGCAGTGCAGGACACATAGTAGGTGCTCCATAATGTCTGGTGAATGAGTGAGCGAGCCAGTCAGATGAGGCAGAGGTGAGAGGCGGTTCCTGGGCTTTCCTCGCAGAGACATCGCCACGATGGACGAGCAGGGCTTCTGCAAGATCGTGGGCCGCTCCAAGGATATGATCATCCGGGGCGGTGAGAACATCTACCCGGCCGAGCTCGAGGACTTCTTTCACACACATCCACAGGTGCAGGAAGTGCAGGTGAGGCACCCTACCCAGGTGAGCGCAGGTGAGCCCCCAAAAGCAGGAAACACGGATGTGGTTGGGGATGTCTGATAACTGTCTCTGATTCTGGAAGGTGGTGGGAGTGAAGGATGACCGGATGGGGGAGGAAATCTGTGCCTGCATTCGGCTCAAGAAAGGGGAGGAGACTACGGCAGAGGAGATCAAGGCTTTCTGCAAAGGGAAGGTGGGCGCCTCATCCCACCCAAAACTGCTGTTGCTTGGTTCTTCAACACCCTCTGTCTGCCATCTAGTCAGCCCACTGTCCTCTCCCCCTAACCCTAGGACCCCGCCCAGCCTCATGCTTTATCTCCCTCTGGTCTGCAGATCTCCCACTTCAAGATTCCCCGATACATCGTGTTTGTCACAGACTACCCCCTCACCGTCTCAGGAAAGGTGAGTAAGGTGCAGGAGACCAGGGAGGGGCAGGGGGTCCTGGGGCCCCAAGTGCAGAGAAGGCCAGGCGGGTAACCAACTAGTCAGCGCATTCTGGTTTGCCCCAAACTTTCCTGCCTTTAGCCTGAGAAACTCCTCAGTTCCAGGCAAACCAGCTGGGCTTGGTCACCCTAGCTGGCAGACGCCCAAGCCTGGTTCTCACTCCTTTTCTTTCCTCTAGATCCAGAAATTCAAACTTCGAGAGCAGATGGAACAACATCTAAACCTGTGAATAAAGGAGGGGTGGGCGGTCCTCCCAGGCCCTTTCTGCCCTTCCCCCACATTCCCCCTGTGGTCTTTGTGATTTGGCATAAAGAGCTTCTCTGTTTACTTTGGCCCTTCTCTTGCTGGCGTGCTCTCTTGGCAGCTGCTATGGGATGAAGACGGGAAGAGACCAAGGGGAAACTAGCACTTTTAGACCTCCTATTCCTTGTCCACAATGGTGCTCAGCACTTCGGCATGCATTTTCTACTTCATTTAATCCTCACTCAATCCCTTTGAGATACCAACCCAGTTTTTTTTTTTTTTAGGGCTGTACTCATTTTTCACATTGTAGTCCAGCAAGAAGTATTCTTTTTTTTTAATAACAGCTTTATTGAGTTATAATTCACATACCATCCAATTCACCCACTTAAAGTGTTACATTCAATGGGTTTTAGTATATTCAGATCCATGTTCCCATCATCAAAGTCACTTTAAAGGATGTTCGTCACCTTTTAACAAGAAACTCTATACCCTCTAGCTGTCTTCCTGCATCTCCCTCTTCCCCCCATCCCTCCCAACTAATCCAATTTTAGTGTTTTTCCTTAATCAGTGAACCTTGGGCTCCCTTGATGGGCAGGGCCAGACAAAGCAGGCTGTAGCTTGATCCAGGAAATAAAAAAGCTGGCACGTCGGTTTCCAGAGACAAAAAGGTTCCTCCTGCTTGTAGTCCTTACTTCCCAGTGTGTCTGCTCCCAGCAGCAGCGGCCTCCTCTGTAGTTTTTAGAAAATGAACGTACGTTTAGGATACACTGAGTGCCAAGCACTATGTTACGAGCATCCATATACATTTCTTCTTGAAATATTCCCAACAATCCAGTCAAGTAGGCATTAGCCTCATATCACAAACGTTGAAACTGAAACTCAGGAAAGTGCAGTGTCCTAAGGTCACACAGCTGGAATTAGAACCCAGCTGCCTAACTCCAAAGCCGATGATCTTTGCATTTCCTGGGGCAGCCCTTCACCTGAACCCACACACCATCTCCAACCCTCCTCCTAGCAGGTGCCCCAGGTTGGCCTGACCCAGGAGATGACAGTCTACTCTCCTGGCTAAACCCATACCCCCCGGGATTTGCTGCTCCTTCAGCATTCATTCCAAGTGTCTTCTCTTCCCCCACTGACTCCACAGTCCTTGTAACAGACACGCCTCACAGCACAGAGCACACTGGCCCGGTGTCCAGCAGGTGCTGCTGTCTCTTGTTGGTTTGCTTCTCTTGTCTCACAAACCCGTACTGCGCCCCAGTCTCATGCATGCTGAAGTCCTCAGCGCCCAGCTCTCAGCCTAGCACATAAAACGTGAAGGGACCGATGGGACGAACTAAGAATTCCTGGATGGGCCCGGGAACTCGCCCCTGACAGGGTGCCAAAAGGTGTGGCGCTCACTCCACCCACACCTCCCGCTGCCTGGGAAAGGACGGCGGGGCGGCTGCGGTGAGCGTACCGGTGCCCGGCAGGTGGCGCCGCCGCCGGGAGGCCGCGGGGCTCTCCGGGCGGCGCTCCGACAAAGGGCGCGGCCACGTAGCCCCCTTCCTTCCGCCGAGGCTGCCCACCCGGCCCGGCTCTGCGCACACCCAGGCGCCCGGCCCTGGGCTCGCCTCGGGCTCAGGTCCCGCTCCGCGCACTAACCGTCCCCGCCACAGCGGGAGTCATGGCTTTCCTCGGGGCCCGGGCCCGCTGCTCGGCGGCAGCCGCCGCCAAAGTGGCCCAGAGGCGCCGCCTGGCGGAGGACGCGAGAGGACCTCCGAGTCCGCCCGGGAGCCAGCGCGCCGCGCTTTACGTCCACGTGAGTGGGAAGTGGGAGGCGGAGTCACGGGGCTCGGGCGCGGCGGGTCTGAGCTCACGTGGCCGCTTGTCACGCTGCGAGCCCACCTGCCATCTTCCCCGCCCCCGGACGAGGTCTGGCACTTGCTCCCTGGCAGGAAAATGTCTTTGTGCGGAGACCTAAATTCTCCGGTGCTCACAAGCTCGGTGACCCTTGACCAACTGATTTCCCTTCTGAACCTCAGTTTTCTTATACTGAAGTGGGTTCCTAATCCTCGTCCGACCCGCCTTGGGGGGTTTTGTGGCTTACATGGGGTGTACACTGTTGAGGGACCTCGGGAAAAGGGTTGGAGATGTATGAGACTGAACCCTGGAAGTGGCTAGGGCAGCCTGGCGTCACCTCCCGTCTTGTTCATACGTCCCTTGCCCCCAGTGGCCCTACTGCGAGAAGCGCTGCAGTTACTGCAACTTCAACAAGTACATCCCACGCGGCGTGGACGAGGCTGCTGTTCGGCGCTGTCTGGTGACCGAGGCTCAGACGCTGCTGCGGCTCAGCGGGGTGCGGCGGTGGGTACTGGGGGCTGTAGGCGGGGATTTGAGAATTAATGTCGGGGAGTGGATAGGACATATGCAGGCATCCTGGAGGGCTCCCCCAGGCCTCATCTTCTCAATCCTCTTTCCTCAGGGTGGAGTCTGTATTCTTCGGTGGGGGTACCCCCAGTCTGGCCAGCCCCCATACTGTGGCAGCTGTCCTAGAGGCAGTGGCCCAGGCAACTCACCTGCCTGCAGACTCTGAAGTCACATTGGAAGCCAACCCCACTTCGGCCCCAGGCTCCAGACTGGCAGCATTCAGGGCGGCAGGAGTCAACAGGTTGTCCATTGGCCTCCAGGTAACCCATCTCACCCACCTCATCCCTAGCACCCAGTGCTGTCTTTCCTCTGGCTATGTTCATTGAGCAAACATTTACTGAGCTCCTTCTGGGTCCCAGGGCCCAGAAGGCAATGAAAAGTGTATGGTGACACTTTTATAACTACTTAATTGTCTGCTTCTAGTGCTAGACCACAAGCTCTGTGAGGCAGGGATCATGCATACCTTTTTGTTTGTCACATATTCCAAGCATGAACTACAGTACCTTGCACATAGTAGATGCTTGAAAAAGATTTGTTACATGATTGGAGACACAGGAGGAGGAAGACAGGTGATCAGATCATTGTAGTATGGTAAAGGCTGTCTATTAAGGGGGATCTCTACAAAAGGCTTTCAGAATACAGCCTGAAGGGCATCTCAGTCTGATAAAATCATGGAAACCTTCCTGGAGGAGGTGATGTTTGAATGAGAAGGAGTAGTTCACCAGGAAAGGGGGTGTGAGAGGAAGAGGCACAGGATATGGAGGAGCCTGCATGTTTTGAGGGAACTGTGAGCCATTCCTTGGAGATAAGACTGAAGCCTTCGGTACCATACCAGGAAGTTTGGAGTTTTGCCTAGTGGTAACAGGAGAATCGCTGAAGGTTTTTTTGAAGTGGGGAGAAACATATTCCTCTCAGGTTTGTCCCTGGTATTTTCATAGCCAGTATCATGCCCCCAGTTCTAATACATATACCACTTACCATAGAGTTTGGGGTCAGGGCTTTGTCCTGATGGGACATACTGATAGGAACACACTATTTCTGAGATTTTCTGGCCCCAAATGCAAACATATCTTGAATCAAATTGTGAGGAAACGTCAGGAACACCTAACTTGAGACTGTGTGTGTGTGTGTGATAAGAACAAATAACATGAGATGCATCTACCATCTTAACAACTTTTTTAGTGTGCAGCACAGTGTAGCTGACTGCAAGCACAATGATGTATAGCAGATCTCTAGGCCTTATTAAGAGACATTTTAAAAAACAAGTAGCCTGTACACTTCAAAGATGTCGGCGTCATAAAAGGCAGGCTAAGGACCTCGACTGATGGAGACAAAAGAAACAGTGATCAAAAAAGAAAAAAAAAGAGAGAGAAAGACAATGACAGCTGATTGCAATGTGTGACCCCTGGATTGGGGTGGGAGGAGGAAATTACTACAGCTGACATTTAGGGACAATTGGCTAACTTTGATTACCTATCTATTAGGTAATGGTATAGTATCAGTGTTACATTTCCTGAGCTCTATAATTAGATTGTGGTTATGTAAAAGAATGTCTTGTTCTTAGGAAACACAATTAAGTATTTAGGAGTACCAGGGTACAATATTTAAGTTAATTACATGTAAATAACTCCATTGCAAGTGCTCACTAGCATGTGGCCACTGACATCCATATTCTACTAAAATGTTCTGTATCTGCACTGACCAGTACTGGAGCCACTGATCACATGCTAGTCAGCACTTAGAATGTGATTATTTCAATTTAACTAACTTAAAATTCAAATCGCTGCGTGTGGTTAGTGTCTACTGTATTGGACAGTGCAAATACAGAATGCTTCCATCATTGCAGATAGTTCTTTTAGACAGCGCTGGTCTATACCCTTAAATGATTTAGCATAATAATAGTATGTGTATATATTTAGAGAGAGACAAAGCAAATATGGCAAAATGTTAGTTGGTGAATCTGGAGGAAGGTGTTTATTGGGCATTTCTTTCAACTTTTCTATAGATTTGAAATATTTCAAAAGAAAAAGTAAACTCAAAGACCGTTGGCCTGGAGTCTGACAGTCCTAAATTCCAGATCTGACTTCACCATTGTATGACCTTGGGCACGTTACTTAACATCTCTGAACTTCAGTTTTATCATCCGTAAAATGGAGCTAATGTTGGAGAGTTTTAAGGACAAATTAGATATTACATAAGAAGGCTTTGCACATAGCGACCGTTCAGTGGATGGTACCCCTGCTACTGGCTTGACCGTCTGCCTTCCAGCTCCCTGCCGTGTCCTGCATTTTCCCTCGTATCTGTGTCTACAGTGTCAGTCAGGTGTTCCCGTCTCCCTCTGAGCTGACCTGCTTGCTTACACTGGACCCTCTCTCCCCAGTCCCTAGATGACACTGAGCTCCAGCTGCTGGGGCGGACACATTCGGCCAGCGATGCTCTGCAGACGCTGGCAGAGGCCCGGCGCCTCTTCCCCGGGTGTGTGTCTGTGGACCTGATGCTGGGGCTGCCGGCACAGCAAGTGGGGCCGTGGCTCGGGCAGCTGCGGGAGCTGCTGCGCCGCTGTGATGACCACGTCTCCCTCTACCAGCTGTCCCTGGAGCGGGGCACTGCACTCTTCACCCAAGTGCAGCAGGGCACCCTTCCTGCCCCTGACCCTGAGCTGGCTGCTGAGATGTACCAGGAGGGACGGGCAGTCCTTCGGGAGGCTGGCTTCCGCCAGTATGAGGTCTCCAACTTCGCCCGGAATGTACGTCCTGGGGCTGAAGGCTGAGGCGGGACCAGGCAGTTGTGGTCCTTCGGGGAGAAGGGTGCTCTGGAGGCCTGAGATGGTGGGGCATTCTAACCAGGCTCAGCCCCTTACCCGAACGGAGACTGGGTCCACCCTCTTCACTCTTCACTGTCTCCTCCCTGTCCACAGGGGGCGCTTAGTACCCACAATTGGACTTATTGGCAGTGTGGTCAGTACCTTGGCGTTGGGCCTGGTGAGTCCCCCGTGAACTGTAGCAGGGATGACACAGGGGAGCGGTGTCAGGGCTGTGTGCCCTCGGGCCACTCATAAACTTCTCCAAGCCTCTATTTCCTCATACGTATTGAAGTGTGGCAAAAAATACTACCAACTTCGTACAGCTGTTGTTCTTTATCTTAGTGTGCATCAGAAATAACCTGGAGGGGTGGTTAAGACCCAGCTGGGCTGCATCCAGGTTCTAGAATTTCAGGAATTGAACAGGGCTGGGGTAGTGCCTGGGAATTTACACTTCTAGCATAGTAGATGCTGTTGGTCCAGGGGCCACCCTTTGAGAAGCACTGATTTAACATCTGGCAAGTGCACAGTTTTAGCTGCTATTAAAGTGGGGGTGGTTGTTGATGTTGTTAGGTGCCCATGGGCGATTTGTGCCCCAGGGGGCTGGGAGTCACACCCGGGAGGCTCGGATCCAGACCCTGGAGCCGGACAACTGGATGAAGGAGGTGATGCTGTTTGGGCACGGCACCCGGAAGCGCGTCCCCCTGGGCGAGCTGGAGCTGTGAGCATCTGAGGGCACAGGGCTCTTCACCCAGGGTTCCCCGGTACCCCAAGAACCACCCACCTACACACCTTTGTTTCCTGCCTCGCCCTCCCCCCACCCCACCCCTGCTGTGTGATCCTCATGAGCCCCCTTACACACATCCCAGCACAGGGTGTGAAGAATGGGAGAAGCACAAGTCTCCTCTCCAAGACCGTTCTCTGGATTTTCTTTCAGTCTGGAGGAAGTTTTGGCCATGGGGCTGCGCACTGACGTGGGGATCACTCACCAGGTAAGAGGTCAAAGGGCCTTGGTCCAGCCGAGGTCTGCTGGGTAGAAGCAGCGGGCAGCGTTGTGCAGTGGTGAGAACCCTAGACCGGGGCTGCAGAGGCCCGGGCTCTGGTCCCCATTCTGCTGCAGCCTCGGGCACATACCCTCTCACCTGTGAATGTCAGTTTTCTCAGCGATCTAAAGTTAGAGATTAGATTAAGAGTTTTCAAATATTTTTAAGCGGTGCCGAAAGCTCAGATAGGAAGTGCAGTCGATAAAGATCAGTCAGAGCTGCTCTGGAGGAAGTCAGAGCCGTCAAGCCCTGGCTGGGGCTGCCCATAGTCCGACCAGAACAAGGACAGGGAGGAGCAGGGGAAGTCTTGGCTTGGCTGGAGCTGGGTTTTGGCCTGAATGTGGAAGAGGAGTGAAGGTGCCTTCCTCCCTGCTGGTCCATTGGCCTAGTCCTGGTGTGCATGCTGGTTAGTTTCTGAGATCCCTCTGGTGACTGAACACCCGCCTTTCCATCCCTCACCACACTCCCAGACAGGTGGCCTAGAACAGCCCCACCAGCTCCCATGTTATGGTCCCTGCACCTCTGACCTTTCTGGTCTCCCCAGCACTGGCAGCAGTTTGAGCCGCCGGTGACCCTGTGGGATGTGTTTGGAGCCAGCAGGGAGGTGAAGATGCTACTGGAGCAGGGCCTGTTGCTGCTGGATCACAGGTGTGTTAGGGGCAGGGGGTTAGGAGTCCCAGGGTACCCTGACTGTGGATCCATAGACATGGGAGAGATGAGAAAGTCTGATAAGGAGGGACCTACGGGTACCAGGGCTTTGGCACTGGTGGAGGGTGAAGATGGAAACTGGTAAGATGGGGCCATCACAGCCAGGACTCTTGTTTTCCCAGGGGGCTTCGGTGTTCGTGGGAGGGTCTGGCTGTGCTGGACTCTCTGTTGCTGGATCTGCTGTCTCAGCTCCAAGACACCTGGCGGCAGAGAACCCCCTCCCCTGTGCCAGGAGGATAACCGCCTGCCCTGTATCCCAGGACACTGCTAGGTGAGCTTTGGGGGCTGGGCTGACACTGCAGACATCGCCACTGGCAGGTGCTCTCATCCCTGTTGCTGCTGAGCCCTGGCTTCCCCAGGGGAATGGCTGCAGTGAGGTGGATAGGAGGACATTTCTTTTCTGGGGACTGGCATCAGGGGCACCCGCCACTGCCAGGGAAGGAGTAATGATTTCTGTGGGTGCCTCTCATCAGTAGGCCCTGCAAATCCTGGCTGGCAAGAGATTCTGAGAAACAGCTCTCAGGCTTCCGGCCCCTGCAGTACAGGGCAGGACACGTGTGTCCAGCACAGCAGCCTGCTGGACTGAGAACCGTGGGAAAGATCAGAGCAAGTCTTGCCCTTTCTCTTTTGACAAGAGGATATGTTTGGGGTGTCTGGAGCCTCACAGACCCTCCAGAGTGCCCCCCAGCACCCCCCCCCCAGCCTTTGCCTTGAGAGAGTGAAAGTGGGGAGAGCTAAGCAGGGCAAGGGGAGGAGAGAAGTCAGGAAAGACCTAGAGCCTGGTAATTCTCCCTGGTCTTTTACCTGCAGAAAGGTCACCTGCTAGGCCCGTCTGGGGCCCGCCTTGACTGTGGGCCTCTCCTTTGTCTGGGCTCCTTCCTCAGGTGTGGGGTTTGGGGGCTGGAGACTTAGTCTAGGGCTGAGATTCCTTCCTCACATTTACTTGCCTAGTGATTTTAACATTAATCAATGATCCTTGATTATCGATCCTTAGATTATTATCTAATCAGTGATTAGATTGGAGGTTACAAAATGAGTCCTTTCTGACTCTTGTCATTCCATCCACATTCATTAATTGGCATGCATCCATAAAAAAAGCTTTTCCTTTTTTTTAAGGGCTGATACTCTTAACCTAGAAATTCTATGCAGGGTGTGAGGGGGCGGGTAGGGAAACAGGCATTTTCCTGTGAAGAGGCCCCATAACGTATCATCAAAGGGTGTCGTGATGCCAAGAGTGACTTGGTACCCCTGCAAATCAGGGCATGCTAAGCTCAGCTGCTAGCTGGGGAACTAAGGATGGGGCTCCCCCACCCCTCAGAGGTGAGCACGTGCACTTCCCATCTGCCTAGTGGGTGTGAATATCAGTCCTTTGTTGACCTTGGGGTAACACGGTAAGAGTTACTACTGCTCCTTTGTTCATGAAATATTCAGCAAGCACTAATAGTGTGCCAGGCAAGGAGCGGCAGGCAGAGAGGAATAGGACCTGTCCCAGCCCTCGAGGAACACACTGCCAGGGTGATAGATGTGTGAAGAGATCAACTCCAGGGTTATCAGTAATGATGTGGAGGTGGGCTCTGGAAGCCTGCGGCACTCTGGGTTCTGATGGGCTGGGAGCAGGAAAGGGGAAATACGTTTTTCTTACTTCTCTGGCCTGGGGCAGCTTGCAGGGTGACCTGTGCTGCCCAGAGAGCCTCTGTGAGCCTTCCCTAGATCTTGATATTCAAGATGTGAGCACGGGGCCAGAGCAGGTGCGCCATCAGATAACCTGGGCCCACTCAGGTTTCTCCCAGCTGCCAGGGCTCGTGCCACCTGAGATACCCAGGCCCTCCCTTCTGGGGCACCTCATAAGGCCTGTGCAGAGGGGCTGGCTGGGAGCCAGGTGAGGATGGCACAGATCACCTGCTGTGACTCAGCCTGCTCCCACCCTCACCAGGTGAATCAGAGTCTCTGGGAGGTGGAGCCCAGGAATCTAGTTTTTAAATGTTTCCTAAATGGCTCTAATGATCAGGCCAGTTTGGGAAGCCCTGTCATCTCTTGCCTTCCATCCTGAGAGCTGAGATCAGGAGGAACAGGGGGATGAGGCTAATTCCAGACATGACCAAGCGGAGTGGGTCCTTCCCTCTGCGTCCAGGCCTTCCTTGGCTCATCCATCAGAAGGGTTCTCCTCCTCCACGTGGAGCTGTCCACTGTCATCGTTTCACCTGTGCTATTGAAAAGCCCACAGACACAAGTGAGAGGGGCGAACAGGCTACTCTGTGATGAGGTGGGGAAGAAATGTGGATATGTAACGTGTGTTGAGTTTGCGGTTACAGCTTGAGGGACCAAACCTTCCCTGCCTAGAGCGCTGACAATTTTAAAGCTGACAACTGAGCCACCCGACTCCCATCGCCAACTAGAGTGAAGGAAGCAGGGCATCTCTTTTGATTTCCATTTTACGTATACATTCACACATACATACATTCAAAGAGGCCCTCTAACTTGATTCAAGCCATAGAGGCAGTAAGTAGCAGAGCTGGCATAACACTTGTAGACGTCTAGAACTTTCTGTCACATCGTTGTTTCATTCTTACCATGGGTCACGTTGATTGGCCTGTCTCTTAAATTAGACGAAATCCTCACCTCTCTCTGGCCCGTCTGCCTCAGGCTTGAAGCACCATCTCTTCCTGGGGTGGGGCAGCTTGGCCTCGGTGTCTGTCTTTTCCCTCCTGGAGAGACCCCCATGCTGAGAACCCACGTGTCCCATCGCTGGGAGTCAGTCCATCCACTTCCTGGGAAGGAACTGCATTCTGCAAAGAAAGGACTTTAAGTGTTAGGATTGCTATAAACTGAATGTTTGTGTCCCCTGCAGAATTCATATGTGGAAACTTCATTCCCCCAGGTGATGGTATTTGGACGTGGAGCTTTGGGAGGTGCTTAGGTTATGAGGATGAAGCCCTCGTGAATGGGATTAGCGCACTTGTGAAAGAGACCTCAGAGAACTCCCTGGCCCCTTCCACCCTGTGAAGACACAGAGGGGAGTCAGATGGCTGTGAACCAGAAATTGAGCCCTCACCAGGCACTGAATCTCCTGGCACCTTGATCCTGGACTCGAGAAATAATAAATATTTATTGTTTAAGCCACCTGATCTATGGTATTTTTGTTATAGCAGCCTGAATGGACTAAGACAAGGATGAAATAACTTGTGTGGTAGCTCGTATTATTGCTCTAAATGTTTTCCATTATGTATCCCTGCCCTGTTGAGCTTGGGGAAGGCCGTAAGACTTGCCCAGCACAGAATGGAAGAACCAGTGAGTGGTCCCCCATCTCCCTCTGCCGCAGAGACCTGCAGTGTTCCAATACAGGCTGTTCTGTCTGCCTGGTTCTAGAGTTGAAGACATTGGGCAGAGGAGCAGCTGACCGTCACAGACAGGAGCAGGAGTGGGACATTAAGACTCATTGTTGTAAACCAGTAGATTTGGGGTTGTTTGTTACAGCAGCAATATAATTGAGACTAAGCTGCCTGATAAAATTTGTCATCCTAGCATTCAAAGATTAACCACTGGTAGGCGTCTGGTGTGTATCTTAGCAGAAATTCTTATACGCAAATGAACATATTTAGACATACAGTGTTCCAAAAATGGGGTGCATCTTGCTTTGGAGCCTTCTTGTTTTACTTTAGACGCAGTGGGCATTTTTTTCATGTCAATTTTATATCTACATTCTGGGTTTTTTAGTGTAGCCACTGCATGATTTCCCAAAATTTAGCCTACCAATTCCTTTTTGGTGAAACTGAGGGTTTAATTTTTTATTTTTACAAACTCTGTAACGAATGCCTTATGGAAATATTTTTATGCACTGGCTTGATCACTTCCTTAGCTTTAGGCCGAATCCCAAGGAGTGGGATTGCTGACACTGAGGATACACACGTCCTTCATTTGGATACACAGTGCCAAACCACCCTCCTGGAGCCCTGGCATTTCAGACCCTTGCCAGCTTGCTGGGCGTCCATAACAAGCATGATCAGTTTTTCCAAATAATTCCAATCTGAAAAGCACTCTTAACCGTAGCTTTATTAACAACTAACATACTGCCTTCCTAACTTAGGCAACTGGTTTGGTCCATCTGATGACTTTCAAGTCAGAGAGCAAAGGGGATGCAATGTCTGGGGCCACCCCGGTGGAAGACCCAGCTGGAGCTGTGTCCCTTTGTCAGACCACCTCTGAGCTCCTCTCATCCAGACCCCACTTCTGGGAGAATCCCACATCTCCTCCCTGCTCTCTTCCTCCCTCTGCTTCCCCTTCTTTTCCCTGAGGGGATCTTTAAAGCCAATGTTTAAAAATTACACAAACCACACTTAGAAACATTAGAATTCTAAGTGAAAAAGAAAAAAATCCAAAATTAGTGGCCCCAACAAATTCATCTCTATTTATTTGTCTGTGTTCCCTTCCAGTCCTGGTCCAGACCCATGCAAGACTCTGCCCAGTCATGCTCCTGACACAGATCTAGTTTTGCATTCTGCTCCTTTGGCTTCTCATTCTGTCATAAGCAGTTTCCCATGTTGTTACATGGCCATCATCTTTCTCATTAATTGTTGTCATGGTCATCATCTCTCTCATTTGAATGTTCCAGTGAGTGCATAATTTAATAAGTATTATCCTGATGTAAGTCCCTTAAGTGGTTCTCCATTTTTCTCTATTATCAATCATGCTGCAGTGCGTGTTTTTATGGATGTAGCTTCTTCCTTCATTTGAATTATTTCCTCAGGTCAATTCCCAAGAGGGTGATAGTTTGGTCAAAGGGTATGGATGCTTTCACGATTCTTGATGTGAATTGTTATATTATTTTCCAAGGGGCTTTTCTTTTTTTTTTAATTTTCCTGCTCCAAAAAAAAAAAAATTCTTTTTCAACCATACAGAAGAAAGCAAAACTTCTACTCCCCAGAAATGACCACTATAACATTTAGTCAGCCATCCCTCCCAGACATCTCTTGATGCAGAGATATGCATATCTATGTAGAAATAAAAACACTTTTTCACAAAAGGGATCATACTCCTGTGCCAGTTTTGCAATCTGTTTTTTTTACTCAACAACATGTCCTGGGTTTTTCTAATTGGTTCCGCCACCACCAGTGTCTATGTGATGGCATAATGTAGAAGAGTAATAGCTGTAAGCCAGGCACGGTGCCGAGAATTTTATCTGCAGTCGTTCATTTAAGCACCACAACAACCCAATGAGATAAGTTCTATTATTATCATGCCCACTTTGTAGATGAGCCAATAGACTCAGAGAAATAGACTGTCCAGGTCACATGACTAGGAGGTGAGGGATTCTCTGAGGCTCCAAAACAGATGCTTATATAAATAATATGTGAATACATCCTTAATGTAAAAAGTAACGCTAATAAATGAAAGCAATACCTTAGCACAGTCCCCTTTACACTTCCACAGAGGCCTGATGTGTGTATCAGTAAAGTTCAGGTTCAACTGCACATGACAGAAAATCGAAGTAACATATGCTTAAACAAATAAATATTTATTTTTCTTCCACATAAAAGAAGTCTGAGCAAAGCATTTCAGGGCTAGCATAGTGGACCTGTGGTCACTGGTCATGAAGAACCTAAACTTCTAACTCTATACTCGGTATCCTCAGTTTACAGCATCCATCCCTAAGGT
Organism: Vicugna pacos; assembly: GCF_048564905.1. Lineage (NCBI taxonomy): Eukaryota > Metazoa > Chordata > Mammalia > Artiodactyla > Camelidae > Vicugna > Vicugna pacos. The sequence goes on from NC_133002.1 coordinate 31,914,870, forward strand.
CTCCACATGGTCTAATGTGGTCCCTGGAGCTCCAGCCATCATGTCTGCATTCCAGGTAATCATGTTGCTACTTCCTCACCACCCCCCATAAGAGAAGGGTCTGGTTAATAAAAAAAAAGAGAGAAAAAAAGAATAGACATTAAGAGGCAATCAGACAGCTCCTTCCCAATCCTTTTCTATTAATTCACATATGTATGTACATATATAAAAATATAATTAAAAAGTAATCTGTTAATGGTATCTTGTCTTAGTTTATGTTTTAAAGTTTACTGATCAGTTCAAATGTTCTCTGTTAAATTTTTGTTTACTAACTATTGTGTTCTGTGCATGTTTAAGCTCTTTGCTTATTTTTATTTAGTCAATTGTTTATTTAGCCCTGATGATTTCCTTATCAAGTTGAATGAATTGTCTAGATAGATAAATAATTACAAGTATATTAACTCTTTTCCTTGTTTGCTACAAGTATTGCTTCTAGTATGCTTTTTATCTTTTGTGGAGTTTTGCTTTTTTGGAACAGAGTTTTTTAGAAATCTTAAATATGTATATATTGAGTCCGTTTTTTGCCCTGTAACTTTTTCTCTCCGTTCCAGGCTCCAGAGATACGGTCAGCTTTCAAGCTGGCTTTCTCCTCCCAGAGGCGCAGTCTAATGTTGACAGCTGTGTCCACCTGGAACCAAATTCCCACTCTGCCACTTCCTACCTGTAGGATGGTAGGCAGAACACTTCCCTCAACTGAGATCTTGTTTTCTTGACTGTTTAGTGAAGGAGTGGGACCAGCCCCTGGTTCTCAAACCTGGCTCTGCATTGGAAATACCAGAGGCTCCATGAAAGGCACACTCCTGGGCCCCCCTCACATGTATAGATCCAAATCCCTGTATCCAGGGATCCGTATTTTTAAATGCTGTCCAGTGAGCCTGACGCTCAGACATATTTGAGACCCTGTGGGTCAGCCAGCGTCAGAGACTACTTCTTGTGCTGGACTGTCTAAGGAGCGAGTGAGAGGAGGCAGCAGCCCTTGGCCACTGTTTGTCAAAACCAGTTGGCCCTACCTCTTCCTCTCGGGTCACAGCCCCCATTTTACATCCAGCCTGAGCAGCAGCCCCTTCTTCCTGCTTCCTCGGGGGTGGGGTTGGGGGGGGTTAGGTGGTGGTCAGGCTTGTGAGGTGTGGCCTGGGATGCCACCCTAGCAATGCCCCTGTGAGGGGGACACTGTCACTTACTTGCTGGTGGCCTCAGTTAAGCCATTCACTCTGTGAGTGTCCATTTCCATTTCCACCTCTGAAAGCAGGGACCATGTCTTCCTCAGGGTTTTAATAAGGTTGGCGATGATGGATGAATGAATGGATGGATGGATGGTTGGAAAGAGCCTAGTGCAGTTCCTGGCACAAAATGCACATTTGACAGCTGTGGTCATTATTACTATTAGTGTTTTTATTATGATTTAAAGTTCCTTGGGCAGGTTAGCCCTAAGGAAGGAAGTCCCAAGCAGGAATCCCTGGTGCCTGACAAGACACAGAGAGACCTGTCATTTCTTTGTGATGCTGAAACTTGTCAGGAGGTGGTCCTGGGCTTCTGGAGGCCCAGTGTAGACCTTGCTACCTTTTAGTGGGGTGTGGGCCACAGGGCAGACTGACAGCCTGCAGGCAGTGGCACCCATGGTAGAAAGAAGGGTCCTCACTAGGTGACTCCTCAGACCAGTGCTTCTTGCCCTCCCCAAGCAGGTCAGACAGGAACGGCCCCATTCTTCAGGTGGCTGACCTATGCAGGCAGGGCCTGCCCCCACCTGCCTCCCCGACCCTGACACCTGGGAGACACGCCCACCAGAGTGCACCTTTCCTTGGCTCCCACCTCTGGATTAGGTCTCTCCTTGCTCCTCATCCTTCCCAAGACCTTGTGCCCTCTTGCCTCCATTCCTACTGTCCCTGACTCAGCTTGGGGCTCCCCTTGCTCTTCAACCTGACCAACTTACACAGGCCTCACATTTTGGCTGACTTTTCTTATTTTGAGGGGCCAGATTCCCTGTCTGAGGCCTTGGCAGCTCTGATGGCAGGCAAAGTGGGCAGGGCCTCGGCTCATGGAGGCCGGTCTGCATCCCTGAAGAAGCTGCCCTGGAAACGCCCTCTCCCAGTCCCCACCTGTCACTGACCCTTGGGATTAATTCATGAACATTAAAGGTGAGCTATGAAAACTGTCAGGCAGGCTATCTGAATCTTGATTCAGGGACAGTTTAAAGCTCCTACTCCTGCACAGCAGATTGCGTGCCGGAGTGGTGAACGGTTCCAACTGGAGGTCCTGGGGTGTGAATGCCTGTGTTCAGCTCTGCCGCCTGTTAGCTGCTTAGTCTTGGGCAAGGTGCTCACCTTCCTATATCTCAATTTCCTCATCTGTAAAATGGGGGTGCTAATGATACTCACTACCTCACATGGTGGTTGTAAACATTCCAGAAGTTAGCACATGTAGCTAAAACCACCAAAGAAAATCTATACATTGGATTTCATCAAAATTAAAAATTTTTGTGCGTCAAAGGACACTATTAAGAAAGTGATTTGACACATTGTAAAATGATTATAAATCAATAAAAAATGTTAAAAATAAAAAATTTTTTAAAAAGGCTAAAAGAAAGTGAAAAGAAAATCCACAGGATAGGAGAACATATTTGCAAATCATATCTGGTAAGTCTAATATCCAGAATATATAAAGAACTCCTACAGCTCAACAACCAAAAGACAACCCACTTGAAAAATGGGCAAAGGATTTGAATAGACAGTTCTCCAAAGCAGATACACAAATGGACAACAAGCACATGAAAAGCTGCTCAACATTATAAGCCACTAAGGAAATGCAAATTAAAAACACAGTGAGATACCACTTCACACCCACTAAGATAGCTAAAATTTAAAGAAAAGGAAAATAAGTGTTGGCAAGTATGTGGAAAAATTGGGACACTCATACACTGAAGGTGGGAATGCAAAACGGTGCAGCTGCTGTGGAAAACAGTCTGGCAGTCAAAAAGTTAAATATAGTTACAATAATTCCACTCCTAGTTATATACACAAGAGAGTTGAAAACTTGTCCACACAAAAACTTACACACAAATAAGTGTTCATAGCAGCATTATTCACAATAGCCACAAAATGGAAACAACTCAAATGCCCATCAACTGATAAATGGATAAAAAAGTGTGGTATATTAATACAGTGAAATATTATTCAGCAATAAAGAGAGTTGAAGTACTGATATGTGCTATGTGGATTTAACCTTGAAAACATTATGCTACATGAAAGAAACCAGACACAGAAGGCCACATATTGTATGATTTCCTGTATGTGAAACGTCCAGAATAGGCAAATCTATAGAGACAGAAAATAGATGAGTATTTGCCAGGGGCTGGAGGCAGAGGGGAGTGGGGAGTGACTGCTGATGGATACAGGTTTCTTTTTGGGGTGATGGAAATGTTCTGGAACAAGATAGTGGTGATGGGTGCACAAACTCATGAATATAGTAAAAACTATTGAGTTGTAAACTTTAAATGGTGAATTTTGTGTTATGTAAAAGTTTATGTTATGTCAGATTTTATGTTATGTAAATTATATCTCAATTTAAGAAAACAGAAGTCAGTACATATTAAGTGCTTAGAAGGCTACCCAGTCCATGATAAAACCCTCAGTAAGGTTAGTTGCTATTTAAACTCCACTGGACTTGTGGGTTGGTCCACATTAAGCAGAAGGAAAAAAATCCTGAAGGCACATTAGAGATATATTCACATTCTTAATTTATGTTAAAGCATTTTTGCACACAGTTTCTTCTTTCTTTTATTTTTCATATTCAGTTTTGATTTTACATATATTATATATATATACATTATAAGTATTTGTTGTTTTAAAATTTTATTTAATAATCACTTTAGATATTTTTAAGATATGAAGTGGGTTTCTGAAACTCAAATAGCATTTGTTTTTAAAGGCTCAGCTGGGGACAGTAGCATGTAAACCAATGAGGTCAGAACTCTCTCTCATACCATAAACAAGAATAAACTCAAAATGGCTTAAAGACTTAAATATAAGACAAGACAATATAAACCTCCTAGAATAAAACATAGGCAGAACACTCTCTGACATGTATCTTAGCAATGTTCTCCTAGGGCAGTCTACTCAGTCAATGGAAATAAAAGCAAAAATAAACAAATGGGACCTAATTAAACTTATAAGCTTTTGCACAGCAAAGGAAACCATTAGCAAAACAAAACAACAACCTACAGAATGGGAGAAAGTATTTACAAATGATGCAACTGACAAGGGTTAATTTCCAGAAATATGTAAATAGCTCATATAACTTAATAACAAAAAAAAAACCCAATCCAACAATGGGCAGAAGACCTGAACAAGCAATTCTCCAATGAAGACATACAAATGGCCAATAGGCACATGAGAAAATGCTCAATATCGCTAATTATCAGAGAATTACAAATCAAAACTACAATGAAGTATCACTTCACACCAGTCAGAATGGCCATCATTCAAAAGTCCACAAACGCTAAATGCTGGAGAGGGCGTGGAGAAAAGGGAACCCTGCTACACTGCTGGTAGGAATGTAGTTTGGTGCAGCCATTATGGAAAACAGTATGGAGATTCCTCAAAAAAATAAAAATAGACTTACCATAAGATCCAGCAACACCACTCCTGGTCATATATCCAGAGGGAACTCTAATATGAAAAGATACATGCACCGCAATGTTTATAGCAGCACAATATACAATAGCCAAGACAAGGAAGCAACCAAAATGTCCATCAACAGATGATGGATAAAGAAGTTGTGGTATATTTATACAATGGAATACTACTCAGCCATAAAAAAGAATAAAATAATGCCATTTGCAGCAACATGGATGGACCTAGAGATCATCATTCTAAATGAAGTAAGCCAGAAAAAGAAAGAAAAATATCATATGATACCATTAATATGTGGAATCTAAAAAAAAGGAAAAAGAAGACACTAATGAACTCACCTACAAAACAGAAACAGATTCACAGACATAGTAAACAATCTCATGGTTACTGGGGGAAAGATGGTGGGAAAGGATAGATTTGGGAGTTTGAAATTTGCAGATACTACTATATATAAAAATAGATTTTAAAAAATGCCTTCTGTATAGCTCAGGGAACTGTATTCAATATCTTATAATACTCTTTAGTGAAAAAGAATATGAAAATGAATATATGTATATATATATGTATGACTGGGACATTATGCTGTACACTAGAAATTGACACATTGTAACTGACTATATACTTCAATTAAAAAATAATGAATAAATAAAGCCTAAATTGGGTTGTAAATCCAGGCTTCCATGTGACTGAGCTAATCTGCTCAAAGCCAGGCCTGTGATGGAGCAGGATGCTTGTTGACCTTGGAGTTGAAAGGACTGAGACTGAGGCTTAGTCCTGTTGGTTCCAAGTTATGTGACCTGGGACAAGACTAAGGTTGACAGATGTAGCAAATAAACATACAGACACCCAGTTATATTTAAATTTCAGATAAACAATGAATAAGTTTTGAATGAGTAAGTTCATAACAATGAAATATTGCATGGGACATATTTATACTAAAAAACATTATTTTATCTGAAATTCAAATTTTACTGGGCATTTTGTATTTTACCTGGCAACCCTAGACACAACCCTTAACTTCTGTGAAAGGGAAGATTTTTTGAGTGGAATCATCTTTAAATCTCACAACACCCTATTTTGCCATTGAAGAGCCTGGCTCAGGGAGGTTAACTGACCGAGCCCAAGGTCACCCAGCTGGAAAATTATTGAGTAGGGGTTCTAACTCGGGGGTGTCAAGTTTGGCATGCTCTGCTAAAATGGAACTCCAGACAGATAAGCAGTGATCTACTCACTGATAACATGGGAGTCCTGAGCTAACTTTCATGGACTGAGAAGGAATACAGAAAAAGAGTTGGAGAGTCAGATTTAAAACTGTTTATATGACTCTGTCTGTGTTAATTTCCTACGGCTGCCATAACAAATCACCACAAACTTAGTGGCTTAAAACAACACAAACTTATTATCTTAGAGTTCTGGAGGTCAGAACTCTGAAATGGCTAAAGTCAGAGGTGAGCAGAGCTATCTCCTTTGAGGGGCTCTCAGACAGGATCTGTTCCCTGCCTCTTCTGGCTCCTAAAGGCTGTGGTGTTCCTTGGCTCATGGCCAGGTCACTCCGACCTCTATGTCTTTCATCGCAGCTCCTTCTCCGACTCTGAGCCTCCTGCCTCCCTCTTATAAGAACCCTGTGATTACACTGGGCTGACTTGGATAATTCATGGTAATCTCCCCATATCAAAATCCTTAATTGCATCTGCAAAGTCCTTTTTGCTATGTAAAGTAACAAATTCATAGCTTCCGGTGATGAGGATGTAGACATCTTTGGGGAGCCATTATTCTGCTTACCACCCTGTCTAAGAGAAATTATCTACTGAATTTGAGTGTTCTGAACCTTCACTATAACTCCTTTCATCTACACAGTTTTCAGAGTACTTATACACAATTTTTTTCCCTTGCATTGATCCTGGAAAGTCGATGAATGCAGTATTGAGTAAGGGAGGAAGTACTCTGTAAGGGAGTGGATGAGACTCAAAGGGGAGGCATAGTGCTTGGGTCACACAGCTAGAAAGAGACTCAGGCCCAGCGGTTTTAATTCGATGCCCTCCTACCTTATGCCCTGCCAGCTCCAGGTGCAGGCCTTTTGCCACTAGGACAGTGTTCTCACTGCTGGAATGGGGCAGTTCTGCAGGTGGTCCCACAATTTAGAGGAAGAAGCCCCCAAAGTAAGCCAGCTCCCTCAGCAAGCAGCCTTTTCCTGGCCAGGACAAGGAAGAGGGACGGGAGTTGAGGCACAGAACCTTCCTTTTGGTGGAGAACCTCAGCATAGAGTCCTAGAATTTGGTGTCCATCTGTTAGGTAGTAAGGTAAGTGGCGGCACCAGGCAGATGGGTGGAGGAGAGGGAGGATGGTCCAGAAGATGGGGTTATGCCCACCTCCAACATAAAAGGGCTTTACTTCCTCTAAATGAGCCCCAGCAAGAAACCAGTTAGAACCCAACAACCACAACTGCTTGGTAGCGACAAGGACCTAACTGGACACGGCCCAATGCTCATTGTAATATAATTACCACTGCAGGTTAGGCCCCTGATGAGTTTTTCTGTGTGCATTATGGGTAAAGACATGCGCAAAGAGGACAAACATGACTAGGCATTCCAGGGGCAAGAGCCGTCAATCAATCAAAAGACCACCTCTAAGCGAGGGTATAAGAGAAAGCACAAAGACCACCATTTTTTCCTCCCTTGGATCAACTGGCCTCTCCTTCTGGGAGGTGTACTTTCCCTTTGCTAAATAAATCCTTTAAAATCTTTCCCTACACGGGGGAGGGTAGAGCTCAAGTGGTAGAGCAAAGCCTCATCATGTGCAAGGTCCTGGGGTCAATCCCCAGTACCGCCTCTAAAAATGAAAGAAATCTAATTACTGCCTGACACCCCCCCCAAAAAAAAAGAAAACTAGAAAAAAAAATCTTTATACAACGCTCTGTCTACCATCTGAATTCTTACCTTTTGGGTATGACAAGAAATGGGGTCTTTTCCCTTCCCCTTTTGGGGTAACACACTCATCTTGGACCTGTCCTCAACAACAACCCTGGCAACAAATGAAATTGTTCACAAAACCAGAAGCAGACTCACAGACATAGAAAACAAACTTATGGTTACCAGGGGGGAAGAGGATGGGATGGGATAAATTGGGAGTTTGAGATTTGCAGATACTAACTAATATATATAAAATAGATAAACAACAATTTCATACTATATAGTACAGGAAATCATATTCAATATCTTGTAGTTACCTACAGTGAAAAAGAATATGAAAACGAATATATGTATGTTCATGTATATCTGAAGTATTATGCTGTACACCAGAAATTGATACAATATTATAAACTGACTATACTTCAATTAAAAATATATATATATATGAACAAATGGGACCTAATGAAACTTACAAGCTTCTGCACAGCAAAGGAAACCATAAGTAAAACAAGAAGACAACCCTCGGAATGGGAGAAAATTTTTGCAAATGAAACCGACAAAGGCTTGATCTCCAGAATATATAAGCAGCTCGTATGACTCAATAAGAAAAAATAAACAACCCAATCCAAAAATGGGCAGAAGACCTAAACAAGCAATTCTCCAAGGAAGACATACAAATAATCAAAAGGCACATGAAAAAATGCTCAATATCCCTATTTATCAGAGAACTGCAAATCAAAACTACAATGAGGTATCATCTCACACCAGTCAGAACGGCCGTCATTCAAAAATCCACAAATGAAAAATGCTGGAGAGGCTGTGGAGAAAGGGGAACCCTCCTACACTGCTGGTAGGAATGCAGTTTGGTGCAGCCACTATGGAAAACAGTGTGGAGATTCCTCAAAAGACTAGGAATAGACTTACCATATGACCCAGGAATCCCACTCCTGGGCTTGTATCCAGAAGGAAATCTACTTCAGGATGACACCTGCACCCCAATGTTCATAGCAACATTATTTACAATAGCCAAAACATGTAAACAGCCTAAATGTCCATCAACAGGTGACTGGATAAAGAAGATGTGGTATATTTATACAATGGAATACTACTCAGCCATAAAAACTGACAACATGCCATTTGCAGCAACATGGATGCCCCTGGAGAATGTCATTCTAAATGAAGTAAGCCAGAAAGAGAAAGAAAAATACCATATGAGATCACTCATATGTGGAATCTAAACAAACAAAAACAAAAACAAACAAACAAAAACAAAGCATAAATACAGGACAGAAATAGACTCATAGACAGAGAATACAGACTTTTGGTTGCCAGGGGGCGGAGGGTGGGAAGGGATAGACTGGGATTTCAAAATTGTAGAATAGATAAACAAGATTATACTGTATAGCACGGGGAAATACACACAAAATGTTATGGTAGCTCACAGAGAAAAAAATGTGACAATGAGTGTATATATGTCCATGTATGACTGAAAAATTGTGATGAATGCTGGAATTTGACACAACGTTGTAAAATGATTATAAATCAATAAAAAATGTTAAAATATATATATGTGTGTGTGTGTATATATATGTGTGTGTGTGTATACACACACACACACACACACACTAACAAACAAAACCAAAGAAAAAAGAAACAAACACCAACCCAGGCAGAAGGTCCCAGGGTCTGTGCTGGGACTCCCGCACCCGGACGGAGCTCTGATTCTTAGACAAGTCTTGTAGCAAACCTCCCAGGAATGTGTCACTCTGATTTACGGTTTTGTCTTTGAGTGCTACTGCCCTGGAGGGGCCAGCCTCTCCCCCTGCTCCACAGGTATTGGAAGGCAGCTACCTTGAACCACTGATGTTTCTCCAGGCTTCCCCCCAACGCTTGTCCTTTATTGATGGCCTACTTGTACTAGACACTGTTCCAGGAACTGGGACGCATCCCTGAATCTGACAGGCAAGACTCCTGCGCCCTTGGACCTTTCGATTTAGTGGAGGCAGACAGAGAGACCATATAGAAGTTGGGATAAGGATTCTAAGGTTAGCAAAACAGGGTGAGACGATAGAGGGGGACAGCAATCCTGTGAGACTGGCACTGCCCCACTCTAAGGAGGAGAGGGACGGCCTAGGAAGGAGCATCACTGAGATGCAAACCCAGTTTACTCTACAGACCCCCTGCTGCTAACCCCAGTCCTACGTGGCCTCCAAAACATTTCCTCTTGTGTCCTTCCCCAGAGGGGAATAAGAGCATTTTGAGCCTGGGAAGGTGCCCAGGGTCTAAGCATCATCCCTGAGGTTGAAGTCAGTCCATCCTGGGAAGCATCCAGCTGTAGTCTGAACTTCAGGGCCAAGAAGTATGTAAGATTCCTGCTGCGTGTTAGCTGAGTAAGGTTCTAGTAAGGAGGGTAGTGAGTGGTGTGATGCGTTGTTGAAGGAAGCGGCAGCCCGATTTTAAGGGGAATGAGACAGATAGGGAGGGAAGCGTGCGTGGGGATGGCCAGATGTACGGAGGAGGTGACGCAGATGAGAGTGTAACCGAGCAGCTCCCACTGTCATCAGTGACCATCTAATATCTGTAATGGTGATTGTAACTGCTTAACTGTGTGGTGGCTTAAAGGGTTCTTCTCATGCTCTTGCTGACTGGGGTTGGGCTGGAGAGGAGGGAGGCTGGGGTGGTCCATGCAACCCCCTCATGGTGCTGCCTGTGGGGATCACACCCAGTGCCCTACTCCTGACCCCAGCACCTTCTTCTTGACCCTGACACCTCAGAGACAGCAGATGGGTGTTTTGTACATCTTGTTATTCATACCTTTCCCCAACTGGGCATGTCTGCAGTTGTTTTTGGCCCGTTGTTTTGTATCCAGTTGTTCAAACTGCAGGCCTCAGCCTGCAGCAGGAGGTCCCAGGCCTCAGCCTGCTTAAAAGGCTGAAAGCATCTATCAACCTGACTTTAAACTGCACACGTTTTAGAGCTCTAGAGCTCTTTTCCACGGAGCCCCCTCCTAGGCATCCTTTGTACAAGAATATTAAGAGAGTCCCAAAGCCAGGGGTGAACTTCATACCCAGCAGAGGGAAGGGGACCACTGCATCTGCAACAACAAGAAAAACTCTGCAACAATTTGTTACCCTGTATGCAATCTCTGTGAAACTAGCCCTGCCCCTTGAACTCTTAAAGTTTTACTATAAAACTCCATGCCTTCTCTCCGCAGCAGGCTCACAGTCTTAGAGGCATTAGCCCACTATGACCTCATTTGCCTGGCAAAGGAATAAAGCTGCCTTTTGTACTTCATCCAAAACTCTGTCCTCGAGTCTCAATCCAGTAAGCGAGGTACGGAGGCCGTGTTTCAGCAACAGTAGGAGAGAGGGCCAGGCATGTATTTGGAGGTAAAACAGAAGCGGGAAGATGAATTGGGAGGAGGGAGCCAGACATGAAGGAGGTGAGCTAGGTGTGAAGGGGTTGAGACAGACTGTCCCAGCCTCGGGCTTTGGGAGGGTGGCTGTCCCTGGAAAGGGATGATGCAACTTGTGGAGGAAACACACTTTCTATTTAGGGAGACTGTTGAGCCTCTGCAAAGAGTAGCTGACGACAGGCCTGGCACCTGACTGCATGGAAATAAACAGAGACATGAAGCAATGATTGATGTTGTGTCCTCTGTCAACCCAGCCACCTCATCTGCCCTGGGCTTGAGGAGGTTGCTCAGAGCTGCTCTGCTCAGAGGCGGCAGCAGTGGCTAAATGACACTGAACTTGTGCTTTGTCTCCTCTGGGACTGGCTCCTGCTATGCCCTCATATGCAGTCCTCATATCCACCCAACTTGCCTGATGAACTCTTATTTCTAGCAACACCTCAAATGCTACTCCTCTAAGAAGGCTCCCCTAATATCCACCCTGCCTTTCCCAAGTTGTGATTAATCACTAGCCCTTCAGCACTTACGTTAGAGTTGGAAGCCCACTTTCAGACAACTAACCTCTGACCTCAGCCCACCCCACCTCAGGGGCCTGCGAATGAACTTCAGGGAATCCCCGGAATTGAGTGCAAAATATGTACAAAACTAAATGCAAAGATGAAGGAATAAACAAAATGTGGTATACCTATACAATGGAATATTATCCAGTCATAAAAGGGAATGGAGTACTAATACATGTCACAACATTAATGAATCTTGAAAAACATTATACCTAGTAAAAGAAGGCAGAAACAAAAGGCCAAATATTGTATCTTCCATTTATACGAAATACCCAGAATAGGCATCTCAATAAAAGAAAGAAAGTAAATTAGTGGTTCCCAGAGGCTGGGGGGTGGGGAGGAAGGGGGAGTGACTGGATACAGGGTTTATTTTGGAATGATGAAAAAGTTCTGGAACTAGAAAACGGTAATGGTTGCACAATATTGTGAATGTACTAAATGTTTCTGAATTGTGTTCACTAAAATGGTGAATTTTATGTTACATGTATTTTACCACAATTTAAAAAAATCAAATGTACATTTCTGGGGAGAAGATCCCTAGCTTTGATCAGATTCTCAAAAGGTTAAGCAGTTCTGATCTGGTCCAATCCCTTCATGATGCAGATGCTGATATGGAGGCACAGAGAGGGGAGGCACCTGTCCAAGGTCACTCAGGCTGGTGGCAGAGCCCTGCCAGGTTGTGTAGCTCCCTGACCATGCACATCTCCCACCCTCTTCTTCCCTTATCCTTTAACCTACACTGTACCCTCCCTGAACAGCCCCTTAGGCCTAAGTCCTGCTCCCAGCAAGGCTACCCACAAGCTGTATAACTTCCCAAAGTTAAAGACTTCCAGAAGCTGAGTGCACAGATTAGAGTTTCACGAGTGTTTGTCTTTTGCTTTAGAGTGGACTCTGAGCTCCTAAGAACAAGAGATGTTTACTTTCCTCCATATCTCAGAGTTCCAGGGGCAGCCAGGAACGTGAGTTGTTCCTATCTCTCTTCAAGAAAAAGTCGGTTGAGTCAGACAAAGACAAATATCATATGATATCACTTATATGCGGAATCTAAAAAAAATGACACAAACATTTATAAAACAGAAAGAGACTCAGACATAGAAAATAAACTTATGGTTGGGCGAAGGGGGAGGGAGGGATAAGTTGGGAGTTTGAGATTGGCTGATACAAACTACTTTGTACAGAACAGATAAACGACAAGTTAATACTGTATAGCACAGAGAACTATATACAATGGCTTGTAGTAATCTGTAATAAAAAAGAATGGGAAAAAGAATATTTTGTGTATGTATATGTATATGTATTGTGTGTATATATATATATATAAAGCTGAATCACTCCACTGTACACCAGAAACACTTAATCAAAACCAAAAAACAAACAAAACAAAAAAGAAAAGAAAGAAAGAACTGGCTGTTCACCTGCAAGGAGAGCAGTTAGCTGACAACCTATGAATGTACATTCTTTGTCCCAGAGCTCCACACTGGGTTGGCCAAGATTTTGTCAGATCTGCAAGTCTGAGGCTCTCCTATCCTGTTCCTGCTTCCTTCCCCTTACCATTGCCCCACCCTCCTCAAAATAAACTCTTGAACTCCTATCTCTCTGTCTTCCTCCTGGAGCTCCCAGATGACATAATTCCCTGCCTGGAGTGTTGTAAGTGTTCAGTAAATGTTCATAAAGTGAAATGAACTGGGGACTTCCTGGAGGGTAGAAGCCTGTTGGTGTCTAGACCTCAGAGAGCAGGAGAGGAAGGGCCTATGGAGGAGGTCTCAGTCATAAAAGGAGTGAAGGTCAAGAGGGGCACGGAGAAGGGGCTGTGTCTCTGAGAGAGGCCCAGTAGTAGAGAACACATTAGCAAGCCCAGGGATTGACCAGCTCTACTGGCATCCTCCCTGGCTCTTCCTCTGTCTATAGCAGACTACACCAAAGCTCAGAAATGTTCCAGGAGTCAGGGTTCCAAGAGCCCTGGCCTTGGACTTGGGAGAAGCCCAAAGCACCCAAATTGTGCTTCTGGCTAGTTCAGTGGCCTTACATCCTTTTCCTTGGTGGAGCTCAGTTTTTCCATCTGTAAAATGGGTACAGAGTACATCTCTCCCAACCCCAGCATGATTTTAAGAATTGACTGAGACATCACTACAGTTTATGGAGGGTAGTGTGTTAAGTAGTTTAAATGCACACTCTCAGATAATCCTTACAGTGGCCCTGTGTGGGAGGAATTGTGACCTCCACTTTACAAATGAGAAGATTGTGGCTCAAAGAGGTCAAGGGACTGGCCTAAGAACACATAGCTAGGAAACAGGGAGAGCTGAGATTGGAACCCAGTTCTGTCCTGCTCTAAAGACCCTTAATATTTCACAGTTTGTAAGCCACTACTATGTGCTAAACTTTGAGTTGGGATGGGGACAACGGACAAGCTATCCCTACTCTCAAGACGTTTATCTTCTTATAGACAGCTCGAAGAGAGCCAGCCACTTAAATCCAATAATTCCAGAATGCCTTAGGACTCCAAAAAATATACATATATACAGGGTGCATTTAAAGTTGAGATAACAGGGCTACTTTAAATTGGAGGGGGCATGTTAAGCGCAGCATCCCCAAGCACTGAAACCGACGTGTGAGAAGGCCCCAAGTCCCCAAGTCGAGGTAAAAGCTTGACTTGTCTGGGAAGTGATGCAAAACCAAAGTGGCTGCAGCGAGAGTGGCTAGGGTAGGTCACCTGGCGCGTGTAGGGAACAGGCAGGGGCCACAGGGCAACTGAAATCCATGGGAAACCATCAAGTGGTTTTCTGCACGGCGTGAAAGGATCGACCTCATGGCGGTTATGCAGAGGGACCGAGAGTTAACCGGAGCCGGGCGGCAGGCGCCGGCAAGCGCGAGGGCAGCGGGGAAAGAGTCGGCAGGGTCGCGGAACTCTGCCTTCCCCGCCCTCAGCCTCCGCTTCCCTCCCCCTGCCCCTTGCGTCTCCTCTCCCCGGCCCCTCGCCCCGCCCCGCCCCGCCCCGCCCGGCTGGTGACGTCACGGTGCTCACCGGCGCCGCCTGTGACGTCAGGGTCGGCGCCGGAGGAGCGGCAGGCGATGGGCGCGGCCTGATGAAAAAGGTGGCTTCCAAGCAGTCTCCGCCCAAGTTGTTCGGTGGGTTGCTATGGACGCGCCGGCGGATGCCGGCGCGCGGGGGCGCGCAGGGTCGCGCAGGGTCGCGGGGGTCACCAAACAGCCTTGATTTTCCGGAGCCCCGCGGCGCTGAGCCACACTCACCTCCCGGGCGGCACCATGAAGTCTCTAAAGAAGGAATCCCGCCACAGAATACCTACAAACAGATTCTCGGAGGCCTCAGAGAGCCTGAAAGGTTGGCGCTGACTGCCTTGGGAGCTCAGGAAAGCCCGACAGGGGCAGGGGTTCTTGGGATTCACGACAAGGGGCCTGGAGGATGGGGGTGACACCAGGATGGAGGTAAAGATCACATGGGAATGGAGACAAGGCGTACCCCATACCTTAGATGGACAAGGCAGTGATCCCTGAAGGGAGAGGGCACAGTGCTTTGGTCCTTGGGGATTATGTACAAGGCAGGGACCTTCAGGGGAGGGGAGCACAGGACGCTGAGACTTTGAGGATGGGGACATAGGGAGCGGGGGACTGGCAGAGGCCTCACGGATCAGTTGCTGGGGAGATGGCCTGGGGAAGGAAGGCAAGGAGACCTTGAACAATATTATAGGGTGGGACACAGAAGGCAGAATTCTTTGCCTGGGAATGTGGGGAGGAGCCAGGAAAGAGTTTAAGATTAGAAGGGCCAAGACATGGGGTCCTTGGGAATAGAAATTCAGGAAAGAATGCAAAACATATGTTGAGGTGGTAAAAACAACAACCTTCTTGGGATTCTTTGGGGGGAGAATCCTACGGGAAAAACCGAAGAAATGCCTAACTTGGCCAGTTCTGTTTCTGAACCTTTTCCCACCACGCACCCTTTCCAGCCAGATTAACACCTCTCCCACTTGTTTAACCAGGACAGTCACTGGACATGCTTGCTTCCTGGCCTCTGGTTGCTGGTGGTAGTACCCCCCCCCCAGGGTGCCTGACAGCAGGCTGACCCCCACGAACATGTTCCTATTTGCAGCACACTTCCTCTTTAGTCTGCTTTTGCTGTTTGCATTTACTGAGGGCGTTCTGTGTGCAGGCACAGTGCTGGGCAACAAGGCTCTCAGTTACCCTAGACCTCAGAAAATGGAGCCTAGTGGACTCGCGGAGGAGTAGCCAGTCAAGTATAAACGCTGTGATATAGGTGCCCATAGACCCAGACCCAGGCCTTGGATGGTAGAATGAGAAGGGGAAGTTTTCTGAAAATTATATCTGTGGCTAATCAAACAAACAAAAAAGCGATTTGCTTCTCCAGGTCTAGGGAGCGGCATCAGCTGAGGCGTGGAACTGTGACATTGATGGCCAGGGCAGAGGTAGTGGGTGTGGAGAAGGGGGAAGGGAGCCAGAGGGGACTGCACAGGTGGGCAGGGACCAGACCACAAAAGGGCTTTACATGCTAGGTCACAAAGTCCGCATGCCATTGCAGGCCCTGGGGAGACCCAGCCTCAGATCGTGGGGCCAGCGCAGTGTGAGGAGGGGACAGGCCTGGAGTCAGTAAGGTTCCCTGGGAGGCCTGGAAAGAATGGCTTCCTTTAATGCTTCTTCATAGTATTAAAGGCCAATGTAGGCTACATTGAGATGCTCTTTCATGATATGCTTTTTAACAGTTAAGAGAGGGAAAAAAAATAGCTGGTCTTTTTTCCCAAGGGCAGTCAAGGTCTTTCCTAGCTTCTGCCTCCTGCTCACCTAGTTTCTGGGGATCTTATCAGATTTGAACTTTAGTCTGTGAACAAATCAAGGAAAGTTTTTTTTTACTGCATGTTTATTTTTAATAAGAGGAAATTTAGTTTGTTAAATAGCCCTTGAGTTAAGAACATGAGTCAAGGTGAGGCAGAAGTGTTTAGCATGCAAGATACCTTTTTTCCTTTTAAATATCTCAGGCAAAGCCTCTAATGTAGCAAGGCAATACTTTCTCCCCCCTCAGTATAGTAAAGCTAATCAACAAAGGTAACCTTTTGCCATGTTTCTCCAAAGTCTCTGAATTACAGTGAAAAGGCAAGGAAATATTGTGACTTTAAACCTATTTAGGGACCTGAGCCCTTTTGACTCTGAGCTTTTTCCCTGCTCTTGTTGCTAAGAAACTGGGAAGACTCCCAGCAGTACCAGATTGCTCTCCACCATCAATTAAAGCTCAGCCCTGGTGGGGACCGCCCCTCCCTTGGTTCCCTCAGTGCAACCCAAGAGGTCAGAATTTCCCAAAGACTTAACACTAAAAAAAGAATAACATTTAGATGAAACAAGAAGCAGAAAAACAAGAGTCCAGATTTCTTCTTCCTCCATAACTCCCCAACCCCCTTTCCCTAGCCTGCACATCCCACCCCATCTGAGCACCTTGCTTCCAGCTGCCTGGGCTAGCTCCAGCAGAGGTGTCACCTGACTGCCCCATGCGAGGAGGCTGATCTCTGACCCCCTCACAGCTCTCAGGATCAAGGCAGAATGCCAGCTATGTGGCTCACCAAGAGCCCCACTCAGCTTGGGTTTCTGGACCAAAGAACTGGAATTAACTGGGCCTCTCCAGGATCAGTAGTGGGACATACCTCGACCCTGTGGAAACCTTCCACAGGTCCTGAACTGATCCCCACAAGATCATTCTTTCTGCCTGGTCTCCCCAACTTTCCTCTGCCCCTCTGTCTACCTCGCTTACCCTCATTGGATGTGTCACTCTGAAATGCTGCTTTCATCAACTCACACTTCTGAACCAAACCTCCTTCCTGCTGACAGAGGAAGATCAGATGCTTCAGACTTAATTTACAAAGCCATGATTCCCTGGTTTCCCTCTCATCCCCAATATCACCCCCGCCTCCTCTACAGGCCTTCTGTGTCACCATGCCTCACATTTGCCATGCTTAGTCCTGCCTCCACCTTTGGTCTGATTGTGACCTCGCCTGGAACACCTCTGTTGGCTGCTCTGCCTGTGCAAAGCCTTCCTGTCCTTCACGGTCTGACTTAGCCTGTGAAGCTGCCTCTGACCCCTGCAGCTGCTCTTCTGAACCTTTCCTTAGGGCCCTAACTGTATAATCTACATCCATCTGTTCCTTCTTTGATGTGTAGCCAAAGCTATTGTCTGTGCCCACTAATTTAGGCTCTTAGATTATGGTTGGTGTGTACTGGTGTCTGCTGCATTTTTCAGTTCCTAAGAGAAGGAGTCATATCTTAACCTTTTATACCGTCTTCTCTGTAATTTATAGTACATAGAAGGTGCTTGGTAAATATTCACATTCTCTATGGCGAACTGAAGTTTAAAATGTATATATCCTTGCTATGAATATTTTATTAACATACCATCCCCTGACTGTATGCAGTAATAGAGCAGTACAGAACTACAATCAATACAGACCAGAGTTTTATTATTTCAGTAATCTTCAGCAATGTTGAAGGTTTATAAATTTATACTTGGTAATTATATACCCATCAGTAAAAAACACATATCCAGAGATGTTTAATCCCTAGGGAAGATGTAGAATCAGCCAGGGTGATGGGCAGAGGAAGCAAATCTCCTGGAGAATATAAACAATACCATAATACCCATAAAAGAAGACCTTCAACTGGTACTGACTCTCTTGGGCTACCACCAGCTTTGGTGGCTTTGTGTAAAGGGGAGAGCAGTGGTAGAACTCAAAACATAAGCCTGCATCTCCACAAATGGCAGGGATGGGACCAGAACTCGAGGTCAAGCCATTCAGCCCCATGTGTGTTTGTGTGTGCAGGGCCGTGTGGCTTAACTGATAGATGGTCCTGAGTTTCTGCTGACCTCATTGCTGAGGAGATGGAGAGATGGACTCTGGCCGATAGGCTAAATTTAGAGTTAGGTTTAGAATGATTCTGGCTTGAGGTTTTTTTGCCACTAACTATATGGGCATTTTCTAAAAAAGAGTTTGATTTTGGTAACCCAAACACCTGCCTTGATGTTTTAATGATACTGCTTCTTAAAAATTAGAATACTGTGAGAAGCAATGGACAAAACCAAGTTGTGTTTTAAAGTCCTTAAAGGCAGGACTTAGGTTTTGATTACTTTGTGTGGGGGTTTACATCAAACCTTTCTGAACCAGAGGACAGCAGACAGGAGGATACTGTCCAAAGAAACAAGATGCATTTGAAACTGTTGACCCACCTCTGTGGAAGGAAGGCAGGGAGTGTGTCCTCGCCGGAGAGAACTTGCTTCTGCCCCACGAAATCTCAGTGCTGATTTCTGGTGTGGCACGTGGGAGAAATAGGCTCACATTGCTCCATTTTCTCCAGGCCACTTCTGTCCACCACTTCATTACCACAGTAGACTCCTCAATAATCGAGTGGTCGGCCTTGCACCCCCTAACCCATTCCTTGCCGTGTCAGGGCCACAGGGTAAAAATTGAAGTCCTTTCCACAGCTCACTAAGCTCTTTGTGAAACGGCTCCTACCTCCCTCTTGAGACACTGCCTCCTACCTCTCACCTCGCCACACTCCAGCTATTTAAAAACACACGCTTTAATTTCCAGCTGTGCTCCCTTCTCTCTTGCCTCTAGGCCTCTTCATGCTGTTCCGTTTGGAATGCCTGTTCTCCAGTGCCCTTTCCCTCGTCGCTCTTCCTCCTTAGGAAGCCCTCCGTGACCACCCCATACACTAGACTGGGGCCCCCAGGATGGTCCCATCATAACCCTAGTTCAGTCTGTTTCACAATCTTGTCTCCCACAGGCGTGTGCCCTTTAAAACCTAAGACTTTGCCTAATAGCCCCAAAGCCTAGCACAGTGCCTGGCACGTAGAAGATGCTTAAACAGTATTTATTAAATGAAAGAATGTGAAATAAGTGGTCAGTGGTAAATGTTCTGCTTCCCCCAGAGCATCTGAATTTTAACCAGTGTCTTAAGAAACCCAGTGCCTTCACCCAGAAGAATGGATCGTGCCAATAGTGGAGGGAGGAGGCTAAGAAAGCATCTAGTCCAGTTGTCCCAAACCACTGTGTATCAGCCACCTCGGGCGCTTTTAACACACAGTTCCTCAGGCCCTGGCTCAGAAAGCTGTATTTGTAAAACTCCCCAGGAGATTCTGAGGCAGACACTTGACTAATATTTGGGAACCTCTGATTTTTGTCTAGGTTCCTCTTTTTACAAAAGAGAAGACAGACCAGGAAAGGTTAAGTGATGTACCCAAGGTTGTCTAGCTTGTAAGTAGCACAGCCTGGAACAGAACATCATCTGATCTCAATTCCAGCTGCAGAAGCCTCAGTCACTGTGGTGGGCCAGGGGAGTGGGTAGGGGGGTCTATAAGAGAGAACTCCTGTCATCCCAGCAAATTACTGCCTGGCCACCTTGGCAGCCTCTGCTGTCCATCCAGGTAACCAGACCTGCCCCCACCATGCAGTCTAATATATATCTACTTTTTTGTATTTTTTTCACTTTTAAAAAAACTGAAGTATAGTCAGTTTACAATGTGTCAATTTCTGGTGTACAGCATCATGTTTCAGTTACACATACATACATACTTTTTCATAATAGGTTACTACAAGATACTGAATATAGTTCCCTGTGCTATACAGTAGAAACTTATTGTTTATTTTGTGTACAGTAGTTGGTATCTGCAAATCTCAAACTTCCAGTTCATCTTTTCCCACTCCCTTTCCCCCCAGTAACCATAAGTTTGTTTTCTGTGCCTGTGAATCTGTTTCTGTTTTGTAAATAAGTTCTTTTTTTTAGACTCCACATATAACTAATATCAAATGGTATTTTTCTTTTTCTTTCTGGCTTACTTCACTTAGAATGATGATCTCCAGGTCCATCCATGTTGCTGCAAATGGCATTATTTTGTTATTTTTTATGGCTGAGTAGTATTCCATTATATAAATATACCACCACTTCTTTATCCAGTTGCCTGTCAGTGGACATTTAGGTTGTTTCCATATCTTGGCTATTGTATATAGTATTGCTATGAATATTGGGGTGCATGTATCTTTTTGAATTAGAGTTCCTTCTGGATATATACCCAGGAGTGGGATTGCTGGATATATATTTGTTTTTAAGCACTTGAACTTTCTTCTTCTCTTCAGAAAAGAAGCGGGCGAAGGTCCCTGAACAGCCCACACCCCCCATTCAGGAAGAACCTGAACCTGTTTGCAATGTTTTACAAGGAGATGACATTCTTGCCTTAGCCATTAAAACGGAAGACTTGAGGAAAGTAAGGATGAAGTCTAGAGATCCCTTACTGCAAGATCTTCTCCCTGCCAGCCTGGGTGGTCTAGAACATCAACTATGTCCATTGTCTGTCCACTGCCTCCCTACTCGGAGTGTCTAATTCCATGGGAAAAGCCATTGGACACGAATCTCTTCACTTTTGCATTGAAAGGAGTTTACCATGTTTGTTGTAATATTTCTGAGATTCATATAGAGCCGCAGGGGAATGAGAACTAAAGTAATTTGCTTCCCATAGAGGCAAGAGCTGAAGATGAGTTTAAGAAGCAAAGTTACAGATGTAGCAGGGGAAGGTATAGCTCAGTGGTAGAGTGTGTGCTTAGCATGTGCAAGATTATGGGTTCAATCCCCAGTACCTCCATTTAAAATAAATAAACCTAATTACCCCCCAAAAGAAAAAAGAACACAAAATAATCTTTTTAGCCTCTGTAAGTACTTTATTTTTCCCCCCTTTTCAGTTTTTTATGTAGAATTATTAGTTTGACTGCACATACACATCATATTGCAGAACATAAAAAATAATTTTTAAAAAGTAAAGATTATTTGGGAAAAAAAAGTTACAGATGGAGATAACACCATGTTTCACCCAGAAGAGTCAGCCACTTCTCACCTGAACTGTCTGGAGGCATAAGGTGTTGTTTTCTTTCCCCAGGACATTACTAAATCTCTTACCTGTCACACAGGCATTATCTCACATGGAATCTCCTGTTTTATTTCTTTTTAGCAACACATCCCTCGCCTAACTGAAACAGAAGATAAACCTGTCATTACCCAGAAATTTATCATCCGTAAACTTAAACCCAAGGATTGTAGGAGGAAGGTCTGCCACTTAGTAGCACATCCTGCTACTCCAGATGCAGCCACAAAGCCCCTGGACTACTCTGGTATGCCCAGCCTTGGCCCTGGCATCTGAATTCATGGGTCATCCCGGAGACAAAGCTGGGTCCCCTTGAATCATTTATACCAGCTGGCTACAGCTTGTCTTTCCCCCTCCTCTTCTTACCCCCAGGGCCGGGTGACATCTTCCATAGCAGTGACCAGATCCTGCCCCACCATATCTTGGGGAGTCTCCAGGACTTTAAGAGAATTGCAGTCGCTCAAGGGAACACTCAGGTTCGTTTGTACAGAACTGTCTGGGGAGAGTAGTCACTGAAGTCATTTCAGTCTCACCACCTGGCAGAGTCAGGTGGGACTGGGGTCACAGAGACGGTCCAGTCTCTGGGCACCAGACTCTGAGGTGATAAGTGACCCTTCCCTCTAAATAGTAAAGCCGACATAAAATAGTTTCAGCTGAAGTCAGGAATTCACTATAAGGATACAGAAGTGCCTCAAGGAACACAAAGTGATAGTGTGTCTGGCTCCGGTCAGACTGAGTCCAAAAGGGCATCGGGCTGAGGCCCACGCTCCCTCGTTGCCCTCTGCTTCTCTGTGCCCTGGCTTTATTTCCCAGCTTCTCCGAAGACTGGCCTGCTCTCCTCCTCAGTCCACGTGATGGAGAAGGGTGGCTTCCCACAGCTCCCAGGGCCGCATGCAGTCGGTCTGTCTTTCTGACTTTCCTATCATGCAACGCTTCTGTTTCTCAGTTCCTTCACTTCCCTGGTTCCTGGCAAAGAATCTCTGATTGGTCAGGTGCTAAGAGGCCTGGAGTTACATTAAAATGGCTCGGTCACCCTGCAGGTGAGGTGTCAACGCCGGCCGTGAGGACACATACAGGAGGATATTGTCCACAATCTCTGAACGAAGGCTTCCATTCTGGGGGAAAGGGGACTGGCAGCAGCTTCCATGGCCCTCTGGTTCTGCTATTTGTTTTCTGTCACTTGCTATTTTAGAGTCGTAGATAGTAGGGATTCAGCAGAGAGAGAGGACGGCAGGGATTTAGGCCTGGAGACACCTGCTCAGCCCCAGTTCTGCACCTTCTCTCCACCCTCCACACCCACACTGCCCTTTTCAGCTAGCTGAGCTGATACACACTCCGCCCTGTCTGATGACCCTCATCTCAGCTGAGGAAGAGCTGAAGCAGGAAGCCCCCAAAGAAGAGAAGGCACATCCTCCCTGGGCCCCACCTGTTCAGCACAACTTTCTGAAAAACTGGCAGCGCAACATAGCCCTGCGGAGGAAGCAGCAGGAAGCCCTCAGCGGTGAGTACAGTGGACAGGGCTCCTGCCTGGCCTCATGGGCATCGAGGCTCTGCTGCTGTGTTTTTCCTTTCCCCTCACCTCCAGGCTGATCACGTTTCAGCCATGCACTCCCAAGTGCTTGCTCTTAGTGGGTCATGAAATCAGCCCAGTGAATGGAGCTGACCAGTGCAGGGTGCTCGGGTCCCTGCTTGTGCTGATTTGGTGGCGGGGCTGCATGCTTGGCTCTCTCTAGAACGGCTGAAGAAGCCGGTTGGTGAGCTACTGATGCACACGGGGGAGACCTACAGACAGATCCAGGAGGAACGGGAGCTCATTGACCGAACACTTTCAGTAGGGCCTGGTGGGAAGGTAAGTACCCTGTGAGGAGGGGTCTGGGCAGCTGGGGACAAAAAAAAAACAAATGAAAAAAAAAAACTATCCAGTGCAAAG
The DNA here is from genome assembly GCF_048564905.1 of Vicugna pacos. Classification (NCBI taxonomy): domain Eukaryota; kingdom Metazoa; phylum Chordata; class Mammalia; order Artiodactyla; family Camelidae; genus Vicugna; species Vicugna pacos. The sequence continues at coordinate 31,938,273 of NC_133002.1, forward strand.
CATTGTTAAACCCTCAAGGCTTTTGCTAAATTCTATTATTGGCCCTATTACTGATCATTCAGGACTGTCTAGGTAAGTAATTCAGCCTGTGGTGGTCACTGTTAGTTTGAGGAGAAAGATATCGCAGGCACTAAGTTATTAGACTAGTCTTCATCATAGTGTTGTCTCCTGAAGGGTAAGCTTCAACTTTCAGAACCCCTAGGGCGCCATGGTGTTTTCTGGTATGTCAGTGTAGTCCCCAGGACCAACCCACGCTGTCTGGGGCACAGCCTAAAAACAAGAATGTGGGTGCTTCCCTCCTGCTCTCGGGGCAGTGCGAACCCCCCACAGAGAGCATCTGTGGTCTATGGAGCGCTTGTCTTCCCAGGCCCCACCCCCAGCCTCTCTTTAAGGTGGTCAGGTGATGTGACTCATCTGTCTTCCATCACCAGGGCAGTGGGTTCTGGAGTCGACTGGAATACTTGGGAGATGAAATGACAGGTCTGGTAATGACGAAGACAAAAACTCAGCGTGGCGTGGTGGAACCAATCACTCACATCAAGAAGCCGCACTCCATCCAGGGAGAGATGGGTGAGAAGCGGGCTGTAAATGAACCAGCAGCTTGTGACTGGCCTCAGGTGCGAGAGATCAGGGTTCCAGGGTGATACCGACCTGGGATCCAGTCTCCTAACCTGTGGAGGTCTGGACCCCTCTTCACTGAGACCCCAGTAGCAGGGGTGGGAGGAGTCGGGGGGAAGCGTATGCTCTAGGGCCGCCCCGTCTGTGTGGAGCCACGAGCCTCCATGATTGCTGAGCACCTGGAATGTGGCTAGTTGGAACAGAGATGTGCTGTGGGTGTGAACTACGCACTGGGTTTCAATGATCAGTGTGGAAAAATAAATTTTATTACTCATTTTTGTATTAATTATATGTTGAAATAATATTTTAAATATAGTGGGTTAAACTATATTACTAAAATTAATTCTATCTGTTTCTTCTTATCTTTTTTAATGTGGCATCTGGAAAATTTTAAATTACATATATGTGGCTTGCATTTGTGGATTGTATGATATTTCTAATGGGTAGCACTGCTCTAAAGGCTGCCACACTGCCTGGGTTCAGATCCCAGCTGTGTTCATTTTGTGAATGCCAGTGAGCTGTTTAATCTATCTGGCCCTCAGTTCCCCAGCTGTAAAGTACTCCTGTGGTTGTGAGAGGGTTAAATGAGACACGATGTATATTAAGAGATCCTGGTCCATGGTTAAACACTCAATAAAAGGTAGCTGTTTTTGTTATTTTTATTATAATCCGAACTTTTGACAGTTTGGAAGCTGATTTTGCAGGAGTCGTGTGTGGGGCTGCTGAGGTAGTAGGTATGGGGCCAGGAGGCCGGGAGCCAGCTCACAGGGACGTGGTATTTTCACCTTTCCCAGAAATGGTGCTCAGAGCCCTAGAGGGTGGGTGTGGAAGGGGGCATGGCAGCAGCCCGTGCTGAAGGTCCTTGGACCCTGCTCTAGGGTTGCTGGGCCAGAAGGATGCTTGGTACCGCTACTCCTGGGATCGGAGTCTGTTTCTGATCTACCGACGCAAGGAGCTGCAGAGCATCATGGCAGAGCTGGATTTTAGCCAGCAGGTTGGTCAGGACTCTGTGCCTAATCTATACCCCTTAGGGTGGCACGTGTCTGAAGTCAGCTAACCTTTCCTTTCTCGGTCTCTCTGAGGCTATTGATGGCCTGGAGGTGGTGGGCAGAGGGCAGCCTTTCTCGGCTGTTACGGTGGAAGACTATTCAGGATTTGAAAGGAGCCAGGAAAGCTCCTCTGAAGACACAGTGAACTTGTGAGTTGGGCCTGGGCCCTAGGGAGAGAGGTTGGCGAGTGTGGCTTCCCCAGCACCCACAAGTATTATAAGGCTGGCTGCCCTCCCTGAAATCAGGGTGTCTCCATCCCAGCCTCTCTGGTGGCTGCCACCCCCTCCTCTAGCCCATTCGAACACCTGTGCTCGCTTTACTATTGCCATCTGTTCTCTTCCAGCAACCAGCTCCTAGTGGGGATTTCCTAGACAGTCGTTTGCTCATAAATGCACCCCCCTCCCAGTGCTGCACATACTGCATGGCTCTACATGCAGAGTCTCTTTATGTCCAGGAACCTCCACCGACAGGACTGGAGCTGATGCCACTCCACTGGAGGGCAGAGCCGAGCACACCTCCAGACTTCCTGGCACCCCTTTCCGTGGCCTTCGTGTGGCAAGACTGTGACAGCGTCAGCAAAAATAAGTCCTTGGTTTTTCTTACAGAGACGTAATGGCCAATTACCCTGATGTGGTCCCCATGCCTGTTCTTGGCCCTTCTTTACTGTTCTGTGGGAAGCCAGCTTGCTGGATCCGAGGCAGTAACCCAGAGAACAAGGTAAAACCGCCTTCGCCCTCATGCACCTGTGGGAAGGGTGGTCCCAAGGTGACTGGCAGTCCCAAGGAGCCTGCACGGTCTCCTTGCATTTTCATCTGGTCATGCTTTCAGCATATGTCTGAAAATGGTAGCAGTAATGCTGACTTGAGCCAGGATAAAATCACAAGGCTGACAAGAGTGTCACAAGCTGCCCAATTTGTACCTAGTCCCTAGCATGTAAAAAAGCAAACCTTCTCAAACAAGTATGAAGATTTTTAAATATTCTTCAGATGCTAACGAGCAGAAATGGTCATCAGATATAAAATCTGTTTTGTTTCTTCTTTTACTGTTGATGGCAGCCTCAGACACAGCCACTAGTGGGGTATGATGCCTACTTGTTTGAGCGTGGCCAGGCCCTGGGGGCCCGGGACATGAGACTATCAGTGCCAAACCCGGAAAAGACCCGGCAAACGAGGATGAGTTGGTCACCCTAGGCCAGGACCTCCCTCAGAGACATCTCTCATACCTCCTCTTTCCCTAGAGGCATGTTGGAATTGCTGTCCGCTTGACCTTTGAAACTCTAGAAGGGGAGAAAACATCTTCGGAACTGACCGTGGTCAATAACGGCACAGTGGCCATTTGGTACAACTGGCGGCGGCGGTCCCAGCTGGACTCTTTCCAGGACCTGAAGAGGAACAGGATGCAGCGCTTTTACTTTAACAATCGGGAAGGTGCGTAGGAGAAGCTGCCCTGCTCACCTCTCCTGCAGCCAAAGTCTAGCTAACGCCCAGCTCCTGCAAGTGTGAGCCCCTCTTCCCTCCTGTCCCTCCTGTTTCTTCCGCAAAGCATGTCATCTCCCAACTATTCATGTCTGTTGTGGGAATGGTGGAACTCTTGACAACACAGAGTGAGTCACTGGCGAACAGAAGCATTCAGAGGATTTGGTTAGCTGTACGCACAGGCCTGAGGCTGGGATAGCCAACTGTCTCTGCTTGCCTGGGACTGTCCTAGTTTTAGCACTGAAAGTCCCACATCCTAAGAAACCCCTCAGTCCTGGGCAAACCAAGACAGTGGGTCACCCCAACTGGAGCTTAGTTAACTTTATACATGCAGGCTTGGGGCTCAGCAGTTCCCAAGTGGTGAAAACCTCTGCCTCTGTCCCTCTCAGGTGTGATTCTGCCTGGAGAAACTAAAAACTTTACCTTCTTCTTCAAGTCTTTGAATGCTGGGATCTTCAGGGAATGTTGGGAGTTCGGAACCCATCCCACTCTGTTAGGAGGTGCTCTCCTGCAGGTCAATCTCCGTGCAGTCTCCCTGACCCAGGACGTTTTTAGGGATGAGAGGAAGTTCCTGGAGGTAAGCGACCACCCCAGGTCTTGACCCTTGTGGACACTACATAGGTTAACCTGCTGTTCTTCCCAGCATTGCCTGCAGGGATCTTGTTTCTCCAGTCCAGGAGGTGGGTTTTTCAAAAACAGGCAGCTTTTTTTGATCAAAAAACCCTCCTCAGGGCTTTGTGGTGTAAAAGATGGGTGGACAGGAGAGAGAAGGGGCAGCTTTGAGCTTCGCCATGCATGGCCCCCACTGCATTAGAAAGAAATGAGATGGGGCCTCGACGCAGACTGCATGGAATTACTTCCTTGAGGACAAACAACAGATGCCCTTCTGCACCGGCCCTGTATCTGTTCACTGTTGTCTGGTGCTATCCAGTGGAGTTGCATTTAACTGGCAAGACTTCAAAACCAGGCAAAGCCGGAGAGGACGGTTGGATTCTGTGGAAAGCTGTGCTTTTTAAATTCATGGTGGCCCCAAACACAAGCCAGCTATTTCAGCTGGAGCTCAACCCGTGGTGACTAAAGGTAATTTTGACACAGGTAACATCTACTGCACTTGCTGGCTACAGGACCGGCCTGTCTCTTGAGTTGCCCCTCCACTATTTCTGTGACACTGACCATGTCGCCAAGTCATGTTCTCCACAGGGTCCAAATGATGCGGCCCCCTGGCCCTTGTCCTTCTTCTTAATCTGGGAGGAAATGCTGATTATGTGACCTCCTACCCCAACGAGGGAGCAGATTCTCTGGGTCTGGCCCCTCTTCTGGATCTGGCCCTTCTTCTGGATCCTTTGAGCCTGTTTTAAGGAACAAGGATGTTTGGGGAGTCAGGGGGTTTTGAGTCTGGGAATAGGGGTGTGTGTGTGTGTGTGTGTGTGTGTGTGTGTGTGTGTGTGTGTGAGACAGACAGTGGCAGGAACCTGACCCCTAGGAAGGCACGAAGTCCTGCAGGATCTGGCTCCCCACGCCGATGCAGCATGGGTGCCGCAGCTCAGTACCACGAGCTGCCACTTGAGCCACCTTTCCTTCCGCAGAACAAGCTGGCTTTCCACGAAGCAGTCACCATTGTGGAGAACGTGCTACAGGAGCTGCTGAGGGGCGTCCTGACCCCGGAGCGTGCACACTCGCCTATGGATGCCTACCTCACTGAGGAGGACTTGTTCCACCATAGGAATCCTCGGGTACAGGCCCAGTGCTGGCCCCCACCCCTCGTGCATGCCCCGGGTGGAAGTAACAGCAAACTCTTTGATGTGCCAGGATCTGTTCTGAGCACCCTTCTGTGAGATGGGTACTATTTATATCCTCATCTTACATGGAAGAAACTGAGGCCCAGGGAGGTTAAGTAATTTACCCAAGATAACTTAGCTAGTATAAATGGATGCTTGGTGATAACAGAGCTTCAAAAACTCCTTAATTCAAATCCAATCTTACTTGGAAGCCCAAATGTAAAAAAGCTTCAGTTGGAGATGCCCAGTTTGAAAGGGAAGTGGGGAGCCCCTCTGGGCCCAGCTGCTCCTGCCAGCCTCCTTCTGCCTCCTTCAGCTCTCTTGAGGGAACGGGAAACTGGAGCAGGCCCACTCGGCTCTGGGTGCCCCGTGCCCTGGCCTCTCCATCACCTGTCTTCCTGTGCCTCTGTCACAGCTGCATTACCAGCACCAAGTGGTGCAAAAGTTGCACGGACTGTGGCGCCAGTACATGACCCTGCCCACCAATTACGAGGCCAGGCGAGGCGGTGAGGAGCAGCTCGGCCCCAGGGCCCAGGCTGCCGTGGCCCAGCCAGCCTGCTGGGAGGAGGCCTCGGCGAACGTCGAGTCTTCTACGCCCCTTAAGAGCCCAGCGTTGGACTCCCAGCTGCCCCAGCAGGAGAATGAGGCCCTCAGGGACTCCCGAGATCCTGCCGTGTCCCAGAAGACCGGAATAGAGGCCAGGAGTTTGCAGCAGAAGAGCATCATGGAGGAGATCCTGGTGGAGGGGAGTCCACAGCTGGAGAGTGCCAGGAGCCCCTGGGAGCTGGATGGCCTTCCCCTACCTGAGTGGAACCTCTGCCTGGGGGACTTCCGAAAGGTGGCTCCCCAACCCTGGGGGGTGGATTGGTGGAGAATGGCCCTGGCACAGCTGGGAGCCGGTGCTCCCGGCCTGAACCAAGGGAGGGCCCCACATGCCCTGCTTGCTGTATGCTGTGGGCAGAGAAACAACCTTCTGAGTGCCCGGAGAGAGCAGTCTCTTGCTCATCAATCTTTGTCTTAGGTGCCTAGGCCACTGGAGGGGCTATCTCTGGCCCTGGCAAACCTTGGAAAGGGGTTCATGGGTACAGATTTCTAAGGGAGGACCCAGGCTCCCACGGGAGGCACCCAGACAGACTCTCCATGGCTGCATCCCCTCCTGGCCACCTGCCCTCACCACACCACGCCCATTACTAGAGGACACAGGAACCCTTGGTGTCTTGGGCGGAATGGTTGCCCATGGTGCCTCTGACCCTGCCAGGCAGTGATGGCACTCCCTGAGGAGAACCAGAGAGAAGATGCCCTAATCAAGCTCAACAAAGCGGCCCTGGAGCTTTTGCAGGAGCAGAGGCCGTTGCAGTCCGACTTCCTGTACCAAATGTGGTAGGTGCCCCCACCAGAACTGGTCTCATCCTTTCCCTTTGTGGCATCTCGCCACGGGTTCTGAGCAGGCAGTCCCAGGATTCAAGGGGGCTAAGTTCTGCTTGCGATTGGGTTGCTGAAAGATGCTGCAGTTGTTCTATGCTCTGGCACCTGCCACAGCAGCCCCTACAGCTGCTCTCCCTGCACCGGCTGCTCTCTGAGGAGGAGTCACAGCAGAGTACGCACTTAAATTATTTTTTCCCCTCTTTTCTTGTTCCTTATCAAAGAGCAGAGGAATGACCAGAGGAGATAGCAGAGGGCAGTGAGATGAGGGGCCTATTCCATGAAAAGCCTCACTTGGTTGCCAGCTTTCCCATCACTTGTTTGCATCTTGCTTAGATAGGTATGGGGGCTTTCTGCAAGGCCTTCAGAACACATCCCCAGGAGCCTTATCCTGGGAATCTCATGCAGGTCTGGCTCCTCCAGTGGGACTGGATCCAAGTGTGACAAGAGTTTCAAGATGGAGTTAATTTAAGACTGACCTAACCCTAGTACCAGGTCACATTTTCTTTGCTGCTGCCCAAGGGAGCCCAGATCCCTATCCCAGCACTTGCACGGGTGCCAGTGAGGACGCTGGCTGGACAGAGGCATTGCGTTTCCATGGCAGTTCCTGGCATCAGTGTCTTGGAAGGGAAGGACCAAGCCTTTACAAGTTCAAGGGCAAATAAGGGGTGATGGCTTTTCTCCAGTAGGCTTTACTCTCTAGTTTGCAGCTGTGGCGAGATGTGATTGACAACCTGGTGAGCTACTCCCTGTGGCTGAGGGCTCTGCTGGACCTGCCTGAGAAGGAGACCGTCTACTTGGATGTGCCAGAAGAGCCAGGTCAGACACCGTGCAGCCACACCTCCACGTAGTCTTTCCCATCCCCTACCCAGGCAGCAGGGGTGCCTCAGCCATTCGTACCCTTCTGGTGACTCTCTGTTAGGTTGGTCCATGGATTAGGCCTTCTGCTACCCTTTTGTCTACTGCCAGAATTTGGAACCCAGAGGCAACCTTAGTGATCACCTTAGTTCAGTCCCCGTTTTACAGGTGGAGCCCCAGAGAGGTCAGGTGACTTGCCATGCCGTATGTGGGGAATGGCGGAGCTGGGTCTAGATCCCAGGCCTCTTGCCCCTGCCCTCCAGTCCTGTACCACAAGGTTGTGTGCCTGAACCAGGGCCTTGCTCCCAGTCTTTGGAGATTCTCTGCCTGCTGGCCCAGGTGCCTCTGCTATTCCAGCTCCTGCCTGTGGAGTCAGCTAGGCTATTTGTCTTCCATTCACCTCCCTTAGATCGAAAATCACCTCCTGTCACAGAAGTGAAGGTGACTTCTGGGAGAGTTGGGAAGGAGGACAGGAAAGGGGCATCCCAGGAAAAGAAGCAGCAGTTGGGAATCAAAGAGAAAGAGGATAAAAAAGGAGCCAAGCTGCCACTTGGGAAAGAGGCACGTAGCCCACAGTCTGGGCCTAGGGGTGCTGGGGAGGGCATCAAGGGGCTGTGGAGGGTGGGCGGTGACCCCAGCATGATGCTCCAGCTCCCTAGTGAGCTACCCTTGAGAAAGTCCTGGACCTCCCTCGGGAGCTGCTGAAGGCTGTGTATGTCGTCTTCTCTCTAAGCAGGACCGTTTAAACAGCAAGAAGCTCAAAGCAAAGGATGACAAGAAACCTATGAAATCTTTCAGTCGGGACAGGCTTTTCTTGGAAGACCCTGACCCCAACAGCGCCACCTCTTCTCAGGAGCCCATAGATCCCCTGGTCATGGAGAAATACACCCAGAGGCTGCACACTGAGGTGAGGGCACGAGCTTAGCACTCAGCCTTCCCCTCACTCTACGCCTGCCCTGTGTTCCTTCCTCAGCTCCCTTGTTCATTCTGTCTGTCCCACAAACGATAAGTGCCTCCTGCGTCTGTGATGGGAGCAGAGCTGTACTTGTGAAGGGCATCCTAGTGCTGGAGACAGACCTCATGAATACATAACATAGATGAGCACTATGGGGAAAAAGACAGAGACCAGGGCTGGGGGTGGGGAAGGCCCCGGAGTGGGTAGGTAGGCCTCATTGGAAGGTGAGATGGAGCAAGGACTTGAAGAGAAGTGAGGAGTGGCCATGTGGGCATTTAGGCAGAGGAGGGAGTGGGCCTCAGGGCCGCAGGGCAGAGTCCGAGAGGGAGAAGGTCATGGGGGGCTTTGCAGCCAATGTGAGGATCTGAAACTCCACTGGAGGGCACAGTCTTGGAGACATTTCTGTACTGGACATGGAATGGAAGTTGGTCTCCGGGAGGCCAGGGTAGAGGTGGGCCACCCCAAGGGACTAAATGGGTACTGCTTCTTGGAATTGTCCCTTTAACCACTCTAGACTCTAATTTCTCCATGTGTCCACGGGGCCAGTGCAGGATTACCACCCTAGACTGGCTCAAAAAATAAAACTATTTGCAAAAACAAAAGTTCCACAGAAGCTTCAGTTTTATCTGTACAACTTTAGTTGTCTGCCCTGGCCAGCCGTTCCCTCTGGTGTAGGTATGCACACCTCTCCGCGTGGGGAGATGCTCCCTTACACAGCTGCTTTCCTCAGAGTGAGCCTTTGCCTGTGACGTTCGTCCTGTTCTTCCAGGTTTATGGGCTGCTGGACGCCCTGGTGACCAACCTGCTGGCCCTGGCTGATGAGCTTAGCCCCATAAAGAATGTCGAGGAGCCTTTGCATCTCTGCACCTGATTTGCATACCCGAGCTTCCTTCTGGGAAACTGCTTAACAAACAGATCAATAAAGAACCTTTATGTTCCTACCACTTTTGTTATGCCTCCGTGTCTTGAATGTCAGGTCTTGATGAAGTCAGCTTATGGCCCTCCCACGTCCCACCTGCCCTCAGATTCCCCTCCTCCCCGTTCCTGGAGCCATCCAACAGGAGAAACACACCAGGGGAGGTGATGTGTGGGATAAGGGGCAGAAGAGCAAGTTGGCAGCAGGACAAAGAATGAATCAAGTCACGGGACAGAGCACATCACCTCTCATAGTCCCTGCCTCTGGCCTTTGTTGGCCCATCCTTTTGGGGTCATGCTTCCCGGAACCAGGTCTTCTCAAAGTGTCATCACCAAGTATGACAAAGTGTGTGACTAGGAGAACTAGACCCATGGTACCTGACTCCCTGAGGTCCTCACACTTCAGCTGGGTCCAAGGGCCTTGTCCCAGTCTCTGAGGATTATGCTCACCACACTCTTAAACCCTAGAGGCCAGAGATTATTTTGGATTCTAGTCTGTTTATCCCTTCCTCATGTCGAGCTACTGGGTCTCTTTGAGCCATTTTTCTACTTCAAAAACAGCCTCGGGATTTTATGCTCCCTCCTTTGCTCAGAGAAATACTAAGTGGGTGAGAGATGACTCTGGGAAAGAAACATGCTGTCAGCTCAGAGTCAGCACCATAAATTCTTCTCTGTCAATAACGATCAGTCTGGGCCAGGCTTCCTGTGCAGAGTGGACTCCAGGCTCCCAGAGTTTGAAGAGCAACTTTGCTAATGGTGGGCTTATTGCCTTAAATGCTGATGCAGTAGAGGGGAGAGGGAGACCTGGAGAGTGGCCACTTGGTTTTACATTTGGCACTTCTGATAAGCACCTCATGAGTCTCAAGCATCCTCCAACTGAGACGTGGGAGGAGGTTTGCAGAGAGCAGGGCCCTCCAATCCTGTGTCAGAGAGGCAGAGAAGGGGTCATGCCTAAAGTCCTGATGCCCTCTGCAAGGTAGCCGAGGGGACCAGCTGGGAACACATAGAAGGCAGCACTCCACCAGAGGGCCAGTCCCAGGGAATGGTGGTCCTGGCCCAGAGGAGGAAATGCAGGGGTGAGGTGGATGTTGGAACCCCCGCCTCCATTTCCTGTGAGGAGGCAGGGGAAGGGTTAACTCACTGCAGAGTAGGAGTGGGTCGCCAGTGCTGGATCCTGGGGACAGCCAGCAGGCCAGCCTCCCACCTCTGAAGGTGCTGCCTGCCTGGCCAGTAGGAAGGGGTTAACACGCCCTGCGCTTCCTCCTGTGTCCTGTTACTGCTGAGGCAGACCTGCCTGGCCAGCTGAGCAACTTTCCTCCTGAGTGCTGCCTGCCGGCTGAGCGGCCAGGAGACAAGCAGGCAAGAGGCAGAGCAGCAGCCCACACAGGGGACCCTGAGCCGCCCTTCCGAGAGGTCTGCACCTCCTGGGAGAGGATGGGTCTCCAGGACGAGGGTCCCTAGTGGATGGCTCTGCGGAAGCTCCTGAGGCTGTGCCATCCCCCTGCCGCGCAGGTCAGAGGGTCACTGCAGAGGCTGCTCATGGTCCCGGGGCTGGGGCCAAGGGAGCCTGCACCGGAGGTAAGCTGGCCCCAACCGTCAGCGGTGGTGCCTGGCATGGAAGGCTTGGGGCTTAGTCTCTCTTCCAGGTCCCAGGGAGGAGGGCAGGGCCAAAGGAACCTGGAGGTGTCCAGCTTGCCACCCCTCCCTCCCTGCACCCCTAGGAAAGGGGCCTCCCAGGGCTCACTCCCCATCCTAGGACTAGAATCTTTGGTGGTATTCCCCACAGACTCCTGCCCACTCTTCCTTCTCCTCAGCCTCTGTTACACCTTTAGCCTCAGGACAGCCCCCACCCAACTCCAGGGCCCCAGGACACATCTGCCTCTGAGCTGACTTAGGTTTAGAGCTAGCGCTCACTCTGCGGGTCTCTCCAGCAGCAAGAGTTAGGGCACTTCCACTCCCCCACTGCTCCTGCTGGACCTGATGCAGGCAGGGGAAGGGGCAGGGGCTGGAGTCGCCTTCGCCTTCGCAGAGGATGGGAGGGGGTACAGGCTGATGGGGGCACACAGTCTTTGGACAAACTCATGCGCGTAACTCAACAGATCTGGTTCTTTCAGTCTCCCTGAACCCCCACTCTGGGAATGCCATCTGCTTCCTTAGTCCTGACAGATCCCTGAGTCCCGTGGGCCCTGTGAAGAGCAGCCTCCTGTCCTATGTGAAGTTCTCCTTGGTACCCCATACATAGGATAGAGATGATGCACTTGCTCCCGTGGCCGCCCTGCCTCCTGCTGGCCCTTCTCCCATCCCCCAGCCTACTCCTCCCTCCTCAGCCCCCACCCTCCCCCATCTCTGACTTGGCCTCACCGCCGGCCTTCTCAGTGTCCTTCCCTCCACCTGACAGGGCCTGGCTCAAGGTCACTGCAGTAATTCCATACCCGACTGCCTGGCTGCTGCTGCTGCTGCCACTGCCGCCTTATCGGCTGCTGGGTTTCTGTTTCACTCCCTTTTACTTCTGGGCATATTGTGTTCGATAAAAACCCTTTGCTTGTAACGTGGCTGGCAGCTCTCCCAGCCACCCCCTCCCGCGTTCCTTCCTGTCCTCCTCCCTCCCCTCCGTGCTCCCTCGGCCTCACCCAGCCCTGTCTTCCTCCCTACCCGTCCCCTCAAACTTAAGTGGGGGCAGGGCCTTCCAGTGTTTCTGATCCCTCCCTCCCCCCAGCTCCAGCAGAGGTGTGCAGAGAAGGCTCCTCCATTTCTACCTTCTGGAAGGAAAGTTCAGGCAGGGCCTCAGGGCCCACACTGAGGGATGCCTCCCAGTACCCCAGGCCAGGCAGGAGGGCCAGGGCGGCCAGGCCCTGGTAGGGCTCCTGGTGGAGTCAGGATACCTGACTGGTTCTGCTGGTTTCAGTGGCCAGCCCTGGGAGGGGCTTGTGCTCTGGCGGGCTTTGGGGCACAATTATTTCTCATCTTGACTCTTGCCACCTGCCAGCTTACAGGTTGGGGAGATAAAGTCGGGTCTGAGTCACTAGTGAGGGGGAGGGCAGGCATTAAACAAGTGTTGGCTGTGGCATCCCCACAGAAGGCCTGCCACTGCCACACAGAAAGGCAGCAGACAGAAGGTAAGCCGTGCCTTCAGCCAGCACTCTCCATCCCGCCTGCTCTCCCACAGGGTCCCGCTCTCTGGGCCGAAGCTCTCCCAGGCACCTGGGCCCTGATGAAACCTGCCAAGGCCAGGCTGCTTTGAACTGAGCTCAGGTTGGCAGGTCTGGCTAGAGGGAGAGTTGGGATGGAGGGCAGGGGTAGGCAGGTGCTTTCTGACTCCTGCTGAGTCCCAGGGTAGAGCTGAGAGATGCAGTCCCCGTGGGTGTTTGTGGATGGGGGCGGTTCATGGGTGGAGGCTCTGCAGGTCGAGCCAGGGTATAACGTGTGTCCATGCCGGAGAGTGCCCATACGGTGGCAGGGGGATTCTGGTTTTGGTTTCTAGGACCTGGGAAAAGCTTTCTCTGTCTTGGCCTGGATTTGCTTTCAGCAGATGGCCTGGTCCTGAGGCTGTGAGGGCAGTGGGCTGGCCCTAATCTTCCCTCAGCTGGAATATCAGAAATCTACCTCATGTCCAAGGCCTTGGGGGTTTGGGAAGCCCAGACTGACTTTGCCCTCAGGGAGCTTACATTCTGGCTGAGAAGGTGGGACTGAGACCATAAAGCAATCGGATGAATCAATTACAAAACTGGTGACCCTGACAAGTACTGGATTAGTCTTCTGGAGACCTAGGTGTTGGTCTCAGCTCTGCCACCTCCATGCTGTGTGACTGTGGGCAGGTCAGACCCCTCTCTGGCCTCAGTGCCCTTCTGTGTACAATGGGGGCCTCTTTGGGAGGCAGGCTCCCCCAAATGCTCCTTCCTTGCCTTGCTGCCTCACTCATCCTTGCTCTTCTCTTTGGATCTTGGATCTCAGTTCAGCCATCACCTCCTCTGGGAAGTCTCTCCTGATTTTCCCAGCTTGGGTCCTCCTGTGCTCCTCTGCACTCCAATGCTGGACTCGATTGTCTGCACCCTCTCAGCTGGGTGTGGGTGAGCCAGGACTTGTACTGTGCTTGCCATAGTGCCTGGTTCAGAGAAGGCCCCAGGAAATTGGTGTTGAATGAATCAAGTTACAAAAACTAACAATATAAGAAGACAGGAGAGTGAGGATGGAGAAGTTGGAAAAGCCAGGTCTTAAGCCAGATCCTGGCAGAAACAGGAGAGGTAGCCAAGCAGAAGCAAGGCAAGGGGGCATTCTTGCAGGGTCACTTTCATGTCCCTAACTAAAGGCAAAGACTGTGGAGCAAGTCTGCCTGGGGTAATCCTGGCTCCCCATTCACCAGCTCTGTGATCTTGGACAAGTCATTTAATCCTTCTCTGAACCTCACTTTCCCCATTTATGAATGGAGGTAATAATAATAGTGTCCTTATAGTGTGATTGTGAAGCTAAATGAGAATGCAAAGCTAGAATTGCCTGCTGAGTAATAAGTAAAATAAGAAAAATAAAAATAGGTGCCTGCCGAAGGCTGTTCCTGGGGGCAGGGACACCTGGCCAGGCCTCAAGTCGCTGGCTCAGTGGCCAGCGGGGTGGGCCATTGTCCCTGAGTTCCAGACCCTCTCTTCCTCAGACCCATGTGGAACTCAAGGACACAGCCGCCCTGCTGAGAGCGCGAAGGCCCACCCCTGGAGACCGTGACCTCACGTCGGTGGCCCTCGGCCCTCCACCTCCGGCTGGGGCGGGGGCCGCCCATCTCCGAGTCCTCAGCCATGACGACCTCAGCACTGCGGCGGCAGGTGAAGAACATTGTGCACAACTACTCTGAGGCGGAGATTAAGGTGCGAGAGGCCACCAGCAATGACCCGTGGGGTCCGCCCAGCTCGCTCATGTCGGAGATTGCCGATCTGACCTTCAACACGGTGGCCTTTGCCGAGGTCATGGGCATGCTGTGGCGGCGGCTCAACGACAGTGGCAAGAACTGGCGGCACGTGTACAAGGCGCTGACGCTGCTGGACTACCTGCTGAAGACGGGCTCCGAGCGGGTGGCCCACCAGTGCCGGGAGAACCTCTACACCATCCAGACGCTCAAGGACTTCCAGTACATCGACCGTGACGGCAAGGACCAGGGCGTCAATGTGCGCGAGAAGGTCAAGCAGGTGATGGCCCTGCTCAAGGATGAGGAGCGCCTCCGGCAGGAGCGGACCCATGCCCTCAAGACCAAGGAGCGCATGGCACTGGAGGGTACAGGCATCGGCAGCGGGCAGCTGGGCTTCAGCCGCCGCCATGGCGATGACTACGGCCGCTCTCGCGGTTCCCCATCCTCCTACAACTGTGAGTGAGCCCAGGGTATGTCTGGGGGCAGGGAGGCAGCCTGAGTTCTGATCTTGGCTCTGCGACCCCAAGCCATGGATAATAATATCTGCTTCAGAGGGATGTCTGAGGATTCCGTGAGATGAGGGCTGTAACATGCAAGGCACAAGGCCCACACACAGTAGGTGCTCAACAAGTCAGCGTGAATGATGATGTTACTATAAGCTTGTTATTACTGATAACTCTGTCCGCGGGAGGCGTGGTGGTTTTAAGCACAGGCACTGGAGTTGGGTAGCCGTCCTTATTCTGCCCCTTCCAAACTGTGTGATCAGGACAACCAGCTCCTGGGGCCTGTTTGCTCATCTGTAAAGTAAGGGTAATCCTATTTCCTCAGTTGTTCGATGTGCATGAGACCCGGCCCGGGAATGCCCTTGGCCTTGCACCCAGGCACACGGCACATGGTGCTGCAGCAGCATTCCCCTTGATGCCCCGACGCAAGGGTACTGTCCTCGGGGTGGGGAGCAGCTGCAGAGCATTCTCCCCATGGCAGGGGGCCTTCCCTGATCTGAGGGGCACTCAGAACAGCCCTCCTTGGCAGTGTGTGGAGGGCTTGGAGACCTGTGATCTCCACTGACTGGAACCTCTCGCCCTCCCACCCTACTTGACCCTAAGCTGGATGGGGCCCAGCTGTAAAAGTCCAGGAACTGGAGTCAGGAGACCTGGGTCCAAGTGTTGCCAGGCAGCCTTCAGGGCTGTGGCGTGTCTGTAAGGGAGGGATTGAAATCTTTATTGGGGTGGAATGGAAACCTTACAGAAAGCGCCAAAACCCCCGCCTGGCTCCTGACTGCCAGTTGTTCCCTTCCCCCTCCGTTTCCCTCTCTGAGCCTTAGCTTCCAAGCAAGAGGGTGCAAGGTGGGTGGGGGAGCCCATGGGTACCTGTGTGGTTACGGAAACCATGATGGTTGGTCATTGCAGCCTCCTCCTCATCCCCCCGCTACACCTCTGACCTGGAGCAGGCCAGGCCCCAGACATCAGGAGAAGAGGAGCTGCAGCTGCAGCTGGCCTTGGCCATGAGCCGCGAGGAGGCTGAGAAGGTGAGCCCCCTCTTGGGGGGGGGGCCCGAGGGGCTGGAAGAGGAAGAGGTGCCTGGATGCCCCACACCATTGATTCTCAGGCTCCCTGAGTCCTGCTCCCAAGGACAGCACAGGCCTGTCTGTGTCCCTTGGGTCAGATTACTGGGACTGGGGACTGCCTCCCTGGACATTTCTCTCTCCATCCCCCTAACCCAGGCAGGGCGATGTTGCCCTTTGGCCCAAGAGCGGGAGTGCTGGGCCGAGTTCACTCCTTTTTTCCTCCCTCACAGCCCGTCCCCCCAGCCTCCCACAGGGACGAGGACCTGCAGCTGCAGCTGGCTCTGCGCCTGAGCCGGCAGGAGCAGGAGAAGGTAGTGGGCCGAGCCTCTGGTGCTGGTGCTGGTGCTGGTGGAGGTGCTATGCGGGACTAACCAGGCTCCTCCCGCTCCCCACGGTGGTCCTGCTGCCTCTAATTTCTCAGCACCACCCACCCCTGCACTCTTGTTAACTCCAGCCCTGGTCCCCTCAAGTCTAGCCCCAGCTGCTCATGCTTTTTCCTCACTCCTGTGCCTTCTGCAGGAGGTGAGGTCCTGGCGAGGAGACGACTCCCCTGTGGCCAATGGTGCTGGGGCTGGAGTCCACCGTCGGCAGGACAGAGAGCCCGAAAGAGAAGAGAGACAGGAGGAGGAGAAGCTAAAAACCAGCCAGGTGGGGTGCTGGGGGCATAGGCTGAGAGTCTGGAGACAAATTGAGTTAAATATTTGTAGAGTATAGAACAGAGCTTGGTATATAGTAAGCACTACTTGAAGTGTTTATTCAATGAAAATGGGGGTGAAGGGGGTGTAGCAGCCCCAGGTCCCATACAGCATAAGCTGGTGACTGAGCTGATGGCAAACTGGGAGACAAAGAATTCTGATCTGAAACTCCACGATTTGGATTCTGGATTTGCTGCCACTAACTTTATGACTCGGGGGATGTCATTGTCTTGGTTTCAGTTTCCAACTCTGTACTGTGGGCTTGTTGGACAGTTCCAGTTCTGACAGTCTAGGATCATGTGATACTGTGGATAAAGAATGGGGTTGGACTAAGCTGAAAGCTGATATGGTGCTGAAAACATGTTGGGTTCATACACATACTTGCCAAGAGGGAGGAGTGGGAAGTAAGGTTACCCTCCAAAACTGTCTATGCTACCCCTGGGGTGTCTCTGTACCCTTCTGCCCATGTTCACTGTGGCCATTTCTCCTGGACACTGACTTAGGGAAGCAGGTTCATCATAAAATGTCTCACCAGTAATGGGCTGAGGAGCAGGACAGCTGAAGAAGGAATCAGGCAGGCCTGCGTTCTTTCCAAGCTCTGTCTCTCCCTGACCGTGTGACTTCAGGCAACTCGATTTCCCTCTCTGGGCTGCAGCTGGCACATCTGAAAAATGGGCACCCCACCACCTTCCCCACCTACAGCACAGGTTGTTATGAAAATCAGGCACTTAATGGATGAGGAAATATTTTATAAACTGGAAAGCACTGTGCAGGGGCGAGGGATGATTAATAGATGTTTGTGGAATGAATAAAGGAGAGAATGAGCTGGAGTGAGGATGACAGTTCAGGGCCCACCCTTCCTCCAGGCCCTGCCCTCCCCTGAGCCATGGCTGCCTCTCCCCTCCACAGTCCTCCATCCTGGACTTGACGGACATCTTCGCACCAGCCCCAGCCCTGCCCTCCACACACTGCTCTGCTGACCCATGGGACATCCCAGGTGGGCATGCAGGGCTGCAAGGGGCTCCCAGGCTGGCCCCAGGGAACCCCTTCCTTCCCAGCCACCTGCTGGCATCCCCTCCTCAAAGCTGGGGACCACTGGGCAAGTCATTCACCTCCTAAGCCTCAGCTTCCTCTGCATTACAGGGTTGCAGTGAGGGAGGGGGCACATCTGAAGAGCTCAGCTCATGGGAAACTCAGAAATGTTCTCTTTCTGCCCCTGGTCACCCTGGCTTTCCTGGCCCAGCCTGTCCCTGACCGAGAAGGTGGCCTGAGCTGCCCATGCTGGGGGTCCAGGATCCTGGGATAACTTGTTGAATATGGGCTCCAGCTTGCTAGGTGGTCCTGAGTTAGCACTTTATCCATGAAATGGGTCCCTCTGGCTCCCAGATTGGTCTGGGTAACTGGGAAGGCCCTGGACTGGGGATCTGAGTCAGCCTGGGGTCACATCTCTGCTGTCCCCATTTCAGGTCTCAGGCCCAACACAGAGCCCAGTGGCTCGTCCTGGGGGCCTTCTGCAGACCCCTGGTCTCCAGTCCCCTCGAGAAGCATCCTGTCCCACAGCCAGCCCTGGAACTTGCCCCCTATGCTCTCCTCCTCTGAGCCCTGGGGCTGGACCCCTGTGCTTCCTGTTGGACCACCCACCACAGACTCCTGGGCACAGAACTCCCCCCACCACAAACCCCCCAACACTGGGGCCGACCCTTGGGGGGCCTCAGTGGAGACCTCCAACACACCTGGTAAGTGGAGGGCCCGAGGGCTGGAGGACTTCTGGGTTCCCTTCTCACGAATGCCAAGAGGCAGGAGATCCTGTGTTGAGGGCTGCTTGCCTGGAAAGGGGTCAGTCCAGTATCTGCCCTTTCTGCCAACCATCTCATCTCTCTTTTCTTCCTTGGCTAGTGCTAGGTGGTACCTCGACCTTTGACCCATTTGCCAAACCTCCAGTACCCACAGAGACCAAGGAGGGGCTGGAGTGTGCCCAAGCCCTGCCCTCTGGGAAGCCCAGCAGTCCTGTGGGTAAGCAAGAGGCTGGGCATGATGCAGCTCTGGGGAAAAAGGGGCCCAGTGAGAGCTGGCCTCTGCCTTCTTCCTCTCACAGAGTGACCACTCACTCTCCCTACCAATAAACTCTATGATTTCTGTTCAAGAGCTGGACCTATTTGGAGACGCAATCCCCAGTTCCAAGCAAAATGGCACAAAGGAGCCAGATGCCTTCGACCTGGGTGTACTGGGGGAAGCACTAACCCAGCCCAGCAAGGACACCCGAGCATGCCGGACTCCTGAGTCCTTCCTGGGCCCCTCGGCCTCCTCCTTGGTCAACCTTGACTCATTAGTCAAGGCGCCCCAGGTTGCAAAGACTCGGAACCCCTTCCTAACAGGTAGAAACCCCTATTCACCGTCTCTGCAGGGTCTTAACACTGGAGTCCCCTGCTCTCTCTCTGTCTCTCCTTTCAAAGCCCTGCTCTTGCCCTGAAATCTTACTTTTCCTTATTTCTAAGACCCCAGATCTTGCCACCCTTGTCCTCCTCCCCACTGAGGGCTAAGTCCCTGACTAGCTCCAAGTTCCCCAACCCACTCTCATTTCGCAGGTCTCAGCGCTCCATCCCCCACCAACCCGTTCGGCGGGGGCGAGCAGGGCAGGCCGACCCTGAACCAGATGCGCACCGGGTCTCCAGCGCTGGGCCTGGCGGCCGGCGGGCCGGTCGGAGCGCCCTTCGGTTCCATGACCTACAGCGCCTCCTTGCCACTCCCGCTCAGCAGCGTGCCGGCCGGCGTGACTCTCCCCGCCTCGGTCAGCGTCTTCCCCCAAGCCCGCGCCTTCACGCCGCCGCCCCCAGGGAGCTTGCAGCAGCCGCTGCTGCCCACGTCCGGCTCCGCGGGGCCGCTCCAGCCGCCCCCGCAGGCCGGCACTAATCCCTTTCTTTGAGCACCGCCCGGCCCTGGGCCGGCCACCTGCGCCGACAGCACTGGGTCCCGCCCCCTGGGCGGGGCGGGGCCGCCACCCACCCCAGGAAAGCCCGGAACCACTGAGACTCCGCCCCGAGGCCGGCGCCGACTGTAGTCCTGACCTCCGCAGACCCTTTGCATCCCCGGGAGCTAGAGACCAAGGACTTCACTGGGGCCGAGACCACGCCCCGTAATAAAGACTGGAACCCAGCTCTCACCTCAGCTCTCACTAAGTGGACTTTTTGCCTGGCGTGTCAACCACGTTTGGACCACAGCGGGAATCATCGGCTATCGGCTGCCCTGGAAACAACTGCTCCGCAATGTGGGGCACAAAAATGCTCCTACTGCCC
This sequence comes from Vicugna pacos, assembly GCF_048564905.1. Classification (NCBI taxonomy): domain Eukaryota; kingdom Metazoa; phylum Chordata; class Mammalia; order Artiodactyla; family Camelidae; genus Vicugna; species Vicugna pacos. The sequence continues at coordinate 31,957,789 of NC_133002.1, forward strand.
GTACAACCCCCTCAGCCTGGCCCTTTCGCTTCCATATGCTTCCCAGACTCTAATTCATTTGATCATTTCATTCATTTACCACACAGCAGCACGGGAGATGATCCAATAGCAAGGGAGTTGGGAGTCGTTCCATTGCGCACTCGTTGTGTGCTAAGCACATGGATTGTCATTTAATCCTTGCGTCAACATTCTGAAGTAGATAATATTACCCCCATTCAGGACTGGCTACATAATTTGTGGAGCCCATTGCAAAAAGACAGTGTGGGGCCCTTGTTCAAAACTGGGTTAAGAATATCAAAATGGGGGCAGCAGAGCATTAGACCAAGTGCAAAGTCCTTGGCCCTGCTCTCACTTTATAGGTGAGGAAACTGAGGCTCAGGGAGGTTAAGCGGTATGCTCAAAGTCACAGAGGTAGCACGGAGTGGGGCTGTGATCCAGATTGCCTGGCTCCACAGTCCTGAGCTCTCAGGCTGAGCCCCAGATTTAATTCACAAATATTGACTGACTGCTGTGGATAAAGTGCTGGGCTTGTCTGGGAAGGATTCAAGAATGCTAAGCCCACAGCCTTCAGGAGCTCAGAACTCAGTGGCGCATGCAAGCAGGGTCCAGGAGCCCCAAGATCCTTTGTTTTAGAGTCACCTTAAATCAGGCTCTCACACCTATCCTCTCTTCACCAGGACTGGCAAGAAACTCAGTCTTAGTCATGACCCCTCCTGGGGGGCTTGTGTGGGGTCTGGGAAACAAAAGGAGGATTAGGGCCTGGTCCCTCATCCTGAGGACCACCATGGTCACCCTCACTCCTCTTCTACTCAGTGCTCTCCGACCACTGGACACGGATATGTCTTCAGTGCTCAGGGTCTGGCCCTGCAGGTGGCCTGCTGCCAGCCCCCAACACTTTTGGAGGCACTGGGGGAAAATGCCCTTCCATAGGCCAGAAACACCAAAGTTGGGGAAGGACACAATGCTGCTCTCCTTCTTAAGGTGGGGGTAGGGAAAGGAGCTGCTTTGTGTTTTTGGAGGGAGGCAGTCCTACTGGAGCTATTATAGGCATGGTGGACAAGAGCAGCTCCTTGGGAGTCTGACAGCATTTGAAACTGCTCTAAGGTTTGCACTTAATAATAATAACAATCACTTAGTAATAAGTGGTTATGCTCCCTGACCTTGAGTAAATTACTTAACCTCTCCATGACTGTGCCTCTATTTCCTTACTTGTCAAATGGGAATAAGCATTCCTTCCTTAGGAGGTTGCTATGTGGCTCCTCCCAGGCCTGTGTCCACCCTGTTTAGAGACTAACCATGAAGAATGAACCTGCCATACCCCTAATTCATGGTTTTGCCAGGCAGTACCCCGAGTTCAACCCCCATCTGTCTTCTGCTGCACAAACCTGGGAGGTCTCCATCCTTCTTGATCACTGATCCATGCTTCATCCCTCCCCAACCTGGGTCTTCCTCTTCTAAACTGGCTTTCCTTGAGGACTCCCAAGGGATGCTGTTTTGATTCCCAATAAGAAGAGGTTGGTAGTCTTGCTCCCCACACCTACTTGTGGACCATTTTCCTCCTGGAAGACTACTTCCTCCTTGGAGGCTGGAGACACTGGGTGTCCTGCCTCCTTCTGCCTGGGGCTGTACTCCACCTCATTCTTGCCGGGCTTCGGCCTTGGCTCATACATACTCTTCTCACCCAGATCTTGCTCAATCTTGTGTGACTCCATTACCCAAGGGGGTGGCCTCGCCACTCCCTGACCTCTCAGCTGCTCTGACCCACGGTCACACTTTGGAGCTTGTCATCATCCCAGATTCGCCCACATTTAAGGCAGGTTTCTTGTTCTCTTATTGTAACCTCATTCCTTCCAGGGAGCACGCATACCAGACCCTCTGGACCCAAGCCTTCTGTCACCGCACTCTCCCATCTTCTCAGAGATCTCCTTTCTCCTCCATATCATCAAATGCCTTCTCTCAACCAAATCCTTCCCCTTGATATTTGTCATAATTAGTCTTATACATCTTGAAAGTATCTTTGCATCTTTCCCCTCACATCAAGTGCCCATCCTATCTCTCTATGTCCCTTTATCTCCCGTCCCTCCTCAACTCACTCCAGTCAACTTCTACCATCAGCCTCACCTCCTGGAACATGTCTGACAAGTCCATCAATGGCCTTTAAGTTGCTGAAGCCAGGAGACCTTTTCTGTCCCAACCCAGTTGGCCTCTCTAGAGTCTGATCCTTCCTCCTTGTAACTCTCTGTCCCTTTGCCTCTGGGACAACACCCTCTCCTGGGTTTCCCTTGACCCCCTGTGGCTTTCACAGGTGCACTTCTGAGTCTCCCACCAGACCCTTCTCAGTAGTCCAGAACCCTGTTATCCCCACAGATATGTCTCAAGGACATCTCAAACCAACACGTCCAAAAAAGGACCCCATGATTCCCAACCGGAGCCTCCCCTGGTGCCCGCTCCTCAGCAGATGGCTCCATCATCCAGCACCAGCCCTACTCTGCAAATCACTCCTGACACCTCCCTCTCCCTCACAGCCAATTCTGATGATGTTTTCTCCTCTATTGACCACCTCTTGCCCACCCCCCTCTCTCTATCCCCACCTCTGCCTGTGCAGACCACCCAGAGATCTCTCCTGGGTCCTGCTATGGCCTCCCACCCCTTCTGCTTCCACTCGGTGCCTCTTTCCAGTCCATTCTTCATCAGGAAGCTGGAGGGACCTTTCCAAAATGCAGGGTCACTCCCCTGATTAAGGCCTTTCCACAGCTTTCTTTTGCTCTCATCAGTAACCAAACTCGTGCTCACAGCCCAAGTCCTGGCCCTGCCCTCCTCCTCAACCTCACAACCTCACCTACTACCTCTCTTCCCTGTGCTGTCCTACAGCCATGCTGGTTTCTGCAGTTCCTCAGCTCTGACTCACTGCTGTGCCATAGGGCCTTTGCACATCTCTTCCTCCTGCTTCCCCAGCACTTCCCTCTTGCCCTCTTTAGATTCCTTCCTCTTATTTTTCCAAGGATGCTACACAAATGTGATTTCTTCAGGGAAGCTTCCCTGCTCGTCTCTCCCACCAGGCCAAGTTCCTTGTGACAGCTAATCATGACACTTCTCACCGTGCGTGGTTTGTACATTTATTTGTATGGCTGTCAGATTCGCTTCTGCCTCCCTCATCAGACTAAGCAACACAAGGGCAGGAACCTGGTTTCTCTCTGCCCACTGTTGTACCTCAATATATATTGACTGAATGTAGCAAATGAGACATGTGTGTAAAGTATCTGAAAGGACATAAAGTTGGCACATCGTTATTATTCAGGGAAGGCTTCCTGGAGGTGGTGGGATTTGAGCAGGACCTTGAGCTGGGAGGCAGCACAAAAACGAAGCTCAGCAGCTTGGAGGGCCTGGACAAGCCACGCCTTGTCCTCCCACCTCATTGCTCATTCGTAAAGCCGGGCAAAATAACCAGAGGCTCCGGCTTTCCTCGGCCCTGGCATCCCCACCGCTCTCCGTGTTCTCCTCAGGAGGGTTATCTCCCCGCAGGAAGCTGATCTTGGTCCTGCCGAGTCGGCCCAGCTTTGTGCACAGATTCTCGTCCTCCCAGGCCCTGGCTGCTCGATCTGCAATCCCGCGCTCGGCCGCCGAGCGCCGCTCGGAGACCAGCCACACGGCCCGGAGTCGCAGAGAAGACGCGCCGGTGGTTGGGTGGGTGCCCAGGCCCGCCCCTCGCAGCCTCTCTCCCGCCCTCCCTTCCTGTCCGCGGCGTCCCGGCCCGCGGCCGCCAGCAGCCATGCTGGGCGCGCGGGCCTGGCGGTTCCGCGGTCTCCTGCTGCCCCGCGCCGGGCCCGGCCTCGCCGCGAGCTGCAGGTACAGGCGGGCGAGTGGGCCGCTGCGGCGCGCCCTGCGCCTGCGGGGCTCCGGAGCCAGTTGTCCTGGCGCCGGCCCCCAGTGCCTGCCCAGCCACCCCCCCATGCCTGCCTCCCCCAACCCACCGCCCCAAGTCCGCGCCCGCGACCTGGCCCAGGCAGTAACGCCCTTCTCCACCTCTCCCCACCAGCTGCAGGGCTAGCTTGCCTAGGGACTCTGTTCTGACACCGCCTTCAGGAAGCCTTATATGAACCCCAAAGCTGGGCTGAGGGTCCTTGTCCAATAGCACCCTGGGCTGGCCTGTCACAGTCATTGCTGCAGGGGCCTGTCAGTATTTAGGTCTGCCCCACAGTGCCACCCCCACAGGATGAGCGCCCTGAGATCAGGGCCAGTTTCTGATTCTTCGGGAGTCATGGGGGTCTGGCACAGGACCTGGCCCCGTAGAGGTGCTCAGTGGGTGGATGTTGATAGAGGGAGCCCCAGGTGTCAATTTTCCTCCCGTTGTGCCTCACCTGGTCCAGTCCCAGACCCAGGAGCGGGCAGCCTGCCTGCCCAGATCACATCCAGACATGACAGAGACTCCTCCAGCACAGCCACCATGGGGTGGGGCCTGTTAAGGGGAGAGAATGGAGCCTGAAGGACCATTCCACCCATTGTGACTCACCCTGACCTCACAGTCATCATCCTTCCCACCGCCAGGTCTGAAAAGTTGGGGGAGACTAACCTGTCAGGGAGCCCCCAATGAGCCACCTTTCTTCACCCCCCCAAAAACACAAGGGGGAGCATAAAGTCCACGGTCTCCCCCGTGGTTCAGAAAGGTAGGTTGGACTGGGAGCAGGGGGTTCCAGGAGGGGTGTCAGAGGGAAGGATGGGGTCAGGTAGGCCTCTGGGGTAGGCACAGCGGGAGCTTGTAGAAACTCCTCACCTGACCCCCTGCCCATGCCAGGGGGAGCTCCTCCCGGGACAAAGACCGACGTGTGACAGTCGGTAGTTCAGTGCCCATGCCTGCTGGAGGGAAGGCAAGCCAGACTAACTGCACTCAGTCCACACCTCAGAAGGTCCCCAACCGCCTGATCAATGAGAAGTCACCGTACCTCCTGCAACATGCCTACAACCCTGTGGACTGGTAAGTACCTCTTTTGCTTCCCTCCTGGGGTGGGGGCAGCTGGACTCACAACACCATCCCATCTCCTGGGGCTAGTGAATGATGCCCCACCCTGCCGGGCCTAGGTACCCCTGGGGACAGGAAGCCTTCGACAAGGCCAGGAAAGAAAACAAGCCAATTTTCCTTTCAGGTAAATGCACCCGCCTTCCCTGGGATGGGTGGAGGGGAGTGGTGGTGGTGGAGAGAAGGGTCTCTGGGCCTGGGGACCTCCCAGGAAACTAGCGCCAGGGCCTCTTCAGTCCAGCTGGGGCCCCTTGGCTGGTCCCGCTCTGACCAGTCATGGGCACCCCTGGCCCCCCGGCCCCATTCCAGTGGGGTACTCCACCTGCCACTGGTGCCACATGATGGAGGAGGAGTCCTTCCAGAACGAGGAGATTGGCCGCCTGCTCAGTGAGGACTTCGTCAGCGTAAAGGTGGACCGGGAGGAGCGGCCGGATGTGGACAAGGTGTATATGACCTTTGTGCAGGTGAGGGGTTGTCCCTTGGTGGGGGCATTGCCCATGCACATAGGGCCTCTCGCCTCACCCTTGCCCTCTCTCTGCCAGGCCACCAGCAGTGGTGGGGGCTGGCCCATGAGTGTGTGGCTGACTCCCAATCTACAGCCCTTTGTGGGGGGCACCTATTTCCCCCCTGAGGATGGCTTGACCCGAGTTGGCTTTCGCACGGTGTTGATCAGGATACGGGACCAGGTGGGTGTTCGCTGGGGGGTGGTGGGGGATGGGAGTCAAGGGTAGGGGAGCAAGGGACCCCTACCCTGTGCTGACCCTCAGGTCTGCTCTGCCTCCCGCAGTGGAAGCAGAACAAGAGTACCCTGCTAGAAAACAGCCAGCGTGTCACCACAGCTCTGCTGGCCCGGTCGGAGATCAGCATGGGGGACCGCCAGCTGCCACCCTCTGCTGCCACCATGAATAGCCGCTGCTTCCAGCAGCTGGACGAGGGCTATGATGAGGAGTATGGCGGCTTCGCTGAGGCCCCCAAGTTTCCCACGCCGGGTCAGCATCCCCTGTGCACACCCACTCCAGCCCCAGCCTGGCCCTCTGAGTGACGAGGCCTGTCCTAGGCGGTGATCTCCTGATGCCTGACCTGGGCATTAACCTCCCACTCTCCTGTCTGGCCGGTGATCTCATGACCGCCAGCCTGTCGGTCAGTCTGGCAGTAGCTATCTAGTGAAGACCTGACTTGTGGTCTCAGCAGGGACCCTCTGACACTGACGTAGACAACAATCATCCATCTCCTGGGTTGACCTTGAGACTATCCAGAGAGACTGCTGTTGAGTGAACTCCTAACCCCAGCCTGGCCAAGGGCCCAAACACCTTGCTCTTGCCCTGGCCTCCCTGCCCTCTGATCTGCACGCTCTTGGTGCCCGCAGTGATTCTCAGCTTCCTGTTCTCCTACTGGCTCAGCCATCGGCTCACCCAGGATGGCTCTCGGGCCCAGCAGATGGCCTTGCACACCCTGAAGATGATGGCCAATGGGGGCATCCGAGACCACGTGGGGCAGGTGAGGGGGGTTTGGTATTCCCTGGAGAGGGCAGCGGGAGGCTGCGGGGTGGGGCAGTGGGTGGGGGCAGCGCCTGGGATCGGTCTCCAGCCCTGTGTCCTGCCTGGCACAGGGCTTCCACCGCTACTCCACGGACCGCCAGTGGCACGTCCCTCACTTTGAGAAGATGCTGTATGACCAGGCGCAGCTCACGGTGGCCTATTCACAGGCCTATCAGGTGACCCCTGACGCCAGCCCAGAGCAGAGACACAGCCTGTCCACCTTTCCCCTGCCTTCCTGGTGACTTGCGGCTGCCCCTTAACCTCACCTCTAATTCTCTCTCACATATCCACTACCCAGGCTCCCTCCCTACCCTCCTGGGAGAACACTGACTGCCTCCCCCAACACTCCCATACCGGGGTCACCCCAGGGACCTCGGTTTACAGCCTCTTTCCTCCCCACTCAGATCTCTGGGGATGAGTTCTACTCTGATGTTGCCAAAGGCATTCTGCAGTACGTGACGCGGAACCTGAGTCACCGGGTGTGTGTCCACTGAGGCAGGCGGGCTTGGCTGCGGGAGGGCTCAGGGCCTCCGCTGCCCCGAAGGGTGAGGCCGGCCAACTCTCCCCTCCCCACAGTCTGGAGGCTTCTGTAGTGCTGAGGACGCGGACTCGCCCCCCGAGCGGGGCATGAGGCCCAAAGAGGGCGCCTTCTACGTGTGGACGGTCAAAGAGGTCCAGCAGCTCCTTCCTGAGCCCGTGCCGGGCGCTACGGAGCCGCTGACCTCGGGCCAGCTGCTCACGAAGCACTATGGGCTTACGGAAGCCGGCAACATCAGCCCCAGCCAGGTGAGGACTACTGGGGGTGCAGGGGGGAACCTGAAGCTGGACGGGCAAGCGGACTCCTTCGGACAAGGGCTGTTTTCCTCAGGACCCCAAGGGGGAGCTGCAGGGCCAGAATGTGCTGACCGTCCGGTATTCTCTGGAGCTGACTGCTGCCCGCTTTGGCCTGGACGTGGAGGCCGTGCGGACTTTACTCAATGCAGGCCTCGAGAAGCTCTTCCAGGCCCGGAAACATCGGCCAAAGCCGCACCTGGACAGCAAGATGCTGGCCGCCTGGAACGGTGGGGTGGCTGAGGCTCAAGCCTGACCCGCTTCTAGAATTACCCTTCATGACGCCCCTTCTGGGTGACAAGCACCTGCTAAATATTAACTCTTTCTTTGTCAGGTTGATTGCCCTCAATTTACAAATGAACAAACTGAGCCTTAGAAAGTTAAAATAATCCACCCAAGGTCAAATGCAGGGGCCAGGAACCCAGCCCTGCCTGGTGCTGGAGCTCAAAACAAATTTACTCACTTACCCTGTTGCTCCAGGGAGGAATCAGGACATGATGGGCTGCGGTGGACACACCTGGAGGGCCCCGGCCAGCGTCGCATGACCACCGGTGTCTCCTTCCTTCAGGACTAATGGTGTCTGGCTATGCCGTGACCGGGGCTGTCCTGGGCCAGGAGAGGCTGATTAACTATGCCATCAATGGTGCCAAGTTCCTAAAGCGGCACATGTTTGACGTGGCCAGCGGCCGGCTGATGAGAACCTGCTATGCAGGGTCCGGGGGGACCGTGGAACACAGGTAGGGGCCGGGCAGTCCGGGAACGCTTGCCTCCCTGGGCACCCCATGCCTGTCTCCACCCCGCTCCTCCCCTCAGGGTGAGCCCTCTTCCTGACTGCTGTCTGCCTGCTGTGAGCTGTCAGCTTCCCTGGGCCCTTTTGCTCCTCTGGGAAGTGGGCTAAGGGGACCTGCCCGAAAGGTAGACTTTAAGGGATAAATGAAAGTATGCGGGAAAAGGGCCTCCTCTGTGAAAGCCCTTCTGTCCCTGGCTTGCCCCTCCCCAATGTCTGTCCCTCCAGCAACCCGCCATGCTGGGGCTTCCTGGAGGACTACGCCTTTGTGGTTCGGGGCCTGCTGGACTTGTACGAGGCCTCCCAGGAGAGCGCGTGGCTCGAGTGGGCTTTGCGGCTGCAGGACACACAGGACAGGCTCTTCTGGGACTCCCGGGGTGGCGGCTACTTCTGCAGTGAGGCCGAGCTGGGGGCTGGCCTGCCCCTGCGTCTCAAGGATGGTCAGTGAGGATGTGGAGCTGGCCTGGGGTCCTGGACCCAAGTGGGGCTTGGTTTTCCCTGGGAGAGGTGTAAGCACAGGGTGGTGGTGAAGAGCCGGTGTGGGCAGGGCCAGGCCCACCTGGGTTCACATCTCCCGGGTGACCTCGGGCTGGTCTCGTTATATTTCAGAGCCTCAGTTTCTCAACATGCAAAATGGAGCTAACGTCGGCATTCCCTTATAAGGTTGTTGTAAAGATTAACTTAGGTGTTAGTAGCAGTAACTGCCTTGCCTAAACTCACATATTGAACAAGGCCAACTTAATCCTTACCCTTATAAAGCTTACTGTGTAGTAGAGGACACAGCTAACAGACAGATTTAAAGCAAAAATGCACACATAAACAGGCAGTTAAAATTGTGAGTACCGCAAGAAGTAGGGGCTGCCCTCCGTGCTTGCTGTCCCTGACTTTTCTCTTACCATCACCTGATGCATCTGGTCCATTGATGGTCTCTCCCCTCACTCAAATGTTCCCAGGGTTTAGCACAGGCCTGGTACATAACTGGGTGTTCAATAAATGTTAGCTGAATGACTGAAAGGGCCCTCAGAGAGTAACAGTGGAGCCAACTCAGCGAGGGGAGTCAGATTAAACCTGTGACAGGTGTCATTTAACCAAGGGCTGGGGGCCATATAGGCCGTGTGGTTATGGAGGAGCAGGAGAGGGATTTCAGGTGGAGGGAACTGCTGGTGGGGGGCTCTGAAAGGGCAGCCTGCACCTTGGAGAATGGTGGAGGAGCAGAGGCCATCGTGTGAGAAGAGGAGGGTACCAAGGTGGGTGGGTCTGGACCCCTGCCGGGTCTTGTAGGTGTGGCAAGGAATGGAAGGGGCTGATGGATTTTAAGTGGGTTGTGATCTTCTCTGGTTTAGGTCTAAGAATGTCACTCTGACTAATGGTGGAGAAGGGATGGGGGCAGGGGAAACAGGGTGGCCAGTTAGGAGGCTGTTAGTGGTTTTCAGTCCAGGCAAGCGTTGGTGAAGGCCCAGGTGAGGTGGATGTACTAGATGGGAGAAGTGGTCAGATTGGGTCTGTTCTGGACAAGGACCTGGCAGACTTGTGGGTGGATTGGAAATGAGAGGTGAGGGAGAGGGAGGGAGGGGTAGCTGGGTGGCTGGATGGAGAAATCAGCAGTGAGATGGGAAGCCTGGGGCCCAACAGCTCAGCGTGGGACAGGTGGAGTTGAGGATGCGTGTGAGAGCGCAAAGGGTCAGTATCTGCTGGTGCTGGTGTTACGCTGTCAGACCTGGGGAGGATTCCTGGGACTCAGTGACCCACCCTCTCAGCCCTCGCCCCTGTGCCCTGCAGACCAGGATGGCGCAGAGCCTAGTGCTAACTCTGTGTCAGCCCACAACCTGCTTCGGCTGCACGGCTTCACCGGCCACAAGGACTGGATGGACAAGTGTGTGTGCCTACTGACTGCCTTCTCCGAGCGCATGCGCCGTGTCCCGGTGGCATTGCCCGAGATGGTCCGTGCCCTCTCAGCCCACCAGCAGACCCTCAAGCAGGTATGGTGCAGCGAGGGCACTCTGGCTAGGGCCATGGGTGGGAGGGGAGCTGGGGCCACAGTGGAGGATGAAGGCACAGAGTGGGGTTCCTGGGGCTGTCCCTAGACCTCAGGTCCGTGAGTTTGTGGCCCTATGTGAGTGTGTGTGGAAGTGTCCCACAGGAACATCTATCTGTAAGGCTGCTTGGTGCAGGGGGAGGCGTCTGTGTGAGTGTGTCTGAGGCAGGCTTCTGACACAGGTGCGTGTGTGTGCCTGTGACTTGGGCTCTTCTGAGAGAGGGCAGGGGCAGGGGCTAAATATGGGTCCCTATGGTTTGTGAAGTGTTTCTCTGTATATCTTTGTGTATCAGTGTAGTTAGGTCAGTGGTGTAGCAAGTGCAGGTGTATGCTTGTCTGTGTCCCTATGTGTGTTTTTGCTGTGTGCGTGCATCTGGATGTCTATGACCCTGGCAGTAGGTGACTGTGTGTCTGTTGCCTGCCTTTATGAGTGGGGGCTGGTGGGAGTGTTCACCACTATGTGATTGCCTGTCTGCATGTGTGTGCTCTGTGTGCAGATTTGCTTGCTTATATTTGCATGTTTGCCTGTATATTTTTGCCTTTGTGTGTGTGTGTGTGTGTGTGTGTGTGTGTGATGTTTGTGTAATATCTGCTTCTCCAGGGGCATCTGCTGTTTGTCAATGTGACAACTCTGTCTCCCTGTGTATGGGTTGTTGTGTGTTTATGTATCTTCCAGTGTATCAAATCTTGTGTGTGTGCTGTTGTCTCCACCCATGTGTACATCTCCCTGGGTTTGTACTTTTACCACTATGTATGATGCTGTCACTTTGTGTATTCTCCTGTGTGTGTGTGTGAGTGTGTGTGTATGTGTTCCCACCTACTGAGCAGTGAATCTGTTGTAACCTCCTGGCAGCTGGTCTGGGGGATGCTGAGCTGAGTCCCCTTTCCTTCTTAGACATATAGGGTGGAGTGGCAGGAGGAAGCCCTGACGGGGGATGGGGAAGCCCTGGTAGGTCTGGGTCCAGCCCCTCTGCACCTGTCACTGGAGTAATCTTTCTCTTCTGGCCAGATTGTGATCTGTGGAGACCCCCAGGCCAAGGACACCAAGGCTCTGTTGCAGTGTGTCCACTCCATCTACATCCCTAACAAGGTTTTGTCTACCTCCCTTGCCCGAGTCCCCTCCCCTCCTCAGATCCCCAATATCTCCAGCTCTTCTGAAGGCCTGGGGGAAAGAAACCCACTCGTGGGCCATGCCAGTATCCCAGTGCCCCAGGTGACCCTCTCTACTCTCCTGCTCTCTCAGGTGCTGATTCTGGCCAATGGGGACCCCTCGAGCTTCCTGTCCCGCCAGCTGCCCTTCCTGAGTACCCTGCGACGGCTAGAGGACCGAGCCACTGCCTATGTGTGTGAGAATCAGGCCTGCTCGATGCCCATCACCGAGCCCTGTGAACTACGGAAACTGCTACATCAGTGACTGCCTCCACCACCCAGGCTGGGGCAGAAGGTGGAGCTTCCCAGCTGACCAGAGACTCAGGCCCTTCAGGGCCCTGCAGAACCTGCGGCCATCCCTGGACACCCTGTCACCAGGTGGCCTCGGCCATCCTTGCTGCCCCACCATGGGCACACACTCACCCTGGAATAAACCTAACAGCGTCCCGCAGTAACCTCAGGGCCTTGGCCTTGCTTGTGAGAGAGGGGCCTCAGGCTCCAGCCTGGGAACCAGCAGCCAGGGCCCCTTTTGCTGGGAGCCCCTGGCTGACCCCTCCCCCTTCTGGGATTCCTTTTCCCCCTTCATGGATGACAAGCTGACCCTGACTCCATCCGTGGTCATTGCAATCTGAGTGAAACTGAGGTCGGGGACCTCCAGGGGTGGAGATTGGGGTGGACTTGTACTGGAGGGGAAAGGCCAGTCCTTGCCCTCAGGCAGGGTTAAGAAAGGGGACCACCCTCCCTTCAGATAGTCTCCTCCAGTTTTAAGCTAGGGAAGACACAGGGAGATGCTTCATATGAGCTTTTATTTTTCATGAGATGGTGACATTTGCATGTGCTCTGGCCCATTGTGGGATCTACTGCTATCGGGACAAAGGACATTTCTTTGGGGGTATCCACCTAGGTCCTAGCCTCCCTGCAGAAGGTTATATTGTCCATCCCCCTGCTTTCATATAAGCCAGTCCAGGGAAAGAGTTCTCTTTCATTTGGAATATCTGTTGGGTTAAAAATCCTCCAAACCTGAGTCCTTCCTGCTGCAGGTAAAGCCTCTGTCTTCTTGTGACCTCCTCCTGTTTCCTCAATATTGGGAGATGCTCGTATGCTCCATCCTTGCACCCGAAACTTCGCAGGCCCCAGAACCCCCATCTAGCTTCCACTGGGGAAGGGAACTGGGAAGCATGCTTTCAGAAGGGCAAGTGTAGGGTGATGGGCTGTCCCCAACATCAGGCCGCTTAGGGGTCTGCTGATCTAGGCATCCTTGTAGCCCCAGGGCCAAACAATACAGAATCAGAAGAGGCTGCTGGAGACGAAGTGTGAATGGGGCCACTGCTTGTGGGGGTGTCAGCAGCGGGAAGGGAAGGGATGGGACAGGAAGGAGCTGGGAAACTGGACTGAGTCACTCCAAGGTCTGCTCGGGACTATGGCTACCCCCTGCACACTGTCACTCGCAGCCACACATGGTCACTGGGACCCAGGTCAGCTTTGTCTGGGCAGCTCGGCCCTTGGTGCAAGCCACCGGCCCATCTGGAGAGGATTAGGGCTCTGGCCAACAAGGTCAGCTGGCCCCTTTCTGGATGGAGCCTTCCTCAGTCTTGCCAGGAAGTCTGAGGGCTGGGCAAGCAGAGCCTGGTCTAGGGGGCAGTGAAGAGGGAGTGTGGAGCATGGGGAAGCACAGGTGGCCTTTTTGGCAGCCCCAGCCCTGGCTTTGCAAAGGTCTGGGCAGTTTGCAAAGCCCTCTTGCCTCTGTCATCCCATTGACCCTCATGAATGAGGTAGCAAGGCAGGTACCTTTGGCCTCATAGGGATAGATGTTCAAGGCCCAGAGAGGGTGAGAGATTGGCCTGAAACTGCTCAATACATCTAGTTCTTTGTAGGGTACAATGAAGACCAGTAAGGCTGCCTCTTCCCCTAGGAGGTCCAGGCACAGCTCTGAAGGAGGGTACTTGGTGTTTTCTACCCCTCCCTCCTGTCTTCTTTCTGCTGTGTGTCTCCTTTCTCCCTTCCCCTGGTATCAGGCATGTACTTGACAATGGGATTCAGTAAACGGATTCAGAGAAAGGAGTCAGGGCCTTAAAGGGTTAGTTCTGTTGGGAGTGCTTGCATTTCCTAAAGAGAGCAAGGCTGAACATAAGTCTTGCTCAGCTGTGGAGTTTTAAGTCCTCAGCCTCTCTTCCCCTTTGCTGGGCCCTCTTGGGTATGATCCTTGCTCTATTGGCAAGACTGTCCTGGAGGAGCTGTGTGCCAGGGCCATGGGAGACAAGGGTCTCCTAGTTTGGGCAGTCATTTAAGTAATTACATCTCTTGGAGCTTCAGTTTCCTTATCTAAAAAATACCACCGAACTCCCACCCAGCAACCACCCAGCTCCCAAGGCTGTGAGGTGACTAAATAGGACAATGTATCATTGCTAAGCAGAGAGCATCACCTATGGGAAAATTCTCTCAGTTCCTGAGGGAGCCAGCCAGGCTGTGAGGGAGGTGTAAATGGGAGAGGGATGGAGAGGGCTGGAGGGGCTGGTGGAGCAGGGCCCAATTGGGGGTTCTCCCTCAAAACCAGAAGAGCTCTTAGACAAGAGTTAAGCCAACTGAGACCCAGAGAAAGGAATCTCTTGTCCCTTTCTTTCCCCCTCTCTGCCTGATGTTATTCATTCACTTAATAAAGATTTATTAAGCACCTACTATATGCCAAATTGGTGAGTAAAGTGGACAGAGTCCCTGCCCTCAGGGAATTTAGAGCCTAGAGTGGGAGCCAGCCATTTCATTACTACAGATGCAGACGTAATCCCAGGCTGGGTCACGTGCTCTGAGGCTGTGGACTCTTGTCTGGCCCAGTACTGTGTCCTTAGCACTTTGGCACTTAGTAGGCACTGCAATACTTGCTGAAAGAAGGCCACTCAGAGGAGGTGATGTCAGAGCTGAAGCTTGGAGGGTGGGAGTCAGAGACCATTCCACGGCTTCATATGCCTTCTTCGTGGATACTGCCTCGCTCCTCATCTCCCCACTGGGGTTAACAGCTCTCTGACAGGGATGTCAGAGTCCCCTGGTGTCCTGTACAGGGGTCAGGATGCCTTAGGCGCAGATCACCCCGGCCCCAAGCCCAGGGATTATTTGTTCAGATGGTACACATCTGTCCCCCTTTCTGAATATGTTCTAGAACTGAGTTCAGCCCAGAGTTGGGGGTGGTGGGGTGGCCTCGATGATGGATGAAGGTGTGGGGCCTGCTGACCATCAGGAAACCCAACCATTGGGCTGGGCAAGCCTCTCTGACCTCATTTCTCCCTGTGCTAGGAGGGTATGATTAGAGTCACTACCTCTGGCTGCTGGTGCTGGGGCCTCTTGATCCTGTCTGGGAAGGGCAGGCAGGCTAGGCAGACTGCAGACCGTTGAAGGGGAAGGTGTCAGATGGGTGGAGCCAACCGTAAATAGGCCCCTCTCCCAGAAGACCACTGCCAGTTCAAGACTCTGGTGCGGGCACACTCGGAATGAGAGCAGAGACTCCTGCCAGGAGAGAAAGGCACTTAAGGGATCTGCTTATTAGCATGAAATGCAAATGAGCCCGGCCTCATTTGCACAACTCTGTGCCGGGATTTGGCGAAAGGGCAACCTGGGAGGCGACAGAGCATCAGCCGCTCTTCCCTCCTCACTGCACTCCCCGCAACTCGCCTGGGAGGGAGCTGAGACCCACACCACGCGGCGGGAGGCGTGGGTGGTGCAGCCTTGGGAGAACGAAAAAACGCTGGGAAGTCGGGACGAGCGCAGGAGGTCATCCGGTCCATCCCTCTGCCTCTCCGCAGTGGCGTAAGAGCCCCCGCTGTCTCGGGAGAGGAAACTGACTGACCTGTTTGGCTCTGCCGTCTCTACCTCGCGCAGAGGTGGGGAAGAGATACCCGACGTCTAATCCTGGATGCCCTCCCCGCCCCACCTCACCTCAGCGCTCAGCACCTGGCTCCCGGGTACCCATATCCTTTAGGGATAGCACCAGCGGCGAGAGGGAGCTGGAGCTGACTGAGCCCGGGGAGTCAGGAAGGTGAGGAGGGGCAAGGGCCGGGGTCTGTACGTGTGTGTGCAAGCGTGGAAATCCTCGAGGACTCGCTGGGTAGGGTGGAGGTGTGCAAGTAAAGCAGCTTCACGAAGCTCCTGTTTTGAGGACAGCCTCCCCCTAGGCAGTGTTGGAACTCGAGGAAAAACTGAGGCACGGAGTGGGGGCTTGGTGAACCTTCGCAGGTGAAGAGTTGGCAAAGCCCAGCTCTATGCTTCCATCCCCTCCCACATACTTGAGATCCCCGCAGGTCCATTTGCAGGTTCCCCTCTGCTCTGCAGCTGCTCTTGGGGATCTGGGCTCTGGGTCTGGCGTGACCTGCCTGGGGCCACGTGTTCAAGCACGAAGCCCTCTCGTGAAGCTCAGGAGTGTCAGCGTGAGGTCAGAGTCAGCGAGTTAGGGTTAGAAAATTAGGGTCAAACTCTCAGAAGTGGACCTGGGTGGAGGATCAACAAGCCTGAGGTCAGTGGAGGCCACGCCCAGACCTTGCCTACCCCGGCCTTTCCTTGGCTCCGCCCATTTCCCTAAGACCAGCCTCCTTCAGCCTGAATCCCTACCCCTGCGACATCCCGCTCTGCTCGCCCTTTCCTCAGTCCTGCTCCCAGGCTCAACTCCAGGGTGGAGGATTAATCTGGTGGAGACCCGGGATTTCTCCCCAGGACCCTGGTCACATCCCTCACTCCGGGGCGGGCTGCCTCCCTTCAGCTCCAGGCCCGCCCAGAGCTGAGCCCCGCCCTCCGGCTGTGGTCCAATTCAGGGGTCGTGGACAAAGGATGCCCGGAGGCCGGTGGCGCTATCCCAGGACCCCGCGTCAAATACTCTGATTCCCTGGGGCCCCCTCCAGAGGAGTCCCTGAGACCCCAACGGCCAATAGGAAAGTGGGTTCGGTCTGGATAGCCGTCTAATTGGCTCCGGCCTTCGGGAGCGAACACCAGGGGCAAGGGGAGGGGAGAGGGGCGGTCCCAGGCTTTGGGGTGGGAACCGGATTCCAGCTGTGGCTCTCTCCCCGGCGCCCCCGCCCGCACTGCCACGGCGGCCGGCCAATGGGCATGAGGTTCGGAGCCGGCGGCGCGAGGCGATTGGCTGCGGGGCTGGCTGGGGAGAGGCGGGGCCGAGGCTTGAAGTTGGAGTGAGGGATCCAGCTGTGGTGTGCGCCGGGCTCCTCGCCGCCGCTTTCGCTTGCTCGCTCCGCGTCTCGGCCGGAGGAGGAGGCAGTGGCGCCGGCGACAGCTACGGCAGCGGCAGCCACCGCGGAGGCTGCGGCGGCGGCATCTCCGCCTCCACCCCCGCTCGGGACGGCCCCCCACCACCTCCCCGCCCCTCCCGGACGGTGAGCCCGCCGCCGGGCGGAGGAAAGAGCCACCCCTCACCCCCTCCAAACCCACCCCCGAAGAGAGTCCTCCTCCCCTCCCCCGCCGCCGCTGGCGCGGAGCCGGGACGATGCTGACCCCTTAGATCCTGCTCCAGCTGCGCCGCGGGAAGAGGGGGCGCCCCCCCGGACCCTCCGCCCTCCGTCCCCCTTCTCTCTCCCCTTATTGGGGCCGCTTCGCCGAAGGTAGCGCCGAATCTGGCGACTGGAGCCTGGGCGCGAAGCGAAGAAGCCGGAACAAAGTGAGGGGGAGCCAGCCGGCTGGCCCGGGGGGGCCCAGGGGCCCTGGGGAAGCGGGACTCGCGCCGGGCGGGGCTTCCCTGCGACCCGGCGCCCCGCGGGCAGCATGCCCCTGCGGGCAGGGGGAGCTGGGCTGAATTGGCCCTCCAGGGGGCTCAGCCTGCGACCTAGAGCCCCCCAGATGCGCCCCTGCCGGGGCCCCCCGGTTGCGTGAGGACACCTCCTGTGAGGGGCGCCGCTCGCCCCTCTCGAGACCTCCCGGGGCCCCGGCTGGCCAGAGGATGGACGAGGAGGAGGATGGAGCGGGCGCCGAGGAGTCAGGACAGCCCCGGAGCTTCATGCGGCTCAACGACCTGTCGGGGGCCGGGGGCCGGCCGGGGCCGGGGTCAGCGGAAAAGGACCCAGGCAGCGTGGACTCCGAGGCGGAGGGTCTGCCATACCCTGCACTGGCCCCGGTGGTTTTCTTCTACTTGAGCCAGGACAGCCGCCCGCGGAGCTGGTGTCTCCGCACGGTCTGTAACCCATATCCTCCGGGGCACGACGGCCGGGCTCGGGGGTCTGCAGGGGGGCGGGCCGCGCCGCCTCAGGGGACCAAAAGCTAGGTGAGTCGGAGAAGTGAGCCTGGAAGGTGGGCAGTTGAAACGGGGGTTGTTAAAGAGGGGAGGGGTTGTCAGAGTGGAAGCAGAGACACGAACAGGCTTGGCAGATACCCCAGGCGAGCCCCACCTTGGTACACACACCTCAGTCCTCCTTGGGGGGCTGGGATCCAGGCCAGGAAAAGAGAGGAGACGTGCCCCATTGGTTTGCAGCTGGATGCTCTCCAGATGTGGGCAGGGGAGGGTCGTCATACTCCAGATGTGGGAAGCTTCGGGAGCCTGAGAGCTCTACTCCGCCCGCCGCCGGTTAGCGAGCTGGGTTTGGTTTCCGAGTTTGGGGGGTGGGGTGGGGAGGAAGCTGAGGGGACGGGGGAGGGGGGATCGCAATCTCCTGGGTTTCCCTCCTGCCCCCGCTCTAAAGTTTGCAGTGGATTCTAGGGTCAGATCCCCCGACCTGGTGCTTGAGGCTGACGTTTTTACTGACCCAGAGGGAGATGTTGGGGGGCGGGGACCAGGTCCTAACCCCCACCCCCACCCCGCGGGTTGGAGGCACAACAAGGAGATTCCGGCGGCGGCTGATGTCAGGGGCCCAGAATAAGAACAAGATGTGGTGGAGGGAAGCTGTCTGCCCCCAGATCTGGAGTAGAGACCCTTTCAGTAAGAGCCCAGTGCTCAGAGTGCCTCCCTTCTTCCCAATTCTTTATTCAGTGTTGGGTGCTTAAGGTTGGGTTGGGGAGTTTTGTGCTTAATTTTTTTCTTGTGGAGGGAAAGACTGTGGCAGGAGCTTTAGCAAGTGGGGGATGGTATTAAGCTGACCCAAGTTACCCATCCCCTTTCTGTAGGAGTGCTCCCGCCTGATCGCAGGGCAGGTATGGGAAACCGCAGCCCTCCAGGAAAGTACGGGGTGGGGGAGGAGGGCAGTGAGACTGTGAGCCCGTTCATTAAGGAAGACTCAGGTCCACCACCCCATGTCTACCCCTTGGATAGGTTTGTGGAATGCAAGCCCCACATTCCAGGGAGATAGATTTAGCACTACCTCCTATCCTCTGCCCAGTCTGGAATGGTGTGGAAGACCCCAGACCCCTCATCCCGGTGGCATCTCCCCCTTAGCCCCTAGCACAAAATACTGCTTGACTAATGCCCTGGCTCCTGGCTCCGGGTCCCCCAAGTGGGTCCCGCCACTGCCGGAAAGAAGAGGGGTGCACTGCCATTCCAGGTCTTGACAGCTTCTCTTGGCTCTTTCCTCTCAACTCAGAGGCTCTTTTGGACCCAGGGTGGGAGACCTCCGTTCTCCCTTGTAACCCCTAAGAGCCCAGCTGGGACTCTGCTTTGGGGAAGTGGTGGGGGGAGCTTGGTGCCGCCCTCACTCTCTGCAGCTCTGCTGCCTCTAGTGCGCAAAGCAGGGATGTGAGTCTGGGTCCCCCCAACCCCCATCCTCCCGTGGGTCTTTAGGAAGCTCCTCTCATCACACGCTCTATCCACCCTCTGCTCCTTCCTTTCTTTCTGAGCTGCAGAAAAAAGGTGGGGGCCTCAGTGGTCTGTGGGCCTGTGGAACAGGCACATCTTGGGCCCCCCATCCCAGGCCCCTTTCTCAGTGGTAGGGATGGAGATGGAGAACAAATGTGTCTGAAAAGAACAGGCTCAGGGCATCCCTCCTCTCCACTCCTAATCCCACCCTTTTTGGGAAAAAGCACCAGACTCATCCCTTCCTTCTCAGGAGCCCAGGAGGAGGTGGAGAAATCCTCTCTCCTTTCCCTCCTCCTTCAAAACCAGACCTCTTGACTAGCATCTGCGCACCTGCCTTATGTTCAGGTACTAGTGGATGGTCTGGGGTCAGATTCCTTCCGTGAGGGTTCTGGGTGGGGGAAGTGGAGAAAGCGAGAATGAGAGAAGAGAGCTGGGGGCCCAGTGCATGCCTCGGGGGTTCTGGGGTGTGGGGCATTGGCATCACTAGGTCTGGACAAGCCTGAGATGTGCTCCCCCAACTCCCATCACACCCACTTATCAAGGGAAACCTGTGTTTTCACTGCCAGAGGGGCTCTGGACTGACTGTTGGGCCTCAGTCTTTCTCTTTCTCTCTTGTTGGTATCTGTGAGGCTTCCTTTGACTCCACAAGGTTCCTCTCTGCACCTCTGAGCTGGAGGGATGTAAGGACACCTTCCCTCAACTAATTGAAGCTAGTTAGTATCTTCTTGACATTTTTCTCAGCCCCTTCCTCTCTTAGCCTCTTTAAGAGACCAGGTTTCCTAGAAAGGAGATCTAGACCCAGGTAGGAAGTAGTGTGTGAGTGTGCGTGTGTATGTGTGTGTGTGTGTGTGTGTGTTGGAGGGAGGAAGGGAAGCGAATGGAAGGAGGGGCTCGGAAGTGCGTGTTTGGTTACTGAGGAGACCGGGGACTCAAGGACGGTCAATTCAGAGTTAGAAAGGTCCCCTCCTCCCAGGTTATAGGGGAAGGAGTGTTGGACATTGCAGTGTGTGTTTCTTCAAGTGTGAGGGAGTGAGTGCCCCTCCCGGGAAGGAGATCCTGAGCATTCCCTCTCCGGCTGTTGTGTCACATCTGGAAGTTTGTGTAGGAGTTTCTCCAAGCTCAGAGCCCAGCACAGCTTTTTCTCATTTGGAAATCACAGGCTGGCATTTGGGATGCCGAGAAGGGGAGTGGGAAAGGGGCCAGAGGGGGAGAAGGGAGCCTGCCAGGAGTAGGGGGAGGAGAAGGGGGAGGCCTGAACAGCGGGAGCCCTAATGGCTTCCAGAAGTGAGTGAGTGTGTGACTGTGTCACTGTGTGTGTCTGAGTGTGTGCGTCTGGAGGAAAGGGGGCACCAGGAATTTCTGGAGTTTTCCCTGCCACTGTCCCAGTCTCCCAAGTTTCCCTGCTTCTTTTACCTAGGGAGAGGTCTCCATTTTGGTCCTCAGAGGAAATGGGAGGGGAGGTGTTCCTCCTGGCTTCTCACCAATTCCCTCTCATTTTCAAACCCAAGGCTCTCCAGAGGGGGTTCTGGGGAGAAGAGCTTGTCCTGGGGAACTGAACCGGACCGAAGAGGGCCAGAGCATCCCCTGGCACTCTTTCTGCCCCAGACCCACCTTTCTTCTGGGTCACACACACACACTCTGCTCCATCGAACTGTTGGGGGACTCCCTATCACCTACAGTGCCAGTTGGAGCCATTCCTGGGATTACCCCCATGACACAGCCCCCCTTCACCCCTTGCCTGCTCCCGCCCCAGCTCTCACCCCGCCCTGCCTGCCTCAGCCAGGATGGCGACAGACACAACTGCTCACACACGCAGACATGCACGCTCACACACACACACACACACACACACACACACACACACACGAATCACAGACGTTTGAATCAGATTTCTGGCCTATTTCCCCTCCGAAAGATTCCAGCGGGCTGGCTCTCTTGTGTCTCTGTCTCTGGGTGGGGCTGGCTGCCTTTCCTCGGGCTTCAGTTTTCATTTCAGCTGGAAACCTCTCTCCCCACACACCCACACGCTGGAGCGGGCCGCAGGGAGACCACTGGCAAACAGGCCTGTGGGAGTGGGGGCTCGGCTAGGGGAATCCCCCTTTCCGCCTCCTTAGCAGAGCCCTGCTCCTGAACCCCGAGATCTCCCCCTGCTGGGGGAATGCTGAACCCCATAGACACCAGCCTCTCCAGGGGTGAATGAGACAAGCACTCCACCTTCCCACCGAGTACTAGGAGGCCAGGATTCCCGGACCTGGGCCCTTTTCCTCTTCAGTGCTCCCCAGTCTCAGATTTCCAGGCTCCTCTTGGGGAATGGGGCAGCTGGAGGGCCTGCTTCCTGCCCAGAGCCCCCTGGGCCCCTAGAGGTGGCCCAGCCCTCCTCCCTTCTTGTTCCACCTTCCTCTCCCTTGTAGCTGCCAGATTAGACAAGGGCTCTAGATAAAGCCCCGCAGAGAGGACTCAGTTGTGCAGATAACATGCTCTAGTTCTCTCTCCTGGAGGGAGAAGAGGAGGAGGGATGTGAGTGGGGTTCCTCACCCTGCCATTTCCTTTTTCTCTTCTTTTGATGGTGGGTTGTGAGGAGAAGAAAGATCCTCCCCTCTCCTACCCACCTCCCCCTTTGGGATCCACTCCAGCCCGGACAGTCACCATAGCAACAGTAGACATGTGACTGCACAGGTCTCTCATAGTCGCTATGGCAACCAGTGTCCCCCATTCCCTTGGTTGCCATGGGGACTTGTCACATGGTTCCCCCCCAACCTGATAACCTGTGGGTCTCCCTGCTTCCTCTTCCTTGCATGAGGACAAGACAGCAGCCTGGATGAGGGGAGTTCATGTGTGAAGGGGTCCCTTTAATTACCATGGCAACAAATCCACACCACCTGGTGACACATCCTCCTGTTGTTATGGCGACAGAGGAACATCACGCAGTGACATATGGCCATATTCCCAAGGAAATGAGCCCTACCCTGAGAAGGGTGAAAGACCCCCCACTGCCATTAATTATTCCTCCATTGAGATTGTCCCAAATTTTCCTGTGCTTTGGTGTTTTCCCTGTCCATTTATGTTTATCTGTAGGGAAAAGGGAGAGGTGAGAGTGGGCAGGATGTACTTGGGAGTCAGGTGAATTGCCAAGGGGCCTCTTGAGATGGGGCTTCTGTGGTTAAGAGCTGGAGGTGGGGTTATCTGGAGGCAGACTCTGGCTATAAGAGGCCCCAGTGTGAGCATGTGTAAGGTGGGGACAGAAGGAGGGACAGCTCCTCTACGGTGTCTCTTCTCCCCATCCCCACCCCCCAGTTATAATCAGTTCCTCACTGTAGAAGCAAACAAAGCAGGAAAACATGAATGGGGAGATACATCTGGCTTCTAGGCAGGGAGACTGATTGATGGATTGACTTACTCATTTATTCTTCCCATGTACTGATCATCCGCTACATGCCAGGCACATACCACTCCAAGCGCTGTGGGAGCTTAGATATATCAGAGTTCCCTTGGCTCAGTGAGGGAGATGAGACAAGGCCACAGGTGACATGGTGGAATCCCTGCCATTAGAAGGGTCCAAACAGGTGTCTCGGGAGCCCCTCTCCCCAGAACTACCCACCTCCCCTCATGTAGAGACATCTGCTCACATGAATCCCTTCCAGAGCAGTGGAGAGAAGGGGGCTAGCTTGGAGAAAGCAGACCAGTTCTTGAGGGTAATTGTGTCCTTCCCTTTCCAGTTGATGGCCTCAATGGAGCTCCCTCCTTGTCCCCTTTTTTTCAGGATGACCCCTGGCCGACCCCCATTCTGGGGAGAGATCCATTGGGCTGTGGCTCCACTCAGGAAAATAGCTCTATGGAAACAGCACTCTTCATTTCCCCCTTCCATCTACTTACCCCAAAAACCTAGAACTTTTTTTTATTTTTTATTTAACATCTTGTGAGGATGTGAGTTTAGGGAAATTGCAGTGCTTTGGGAAGCTTGGGTACCTGTCGGTGGGAAGGGAGGCGAGTCTCAGGGAAAAGGGCCTAGGTGGCAGGAAAGGGTAGGAGGGCTGTGAGGGGATTCAATGTGGACTCCTAGAGCGGGGAGGTTCAGGACAGGGAGTGGGTATGGCTGGGCCCAGCTTCGAGGAAAGTCCTTGGGTTGCTGGTCACAGCCTTCTCACTCCAGAAGTGGAGTTATGACAGGAAGCTTCCCTGTACTCCAGGCTGTCTCCACCGCATGGAGTCTGGCTTGGTGCGTAATGTTGTAGGCGGCCATGACACCCTCCCTACCTCCACCCCCGGACCTTCTCCTTTCCCCAGCCCCTGACTCTCTGCTGGTTTCTAGCCTCTTTGCTCTACCCTACCCCTCTCATATTTCCCTTGAGAAAAATAGGATGCTTGGTCGCTTATCTGTGAGTCTAATACCCAGAACCTTCTAAGGTTCAGAGGCCACTTTGTACATTCTCCTGTTGATGGACTGGAAGTGAACCCCTTAATGAAATCCACTATGTGGAAAGACTCAGGGTTTAGGAGGATCCTTCTCTCCCCCTTGCTGCAAAACCTTCTGTTTTAGTGGATCTGGGGTGGGGCTTTGCTGGAAGCCGTAAGAAGGTGTGATGGTGTCATGGTCTGTACACAGGGTACCGTCCACTAGTCACAGGCCAGGGGCTTATGTCTCGCACAGGGCCTGGTGTGTAGTGGGTCCTCATTACTTACATGTGTGAATGTGTCTGGAGGCCATCTGAGGGCTTTGAGAGGCCAGGGGCTGCTGGTGGAAGAGGCAGCCTGAGACTCCGGTTCTGTGGTGCCTGTCTGCCTCGGCCTGTGTGTCTGGGGCTGGTGTGGTCATGACAGCTCCTTCTCAGCAGCCTGCCCAGCTATGGAAGCTGCTATCCCAGATCGGAAGCTTGGAAACCTCAGTCTCATCCAGGTTTCTCTCGTGACCTTCAGTACATGATTTTGGCTGTCTGGGCCTCAGTCTCCTTGGGTCCTGGGGAAGAAGATGATCTAGCCTGGGTGCTTCATGGGACTGCTGTGAGCATCAAATGTGGCACGCTGTGAAAGTGCTTGGTAAACTGTAAGGCAGGCATAATCTGACTTTAGGTTTGAGTCACACATTCACATACATTATCTCATTTGCTTCTCACATCTTCCCTGTGAGGTAGGGAGAATAGGATTCAGATTCAGCAGCAAACTCTTGGTGCCTGGCATTTCCACAAGCACGATCGATTTTATCCCTTAAATGGCTTGTGTAAATAGTCAGGGTATTTGTGGCTTTTCCTACTTTACAGACAAGCTTGTCCAGAGAGATGAGATGGCCGAGCTGGGACTGGGCCTGGGGGCCAGTGTGATATGTAGGCCAGGGCCCTCCCCACACACCTGGCTGCATCTCATATGGGGTTGGGGAGTCAAGAAGTGACAGGGGCTTGGGCAGGACGTGGGGGCCCAGGCTTAACTCCAGCCCTGGCCAGCTTTGTCCTTGACCACTTGCTACCTGGTTTGAGCGCATCAGCATGTTGGTCATCCTTCTAAACTGTGTGACCCTGGGCATGTTCCGGCCGTGTGAAGACATCGCCTGTGACTCCCAGCGCTGCCGAATCCTGCAGGTGAGTGTGTATGTGTCGGGGGAGGGGCCAGCTCCTGAGCGCCTGGTAACCCTGATACCGTCTCTGCAAGAGGTTCTGAGCCCACAGGGTGGGGTGGGGGGTGGGGGGCGTTCCCCCACCCTTTTCTCAGTTTCAGCAGCCTCTTGTCCCTGCATCAGGCCTTTGACGACTTCATCTTTGCCTTCTTCGCCGTGGAGATGGTAGTGAAGATGGTGGCCTTGGGCATCTTTGGGAAAAAATGTTACCTGGGAGACACTTGGAATCGGCTTGACTTTTTCATCGTCATTGCAGGGTGAGGGCTGGGGCTTGAAGCGGGAGGGCGATGGAGCAGATCGGTCCTTCCTCCGGGACCTTGGGCTAGACCCTGTGCCCACCTCCAGCACACTCACCACACTGCTTGTCCCTGGCTGCTCACCAAGGGTCCAAGGCTGTCCTGCCCACAGTGCTCAGCCTGTACCTCTCTGAATTCCACGGCCTGTCCATCTGCAGCCTCCTCCATTTGTTCTCTGTTCTCTGTCCTTGGCTTGGGGGGTGGCCTTACCCCCAGTTGGAGAGCTGGCTTTTCAGAGTCCCTTGGTGGAGGGGGAGGAGTCAGAGATCCTGTTGCCCCCACAGCAGGATTCCTCATTGACCTCTCCTGCCCCACACGGTGGCCTCAGACTTAAAGGGCCTCCCTTTGGGCCCCTCCCTGCAGGATGCTGGAATACTCGCTGGACCTGCAGAACGTCAGCTTCTCAGCTGTCAGGACAGTCCGCGTGCTGCGACCGCTCAGGGCTATTAACCGGGTGCCCAGTGAGTGACCCCTCAGCCCTCGGCCCCTGCATGGAGAGCCCCAAGAGGAAATAAGGAAATCTCAGACCCTACCCCTATCTCCTGACCGCTGTCAGGCCTCGGCAGGGCCTAGCACCTTGAGGCAGGCCCCACCAGAGGAGGGCTCAGGGGGAGCTGGGTCACTGGAGCCAAATGGAGCCCCATACCCACTGAGGCACTGTGAGAGTTACCTGCAAAGACCCTACCCCCTCACTTTAGCCTGATTTTCAGTCAGAGTCTCGCGAATGTCTCAGATGACCTCTTCCCTTCAGCCAGACCAGCACTCCCTCCAGTGGAACAGAGGTGGGCTGGAGCAGGGTGGAGAGGCTGGCAGGCCAAGAGGAGTGGGTGCAAAGTGGGATGGCCATTTCTAGCCAGAACCGCCTCTCATACAGTCTGGTTCCTGTTGGTGAGACCACACTGGCCACACTAAGCACAACTCTCAAGACAAGGCCACTCCATGCCTCATCCTCCCGCCTGTGTCCTCTTCCTCTTTCCACCCCCTTCCAACCCGCTGCAGCAACTAACTGCCGGGACCATTATCTAAATTAAACCGCATTGGTTTCTGAGCCAGCCAGGCTTTGGCAGCTCCAGCTCCCCCTACATCCCGCCCCCCACCCTTGCTCAGGCCCCCTTTGCAACTCCTCAGCCTACACAAGCTGCAGATGGTCTCCGATGCAGTCCCAGGAGTTGGGGTGGGGTGGGGGCATCCTTCTGGGGCTCTGTGTCTGATGTAGCAGTAGCCCCCTTTGCTGTGTGTGCATGCATGCCTGTGTACATGTGCGCGTGTGTGCGTGTGCGTGTGCGTGTGCGTGTATCTGGGTGGGCAGAGCTGCTCAGTGTTTCCTCCAGGCATTGGGGTGTGTTCGTGTTAGGAGCTCCAGACGAGGGGCACGCCTTCTCTCCTCTCCCGCCCCAGGTGATGGCTGGCAGATTTATAGGCCTCTAACTACCGGTATAATTCCCTTAATGCAAACCCTGAGGAATTGATCTCAGTTGGAGCACAGAGGAGCTGAAGGGGGCTGAGGCTGGGGGAGGGGGAGAGGGACTGAGTGAAAAGACTAAGCTGGCAGGGGCAGGGCAGTCACCAAGAGGGTTAATTAGCAGCTGCTTAGAAGCTTTTTCCCTGGAGGGGGCAGGGAGCCTTGAGTGACACTTTGGGGGTTGAAACTAGCCACCAGAGGTCTGTGTGCTTGACAAGGGCTTGGTGGCCTGGGGGCTAGATCTGGAGTATGGCAATATCTTAAGAGCGGGGTTGTGGTGGCTCTCCCTGTAGAAGGGGTTGTTAACTGATGGCCACCTGAGGAAACAGTCTTGTGTCTCCTCAGGTCCTGACTGTGAGGATCTGGACCAAGCAGAGACTAGACTCAGGGAGGGGGCTCAGGACCATGGTGAAGTGCGGGGCATCTTGGCCGCTGTTGAGGGGTTGGCTCTCAAAGGGAAATTCCCACCTGTTAACGTCCTTCCTGGAGTTCTCTGCCTTGGTTTCCCCAGTGACTTTGGTAGCGGTAACTTAGAAAGGTCAAGTGACTATGTTTGGTGAGAGAAGGAAGTAGGATGGGAGTGTGTGTGTGTGTGTGTGTGTGTGTGTGTTTGCGTGCACGTGTGCGAGTGCGAATGCATGTGTGTTAGGGACCAGGATTTGGAAGCAGAGAGCCTGGTTTAAGTCCTGGCACCTACATTTAGCAGCTCTGTGATACTGGACAAGTCATGTCAGTTCTCTGGAGCCTCCATCCTCATCTGCAAACTGGGGGTGATATCCCTGCTGTGAATCATCCCTGCTGGGGAGTTAGGTGGGATGCGGTGGAGGAGAGTGCTTTGGAAACTGCGGCCACTCTGGCCCATCCTTGGCGGTACTGACTGCTGTGGGCCAAGAGGCACAGCAGGTAAGGGTTGGGGGCTGCAGGGGCTGCCCGCAGAGTTAGTGGTGTCTGTTGGTCTCCCTCCAGCTTTGGGCCATCTCAGCCTCAGAGGCCCTGGTGGGCCCCCTCTGGGAGTGCTGCCAGGCCAGTGGCAGGCAGCCTAGCCTGGCCAGCCTGGCATCCCCAGCGTGGCTTCTGCCCCCACAGGCATGCGCATCCTCGTCACGCTGCTGCTGGACACGCTGCCCATGCTGGGCAATGTCCTGCTGCTGTGCTTCTTCGTCTTCTTCATCTTCGGCATCGTTGGTGTCCAGCTGTGGGCAGGGCTGCTTCGTAACCGATGCTTCCTGCCTGAGAATTTCAGCCTGTGAGTGGTGCTGGGGCTGGGAGGTGACCTGGGTGCTGTTGTGGGGCTGGGACTTCCCTCAGTCCCTGTTGCTAGTGACATCTCTTCTCATGTCAGTGATGTGTCTTGGTTCTCAAAATTGGCTTCACACTGGAGTCACTGGGGAGTTTAAGTAATTGCTGAGGCCTGAGTTACCCCCTCTCAGGTTTTGATCTCATCGGTGTGGGGTTCAACCTGGGCATGGGGATTTTTAAAAGTTTCTCAGTGAGCCTACAGCACAGCCACATTGGAAACCACTGCTCTAGGATGTAGCCTTCCCACATGCTGACTCTGGAGTTTCACGCTCAGCCCTTCAATGCCCTCCTACCCACACCCACAAATCCTTGCCCCTGCCCAGTGCTTGCCCTGCATGCCTCAATGCATGTCCCACTCCTCCCTGTCCCCTCCGCAGCCCCCTGAGCGTGGACCTGGAGCGCTATTACCAGACGGAGAACGAGGACGAGAACCCCTTCATCTGCTCCCAGCCGCGCGAGAACGGCATGCGCTCCTGCAGGAGTGTGCCCACGCTGCGTGGGGACGGCGGCGGCGGCCCGCCCTGCGGCCTGGACTACGAGGCCTACAACAGCTCCAGCAACACCACCTGCGTCAACTGGAACCAGTACTACACCAACTGCTCAGCGGGGGAGCACAACCCCTTCAAGGGCGCCATCAACTTCGACAACATTGGCTATGCCTGGATCGCCATCTTCCAGGTGGGGCAGCCTGGGCACCGGGAGAGTCCCCAGAACACAAGGACAAGGACACAGTCCATTGCCAGGGCTGGGATGGGGTCAGAGCCCCTGGGGGAAACTGCAGGAGGCTTTAGGGGGCCCAGAGTCAGCTTGCCCCTCTCCACCTCCCCAGGTCATTACGCTGGAGGGCTGGGTCGACATCATGTACTTTGTGATGGATGCTCACTCCTTCTACAACTTCATCTACTTCATCCTTCTCATCATCGTGAGTGCCTCCTCAGGCCCCGTGGGGATCTGGAATCCTGGAGAAATGGATGGGGGAAGTCTGGAGAGGGAAAGACTGGTTCTGTCTGAAGTTCTAGCTCTCACGACAAGCTTCACAGAGATGCAGACAGAAGGCACATGTCGTGAGGAGTCAGGAGGAAATCCAAGGTCAAGCCCTGTCTGTCACTACCACTTATAACCTTGAACAAGTCATTCCCCATGAGGTCCCGACCCCACCCTGGGCATCTGTTTCTTCATCAGATGGTTCCCAACCTGGGGTGATGCTGCCTTTCCTGGGGCGCATTTGGAAATGGCAAAAGGTGGTCCTGTTTTTTTTTTTTTTACAAGGACTAGTGGAACACTGTTGGTATTTTTGGGGGGGCAGGAGGGAAGATAATAAACACCCTGAAATGGCAGTCCTGCAAACAAATAGTCGTTCCACCCCAAATTCCTATTATTCGGTGTTGAGAAACGCTGTGGGATCTCTTGTTCCTTCCAGCTCAGAAGTTCCAAGATTTATAAGGACAAAAGACAGAGGCAAAAGTGGCAATATTTAATAGTTTTAATCACTACTATTCATAATTAATCATTTAATTGCTGCCACTTACAGCTGTTACTGACTGAGCACTTACTATGTGCCAGTCCCTGCTCTAAGCACTTTTTATGTGCAGGTGCTTTCACTCTGCACCGTGATCCTGTTATCATCTCCGTTTTACAGATGAGGAAACTGATGTCTCCTCACTTGTCTGACCCCATCCGGTGTTTTGCGTGTGCTGTGGATTAATCTTGCTGGGGGAGCGTCCCTGCTAGGGTGCTGTAATGTCTGCTGCCTGCTTAATCCCCAAAGCCCCCTGTGAGGTGGGCATGTGTGTTCAGGGATTGTGGCCTCATCTGCTACACGAGAACTCTGAGCTTCAGAGGGCTTGGCCACTGGGCTAAGTAAGTGGCTGGAACTGAGAATTCAACCCCAGGTTACTGACTCCAAGTCTGAACCTTTTCCCATGGCATCAAGAGGCCAGTGACAGAGCCAACAGAGGGGCGGATATTGAGAGGAAGAAATGAAGGTGTACTCAGGATGTAGAACAGGCTCCAGAGAGAGGCAGAGACAGAATAAAGACCTCTTGGTGAGGGAGAGGCAGAGAGGAGACCCTGAGAAAGAACTGCCTTTGTACCCTTCCCTGGTGTGGAAGAGTGGCCCGGTTTGGGGCCTGTTGCCCTCCCCCCACCACTACCTGGGTGGCAAGGCCAGCACCCCTGGGAAGTGAAAGCATGATCTTTTCACCATTCGATTCTCCCTGGGCTTGGCGGGTGGGAAGGAAGCAGACAGAGAGGTAAGGGGCCTAGTTTCCACCCTCCCACGTACCCCATGAAAAATCTTTCCAAACAGCTCTCTGGAATGACACTAGTGAAGCTAATTATCATAATTACTAGGACACAATATAGAAAAAAAATCCGCTTTGTCACCATAAATATTCATTGCCTTCATTCTGGATTGTTGTCCAAGCAATTGCCATCCCAGGGTCCTGGGGAAAGTGAGGCAAGGAGCTGGAGATGAGGGAGTGTGGCCAAGTCACAGCGGCAGCCTGGCTAGTCTGTAGGGTTCAGGATTCAGCCCATCACCCAGCTGGGGAAGGGGAGAGGCATGGGAAAAAGATACAGGCAAGGCCAAGGGTCACGGGGATGCTGAGACCTCACTCAAGATCACACAACTAGAATGGGACTAGACGCCGGAGCTTCGTGGACGTTTTTGCCAAGATCTCAAAAGCTCAATCCAATGTGAAAGCCTCGTGTCCCCGAGACAGCATTCATTTCCACAGCCTTCTTTACTCCCAGTGGGAACTGGGGAGAGACGCTCAGCTTCTCTGAGGATGGGCACGTTTAAGGGCAGGGAGTTAGGGAGCTAACCTTGCCGGATAACCACATGATCAATAGCAATGTCTTGGAATCCATAGCACTTAGTTCAAGTCTTAGCTTTGCTGGGCATTAGCTGAATGATCATGGGCAAATTCCTCAACCTCCCTGAGCCCCAGTTTCCTCACTTGTCAGATGCAGGTGATAAAAGTGTCACCTCTTGAGACTGTCATGAGAATCAAAATGAGAGATGCTTGGACAGTTATTGAGCCCGGCAGCTGGCTTATAGGACGCGCTCAGTACTCGGAGGCTAGCCTTGTGATTCCCTTTCCTTCAGGCTGTCTTCTCTTTCTGTCCCCACCCCAACAGGTGGGCTCCTTCTTCATGATCAACCTGTGCCTGGTGGTGATTGCCACGCAGTTTTCCGAGACCAAGCAGCGGGAAAGCCAGCTGATGCGGGAGCAGCGTGTGCGATTCCTGTCGAACGCCAGCACCCTGGCCAGCTTCTCTGAGCCAGGCAGCTGCTATGAGGAGCTGCTCAAATACCTGGTGTACATCCTCCGTAAGGCAGCCCGAAGGTTGGCCCAGGTCTCCCGGGCGGTGGGTGTGCGGGCTGGGCTCCTGAGCAGCCCAGCACCCCGGGGGGATCAGGAGCCCCAGCCCGGCGGCAGCTGCTCTCGCTCCCACCGCCGTCCGTCCGTCCACCACCTGGTGCACCATCACCACCACCATCACCACCACTACCACCTGGGCAACGGGACTCTGCGGGCCCCTCGGGCCAGCCCGCAGATCCAGGATAGGGATGCAAACAGTTCCCGCCGGCTCATGCTGCCACCGCCCTCGACACCTGCCCTCTCCCGGGGCCCTCCTGGGGTTGCGGAGTCTGTGCACAGCTTCTACCATGCTGACTGCCACTTGGAGCCAGTCCGCTGGCAGGCGCCCCCTCCCAGGTCGCCATCTGAGGCGTCGGGCAGAACTGTGGGCAGTGGGAAGGTGTACCCCACAGTGCACACCAGCCCTCCACCAGAGATGCTGAAAGAGAAGGCGCTAATGGAGGTGGCCCCCGCCTCTGGACCCTGCACCCTCACCAGCCTCAACATCCCACCCGGGCCCTACAGCTCTATGCACAAGCTGCTGGAGACACAGAGTACAGGTGAGAACTCTGGGTGGGAGTGTGTTGGTGTCCCAGAGAGAACTGGAGTCAGAAGGACAGGGCTTGGATTCCCATTGTGCCACTCTTGGCCTTGGGACCTTCAACCAGTCATATTGCTTCTATGAGCCTTAATTTTCTCATCAATTAAAACAGGAATCCGAATTCCTCCATTTTAATAATAACAATAGCTGTCATGTCATGAACACAGATATTAATGGATTGCTGTGTGCCTGTCACATGCTTCGCAGGCAAAAGCCCACTGGATCCTCTTTGTTTAAGTGACAAACTTTCTTATCATCCCCATTTTACTGATGAGAAAAAGGAGGCTTGGAGAGGTTGTGTGACTTACCTAAGGCTGTGCCATTGGTGAGGGGTGGACTCAGGGCCCTCTGTCTCTGAGGCCCAAGCTCTTTGGTCCTTGTTGCAAGATTCAGAGGGGACATGGTGTGTGATTGTGGCGAACACCATGCCCCATGCTAAGGAGACTGCTGTAAACAAGAGTTTCATTCTCTCCCCATAGGAAGACCAGGGGCTTGGGGAAAGTCCTCAGGGGCTGCTAGCTGATGGGTAGAACACCCAGTGTCATAGGGGAAGGGGACCCTCGCTGCCTGTGGGCATCTCCCAGTCAGGCAAGGATGGCCCACCCTCCCCCACAGAAGACTCACTGTAGCTGAAGCCCAGGGCCTGTGTTTCAGGAAGGATGTGGCACGTGGGAGAAGTGGGATATTTGTGGGATGTTATGTGGGAACGTGGGCTGGGACAGGAAGGTGCCATCACAGAACGCAGTGGGAAGGGTTCTTGTGCCAGCTCTTCCACTACCCTGCTCGGGCGCCAGCCAGCCTCATGCACGCAAGGTTCCGTTCCCTCCTGTGTGAAAGGCAGGGTTGGGACCATCATTCTGTGCAGGCAGAAGGGAAATGTTGGGTGCCTACTAGGGGCTGGGTGCCTTCATGTCCATGCTTCCCTGGGTGGTCTCTGTAGTTCCTTTCAGCTGTCAGAGTCTATGATCAAAGCTGGATTGAAATGGGCATTGGTGTCCTGGGAGAGGGCTGTGTGCCTGTACATACGCAGTCTGGTGTGTGTGTGCATGAAGGTGTCCAGTGTGTGTCTGTGCCCATTTGCATGTACGGGTCTGGTGTTCACGTGCACATGTGTGCACACGAGTCTGATGTGTGCAGGGTGCATGTATGCATAGATGTGGTGGTGCTCTCGTCTGGTATGTATGCACACCTGTGTGTGCATGTGCCTGGCACATGTGCACTGTGTGATGTGCATGTGTCAGTGTCCACTTGTGTTTGGCTGTACGTGTATATACAACTCAAAATAGTATGTGTATATACACAGTACATGTGTGTATGCAAGTATGTGTCTAGTGCATGTGTGCGTGTGTCTGGTGTGAGAACGTACACGAATACATATGTGTGGGTGTGTGTCTTAAGGATCTCTTGGAAAATCCTATTCAGGGTAGTGTTGATGCAGGGCTGGCTTCCCTGGGAAGGAAAGATGGTCTAGGCTCCTTCCTGAAGGATCCTAGGACATAGGAGCTACCCAGGACGTCAGAGGACATCAAGGCCTCCTATCCGAACCCTAAGACACCCAGCAATGACTGTCAGTGGGATGCTATGGGCATTTGGGGATATTCGTTGCTTGGGACTGCCCACATTGCAGGTCATTCAGCATCCCTGCCTACCAGGTGCCTAGGAGCCTTGAAAGAACCCCAAACTCCACCACTCATTTTACACACACTCTGAGGGAGGGGCCACCCCAAGTAGGAAACCCTGGAGCCTCTAACCTCTGCCCTCTTGTCCCAGGTACCTGCCAAAGCGCTTGCAAGATCTCCAGCCCTTGCTTGAAGGCAGACAGTGGAGCCTGTGGCCCAGACAGCTGTCCCTACTGCGCCCGGGCCGGGGCAGGGGAGGTAGAGCTTGCCGGCCATGAGATGCCTGACTCAGACAGCGAGGGAATTTATGAGTTCACACAGGATGCCCAGCATGGTGACCTCCGGGACCCCCACAATCGACGTCGACAGAGCCTCGGGCTGGACGTGGAGCCCAACTCTGTGCTGGCCTTCTGGAGGCTGATCTGTGACACCTTCCGGAAGATTGTGGACAGCAAGTACTTTGGTCGGGGAATCATGATTGCTATCCTGGTCAACACACTCAGCATGGGCATCGAATACCACGAGCAGGTAGGGCCATGGTCCCTGGGGCTGGGGACTCTCTGCCTTCCTCCCCTCCCACCCACTATGTTCAGTTTCCTCTCCATGCTGCTAGCCTGCCTGGCAGGGAGGAGGAAGGGAGGAAGATGCATCAATGCGTGGGGACTCTTTGGAGGGTGAAAACTAGTGAATGTTGCCTAGTCTCTGAGTGTGGAGGTTGCCCAGGGCAAGGGCAGGGTCTGAGCTGGGCATGTTCTATCTGGGAAGGCTTCTGAGAGGAGGCGGGCTTTAAAGGATGTAAATGAGTGATGATCATCAGATGTGGGCAAGGACTGTTTGGAGAAACAAGTCACATATAGGGGGTGGGCCAGGCCCCCTGGCGTTCATCTGACGCAGTCATTAGGGACGTGACTGGCTGGAGGCTGGAGGGACTGTGCAGGTAGGGGTGAGGAGTGGAGGGTTGGGGCCTGCACCTGGGTGGGGTAGGGAGGAAGGCTATCTGGCTCCAGCCTCTGTTCTGGGAGCTGGGCTGCAAGTGGGGAGGGCGGCGCTGGGTGGAGGAGAGCTCCCTGCATGGTGAGGGGACTTGAAATCATTGCGTTTGGAGAATCGTTCTAAGAACCGGGATGTTTAGTCAGGAGAAGAGGAGGCTCAGCAGGGACAGGCGAGCTGTCTTCAAATATTTGAAGGGCTGTCATGTGGAAGAGGGAGCAGACTTGTTTCGTGGGGCCGATGGCTGCCAGCAATGGGACCTGGGCTGAGGGGGAGGAGGCCGCTTTCTCTGTCAGAGCTGTGCAAGGACAGAAGGGGTGGCCGGGGAACCCCACGGACCCCCACCCCCTCACTGACTGGAGGCCGGAGCAGGCACCGTGGGGCCTTACAATTCGCTTTGACTTCATGCCCCACAGGGTTCCTTCCAGAAGGCAGTCCTTCCCCCTGTCTGGCCTTCTAGGTCAGCCCCTTGGCTGATTCTGGGGAAAGGAAGGAGGCCAGCAGGCAGGCCCTGCGGTGCGCAGGCCCCTGTGGGCTCGCCTCTCCTGGGTGTTTTCACCGCCCTGGTGCTCCGGGAGGGGCTGGGGCTGCCAGAACCTGACCTTCCCTGGTCTGGACCGAGGCTGTGCACTGCCCCAAGCCCTCTAATCATGAGTAGAGGCTTGCGGAGGCTGGAGGTGTGGAAGGGGCGGGCAACGTGGGCCTGGGCTCCCCTGGGCATGCCCATGGGGGATTCGGGGTAGAGGGTCTGGGTCAAGGCTGGGGAACCTAAGTCCAAGCCGGTACTGGAGCAAACATGGGATGTTCACTTTTCAGGGGGATCTGAAGCCCCTTGACATCCACTCCATTCAGCTCTCGGCTCCTACCCCAACTGTCCTGTCCCGCCAGGGGCACCCCAGCCTCTCCCCCATCACCATCACACACACCCCTTCCTCTTGCCACAGTGCCTCCCCCATTCCCTTCATACAGCAGTGAGGTGGGGGTGGGGCAGGACACCGCTGCAATGTCAGCAGGTGGGGAGTATGGCACTTTGGTGGGTGTGTTGTGTCTGGGCGCATGGGCGTGGGTGTGTGCTCCTGCCTGCTCAGCAATCCTCCTGGGGAGAGGCACTCTGCCCCGCCAGGCTGATGGGGGCAGCATTTTCTGTTGCTGGGACCCAGGTGGTGGCAGCTCCTGCTCTCTCATTACCCCGGCTCCCCAAACCTGAATCTCAGCCTCCTCTCCCTTACCCCAGTTCTGGCCGTGGTCAGATGCCTCTCCCCCAAGGGGGTACCTCCTCGGCTGCTGGTGGAGGCTTTGCACTGGGAAGAAGCTGAGTCACAGAGACTGAGGGCAGATGAAGCTGCAGCAAGAGGGCTCAGTTAGACATCAAGGAGGACACTCCCTTGGGGAAGAAATAAAAGCGATCAGTCAGGAATGCCTGCAGCATCTCCTTATCCTCCTAAGGAAAGCAGGGAACAGCCTTTCCCGCCCAAGACCTCAGCAGTAGGGAGTCCCCACTCAGTGGTGGCAGAGTCTGCTCTGAGGAGGAGTTTGTCCCAATACCTGGTTGCTGAGGGCCCCACAAGGGTGAGCGGGAGTCCCTAATAGGCCAGACAGATGACTGGCTGCTGCCCAGCAGGCTCAGGGGCTGGGGGTGGTAGGAAATCCCAGAAGCAGTCATGGCCCTGTGTTTACAGGCACTGCAGCATGACTGTCCTGCCATCTGGGTTCTGGAGCCTGAGCAGGCTGAGGGGGGCAGGGAAGGGTGCGAGATGTGGAGGCCGAGAGACAGAAACACCAAGGGGGAGATGGAGACTCCGAGGGAGACAGAGAGAGAAAGGGAGAGATAGAGACAGAGATGGGGAGACGGGGACACAGAGAGCAACATGGAGACCCAGGGGGAGAGAGATATAAAGACAGGAAGGCAGAGACAGAGACAAGAGTGTGAGAGAAATAAAGGGAGAGATTGAGACTCAGGGGAAGGTGTCAGAGACAGGCAGAGGCACAGAAACATAGGGGTGACAGACAGAGAATTACAGAGAACGAACTGAAGACAGAGACCAAGACCCAGATGCAGACAAGGACAGATGGGGCAGGGACAGGGAGACAGAGGCTCAGATGGAGCCTCAGATGAAGGAGAGAGGAGCCAGTTGCACAAGAGAGCTGAGAGAGACAGCGAGGGAGTGTCCACAGTTGCTGACAGAGACAAGGACAGAGGCTCATAGTTTCCCTGCAGTGCCCTTAATGAAGCACTTGTGTCCTTCGATCCTGGTATTGATCAGAAGAGGTGGGGGGCACTGAGGAATTTGTTGCTGGTGCTTCCCTGGTGGAAGAGCCCAGCCTTCTTTACAACCCGTTGCTGCTGCCCTCTCCTGGCCCGCCCTCTCCCACCACTGTCTGCCTTACCCATCATTCCGTTTTCCTGCTGGGGACCGTGATACCCCTCCAGCCCCTCCTGACTGTGGAAGTACCCACTTTCTCACAGTCCATGCTACCCAAGCTAGGCCCCATGCTGTCCACACTCTCCTGCTTTCCCCACCCCTGAACCCACCATCTAGTGGAGAAGTGGTAGGACTAGTTTGCCCAGAGAGACTGGTGAGGACGAGGACACAGGACTCTGAGGAGGGAACAAGAATATGATTTGAAGTCAGAAGTGTGAGCTGATGGAGGGCGCACATGTGTGTGCCCCATCCACTAGGGGGCAGTACGTGGAATAAGGAACTTGTTAATTATCCATCCATCCAACCATCCATCCAACCATCCATCTGTCCATCCCCCACACATTTTCTGTGCATCAGTGTTGGACCTAAGCAGTGGCATGCTGATAAATGTTTAAAAACCAGCCCTTTAAAAAGAAAAAAGAAAAAAAATCCTGATTTGTGATGTTTGTAGCATTTGCCAATTTCCATGGTGTAAATGCTCCCACTGTGGTTGATTTCAAGCTACCAAGGTGATGTCACTGCACGTGGAGTGTGGGAAGAGAAGTGCACAATAAGACACTCCCACACACCCCTGGGCTGGGGCACTTTGTCCTTCCTCTCAAAGAGGTCACCGACAAGTAAAGGCACACTTGACAGTGTGTCTAGTGGTACGTGCTTGGAGAAGGTACACAGAGGAGTAGCACATGACCCAGATTCGGGAAAGGATTCAGGGAGGGCTTCACCTAGGACATGACCTTGGAGCTGAGTTTGACGGAAGAGTGGCATACAGCCAGTGAACGATGGAGGGTAGGGCAGGGTTTGGGGGAGGGCCAGAGGCACTGGACACCAAAATGGAGAGATTTATAAGGAGTTCAGAATGAATGGGGTACTTGGGTAGGGGCTGGGATGGGCAAGTAACAAGAGATGAACTTGGAAGAAATTCAAGGCCAGGTCCTGAGAGACATAGGAAGGAGTTTGGATTGTTTCCTGAAGGTGAGAGATTCCCAAGAAAGGTTTTAAGCAGGTCAATAACACGAGCAGGTTTGTGTTCTATTGAAAGTCCTCCGGAAGCCATGTGGGGAGTAGAAGGGAGGGGGAGGCAGGAGGCAGGGAGGCCAACCAGAAGGCTACTGCAGTCGCCCAGGCAGTTCATGCTTCTCTGTCCCTGGAGATGGAGAAATGAGGGCTGGGGAGAGCTGGCACGTGGCTGAATCTGCAGAACTCAACACTTGTTGGATACCTAGGGGAGGGGCAGCAAGGACGGCACCCAGGTTTCTGCCTGGGGCGGGAGCACTGGGGCTTGTGCAGATTTGGAGGGCATTGCATACCTCATTGTTGTGCCTGTGGGACATCCCAGCACATATCCAGCATGTTGGAGCTCAGGAGAGAGGCTGTCTCCTGGAAGCAGTCTGGGTATGCACGGGGGCAAGGCCCCTCTAGGAGGAAGGGAGGGTGCAGGGATGGGAGCTCAGAGACACAGGAGCTTCCTAGTCGTCCTCTTCCTGTTGCTGGGCTGCTGGGGGGCAGGGGCTAACCTCATATTCTAGAAGAGGGCCACCAGCATGTAGGGAAGTAGGGAGGGGCACGCAGCCCAGTGTCTCCTGGACTGCAGAGAAGAGAGAGGGAGGGTCCAGAATAGACGGCCTTTCAGGCCAGAAGAAGACAGGGCAGGTGATGATTCTGCTCATTTCTCAGACTCTGGGCCCATCCTGTCACTCTCGATACATGTCTATGGAGGGTTTCTATTTATAAGTGAGTGAGGTCAGCTGTTCAAGGCGAGGGAAGCTGGGGGTGGGGTGGGGGGAGTCCAGATGTGGTAGGTCTTAACTTTGACGGGATTCACAGATGCCTTTTGGATTCTGCTGAAAGCTGGGACTCTCTCCCCAGAAGATAGACACATGCATGGACACCCCAAAGTGGCCTTCCAGGACAAGGGTTGACAAATACCTATCCTATCCCTTGGGCCTCCCAGGAGTCCTTGACTTCTAGGCAGAGTTGCTGGGGCTGGGGGCCACACAGGACTCTGGGGGATGATGCTTTTCCAGTTGCCCTGGCCCCAGACTTTCAAAGACTTTCCAGATATGGGAGAAGGGTGCCATTTTGGAAA
The DNA here is from genome assembly GCF_048564905.1 of Vicugna pacos. Taxonomy (NCBI): domain Eukaryota; kingdom Metazoa; phylum Chordata; class Mammalia; order Artiodactyla; family Camelidae; genus Vicugna; species Vicugna pacos. Next base: position 31,996,597 of record NC_133002.1, read on the forward strand.
TGGCTGGCTAAAAGGGGTGCCCGTATTCCTCTAGGCATCCTCTGGCTCTAGGCTCCCCCAGTTCAGCAAACTCAGGGAGCACCTCCTGTGCTCAGCACACTAGAATAGGATCATAGAATGGGGTGGGGGCAGTGCCAGGGGCACCCAAGAAACATAGATTCCAACAGAAAAGTGATACTGCTTTATCCTACACAGGAGGTTTTGGAGGGCTTCATGAAGGAGGTGGCTCTTGAGAGTGGCCTTGAAAGATAAATGGGATTGGCAGCTGAGGCTAGGAGCAGAGAGGTCTAGGTGGAAGGACTAGGGGGAATTCCAGCAGCCTGGCCTGGAAATGCACAGGATGGCATGGGATGCTCTTAAGGACAGTTATGTTGCCTCCCCCAACCCCACCCCGAGTGGTCTGAGCAGAAGTGTATGAGTCCAGCAGTGCTATTGAAGCTGGAGCTTCCAGGAGGTGTGGGCTGGCTGTGTTGGAGGAGGGACCTGGAGGCTAATTCTGTCGTTCAGGTCAGAGGCAATGAGGGCCCCAAGTATGGTGGTGGCGGGGGGAGAAGGAGGGGGTGGGGGCCCAGCAATTCCATTGGCAGAGTCTGTGGGCCTGGGCACCTGCTGGAGGAAGAGGGCAAGCATAAATCCTAGATAACTCCTAAGTTCCAAGACAGAATCCTGGAGAGTGATGGAGCCCGGAAGTTGAGGAGGAGCAGGTTTGCGAGAGGAGGTGAGAGGGTTTGTTTTGGACTTGCTGCGTTTGAGCTGGCTGTGGGCCATCCTGGGAAGCCCATCAGGCAGGCTGGCTCTCCGGGTGAGGAGCCAAGGCTTGGATGGAGATTGTTTCGTGTTGTCTACACCCCTGTGACAGCTGGGGAGGTGGGAGCTGGGAAGATGGTGGAGTGGGGAGCCCAGGGGCTCTGACTGACCTCTGAGGAATGTTGGCCTGAGGGGAGAAAGGCAGTGGGGAAAGGAGCCCCGGGAGAGCAGGAGGTGCCGCATAGGGTCAGGGAAGTCAAGAGAGGTGGCCATCAGGCAGGAGGGGCTGGCGGCAGACTCCGGTACTGCCCTAGGAGGAGGGCCAGGAAGAGGGTCTTTGGAGAGAACTGGCACTGCGGGGCCCAGGGTTCAGAGGTGAAGAGGCCTGGATCCACGCGAAGGTTTCTGCCTCCAGGCAGGGGAAAGGATATTGGAGAAATGCAGAAAGTAGAGATAACTGATGGAATGAGATGGAGCCCAGGGGAGCCTGGGGGGCAGGGGTGAGACGGAGGTGCAGGTGGAGCCAGCTGGCTCCCTGCCAGGAGGGAAGAGAGGTGAGTAGGTTGCAGGGCGCAGAGTTATTTGGGGGAGGGACGTAGAGCCCCATGAAGCAGGAGGCCAGGCTGGGTGTGGGGATAGGGCTGAGGAGAGGGAGAAGTTTTGAGGCAGCTCCTCGGGGCGAAGGATGGAGACCCAGCATTAGAGGACAAGGACCACAGGTACAGAGCAGTCCTGGGGCCCCCAGCAGGGCATTATCCTGGCCAGTCAGCACAGGTCTGTGACTCTCGCAATGCTCAGCAGTTCCACCCCCACAGCAGAGAGGCGGAGTGGGTGGGGACTTCCCTGGGCCAGAGCTGGCAGGACTGGAGTCCTCTAGGGTCTGTGGCCTGAGGGTAGCCTTTAAATGGTCCGCTATGGGCTCAGGGCAGAGAGGTTGTGCAGGCAGGTGAGGGGCAGGTGTCGCCGCTCACAGAAGCTTTGAGTGGAATGTCTCCAAGCTGAGTGAGCACAGTGGGTGCCCTGTACCGACCTAGCTTGTGTGTTCTCTTGGGGTGGCTCTGGGAAGCTGGCGGGAGACCTTGGGGAGGGGCTAAAGCCACCCCCTGGTTGGGAGGCAGTGACACTTAACTGAGCCCAGTGGGCATGAGGGGCTAGAGAATACATGCTGAGAGAGCTGGCGCACTTGCAGGGGGACAGAGAAGAGCAGGGCCACAGTGTATGTGATGAGGCCAGTGGGGTCTCCTGGGAAATTCTCACCCCCTAGGTGACGGATGCCGACCCTGACTTCCCACACCTCGGAGGAGGAGGAGGAGGGGAGGGAGGTGGAGGTCCCACTGACCCAGTGATCCTCACCCCATCACAGTGGCCCACCTGGACCACCTCTTTTGGGTGTGTGAGAGCAGCAGGAACGACTGTCAAAGGCAGAGGTGAAGTGAGCCAAGGAGTCAGAACTGGGGAGCAGAGATTTTGGGGTCAGTGGAACAGGTGGCAGCTGAGGAGGTGGAGGGTGAGGGTGGTGCTCGGACAGGGCTGAGGTGACTCATTCATACAGGCTCTGCTCAGCCCTGGCTTGTTCCCCCCTTGCGCCTTCCCTGTGAAAGGCTCATCCCTGTCTGCCAGAGCTGTCTGTCAGGCCTCCTGCCTGGACCACTGCAGTATCCCCTAATTGGTCCCCGTCTCTTCATCTCTCCAGGCCATCCACACGCTGCCACCACTGTGGCAGATCAATCTTCTTAATACACCACTTTGCACATCTCCTCCCTCCCCTCAGAAGCCTCAGTGGCAGCACTGTGGGCACAGGCAAGTCTGGCCTAAATTGTGGACTAGAGTCAGGGCCGGTCTGCCTGGGCCCCGCCCACCCAGCCCTCTTGCTCCCCAGTGGCCCTTCCAACCCTCTGCCCCGGACTGACACTGGATTCTTGGTCCCGGAGTGTGCTCTGCTCATTCCTTCCTCTGCACCTTTGCTTCACCAGCCAGGGATGCCCTGCATGGGAGTTCTCCTCCCACTGCCTCCTCCCCACTGACCCACTGACCTCAGCTGGTTTGAGCCCCTGGGGCCCTCTTGGTGTCTGCCCTGACGTGGTGCTTCACTGCAGCCTTGCAGGCACTCTGTCCCGCCATATGTGAGGGCTCCTGCCACTGTCAGTACCCATGGGGCCACTTCAGTGGGTCTCTGGCCTGGGTGTTTTTACACCCTGGGTTCTGCAGAGTAGCTTTGCCACAGGGTGCTGTTACCCTGTTTAACTGAAGAGGCCACTGGGAGTCAGCAAGGTTAAGGGACTTAACCAAGGTCACCCAGGTAGAAAGTTTGTGTGTTGGCAGGACTCCTGCACTCAGGTTCAACCCCACCTCTTAGCAGCATTGGTCAGAGCAGTCACTTTAAGGGTTAGTGGATGGAGGTGCTCTGGGTTTTGGGGGAGTCCTCGTGCTGGAAAGTATTGAGCAGCTTCCCTGGAGTGCAGGTGCTCCAAGGTGCCAGGCCAAAGGGAGGGGAAGCCTTGGGAGATAGGAGTGGGGGATTGACAGTTAAAGTCAGCACAGAGAAGAGCCTGGGGCCTCTGGGTGGGAGAAGCTCAGGCTGCATGGCCTCCACGCACAGAAGCCCCACTGGTCCTCGACATCTGTGAATAGAAGGGAGGATGCAGCCAAGACCCGAGAAAGGACTTCCTGGCAGCGGAGGGGAGGCTGGTACCTGCCTGATGGGCTTGTGTGCGTCTGCCTGGGCTGACTGGGTGTGTGGAGGGCCGGCAGCACGGAAAGATGTGGGGGACAGACAGACCTTGCTCTCCACCTCTTTAAGCAGTGACTGCCATCAAGTCAGCACACATTGGAGCCTCCGTTTCTCTAGCTATCAAGGAGGCTCGCATCCCTCCCTCATTTGGTTGTAAGCAGGGAGGAAATGAAGTCCTGGGAGGAAGGCGCTGGCAGTGCAGGGTCCATGGAGGGCATGAGCAGAAGTTGGCTGCCTCCCTGTCCCTTTGCAGCTGCAGCGGCCATGACCATGGCTCTGGTCCCTGGGGCAACCGTGTTGCTAAGATTGTGTCTCTGTGTCCTCATCGTGCATTTGCAAAGTGTTCCCAGCCTCCAATTTAGTAACTTGGACAGACCTGGCTGTCCAGGGGAGGAGGGCTTTTTTTCCCATGGATCATAGGGACACCAGGGCCCTGGAAGGGAATAGGCATTTCCCCTAAGTGTGCGCAGTGAGGAGAGGGAGGGCACGCTGAGGGGAGGGTGCCTGGCCCTCCTTTCTACCTGCTTCTCCAGTCCTGGAGCCTCCTGGCTGGGCAGGTTAGATCCAGCCTTTGCCACCACCCTCTTGACGAAGACCAATGACGCAGGCCCTGGGGGAGCTTGCACCATCCTTCTGATGAGGCTGGTATGCAGCTGGTGTGTGTGAGCGTGTACATGTGTGTGTCAGCGCATGTGTGTCTGTGTGTACCTGTGAGCCCTCAGGTGTAGACTGTCACAAGGCTCGTGGGTAACATCAGGAAATGGTGACATCACCCCTCTCCCCGTCCCACACACGCCCGGAGTAGTTGTACTTTAAAGATTTCACTGATTGAGTAAATACATGATGCTCAAAGCTATAGTGCTTTCAGTTACTTTCAAGAACCATTTTATTAATTTTTGTTTTTGGCAGCTTTTTTGATGTATAATGTATATGCCATACAATTCACCCATTGTAAGTGTACCTCAGCTATGCTTTCAAACTCATTCCTTATTCATGCACCTATGTTCATGTGAAAGATAATTTTATATACATTAGAAAACACATGAAGTATTCAGTCCATCCACATCTGGGCTCGGAGGCCCTTCACTGTCACCCAGGTTGGGTTTGGATTCTGTCTACCCAGGATCAGCGGAGTCAGAGTAAGGTGGGATTGGGTCCCGCTCCCTGGCTGTCCCTACCCTGTGACTTTGCACAAATCATTCATCGTCTCTTGACCTCTTTTGCTCATCTGTAAGACCAGGGTGCAAAGGCTGTTGTGTAGGTGGCACCAGATGAGACACGTGGTGAGCCTGGGAACCTGCAGAGCGTTGTGCTGGTGTGGCCTGCCCTTAATTGTCTATATCTAGTCCAAGGAGGGACAACTGGGCAGATGGCAGAGTGACAGGGAGGCAGGCTTGCTGACCATGGCTTCCTGGCAGACTGGACTTGCGAGCAGAGAGTGAGACATCCACTTAGGAGGGGTCTAGCCCTGGTCTTTATCTGTCCTGCCCAGCGCCCCTTCCCCATCACCTGCACCGTGCTCGTGCTGGGGAGACCAAAGTGGACTCTCTGTGGCTCCACTTGCTGGGTCAGGTGGCAGTGCCTCCTCCTGCCCCCACTCACAGTCTGGGGAGCAGAGACTTGCTCCAGATCTGCTGGAGCGGCGGGCTCCGTGCCACACCAGCCCCCATGACAGCCACTTGCTCTCTGGACAGCTGGCTCTTGGCCCTACTTACTGACCCTGGCTCTACTCCCCAGACTTGCTTTTGGAGAGAATCCATGCATGGGTTGAGAGCTTCTCTCCTTCCAAGGAGCCATTGACCCCCAAATGCCCCTCACCTCCCAGTCAGAAGGTCTTTCCTTCCATCTCTCCCCCTTCCCACCCAGGCTGGCCACACAGATTGGGGTCATTAGGATACATTTGGTGCCCAAGGCCTGGCTCCATGATTGGGTGACCTACCTGGGCAGCCAGCCAGACGAGGCAGCTGGGTAAACAGAGGAAGGTGTCTGATGTGCTAAGGGCTTCATTTGGTTATTTAACTCAAACGTTTTGAGTAGCTACTATGGACCTTGGGCTTTTGGTTGGTTAGGATACCTTATCAGGTGGGTAGTGGGCTCCACTGAGCCAATCATGTCTCACTTTGCAGCCGCAGCCGCAGCCTCAGCCCTAGCCCTCAGCCTGGCCAGGCCCCTCCCTTTCTGCCCAGACATGGCTCATTCCCTGTGCTTGACCCTACGATGCTGTCCCCTCCACCACCTAGAGAGACCCCATTTGCCCTCAGAGTTCAAGTGCTGCCTCCCAACTAAGGCATTCCCAGTGTTTTCCTCTCTCACCTTCTCTCCCTCAACTGGATTATCCAGTAGGTACTTAATATTGAAAGGAGGAGGGAGGGAGGTGACCGCTGTGCTGGAATAGCAGATGAGGTAGAGTTTGTCATTAGTTCTGATGACCTCTCTAGGATGTGTCCTTGGTCCTAATCCCAGGCCCTGGATAGGAGCATAAAATAATTACCTCTAGTGTTTTATATTTGACCAGAGAGGTTGAGGATCTTGCAGAAGGTCACACAGCGAGTTGATAGGATGGGCTGCAAATTGACCCAGGAGTCCAAGTCTGAGATCGTAGCTTCAGGTGCTGCCTCATCTGTGACTACCCTTCTGGGGGTCTCCCTTCTGCTCATCACTGTGTTTGTGTGTGCATGCTCGTGTGTGTACGTGTATCCATTTGTGTGTGTTTGTGTGTACGTGTATGCAGTGTGTGCATGCCTGGAAGGGAACAACATAGCCAACAGTTGTCCAAGAGAATACTGCCAAGTCCACAGAGTAATTGTAGAGCACGTGTGGCTTTGCGTGTGGCTGTGTGACTGGGCAATCACCCTTTGATGTCAGCCAGCATCAGTGCCCTGCTGGCCTGGGCCTGCCAAGCTGACGTAGTGGCACAGGACAGGATGGGTCTCAGAGCACCCAGCAGGAGGTGGGCAGAACCCACTGCAGAGGTCTCCAGTGAGCCAGTCGCCCCAGGATCTGAGACTCAGAGCTGGAAATGGTCAGGGCTGGGAGCTTTGTGCAGTGGGGTACGGTGGCCAACCTGAGTGCATTTTCTCACAGACCCTTTAGGGGAGTGTCCTCCCCATTAGCCTGATCACCCAGCACCATCACCACCCTCTCCCTCCCCACCCACCTCGGCTTGCCGCTCCTGTTCCTTCTCTCCCTGTGGCCGGGTGTTCGGGAGGACCAGGATGAGGGGCTCAGGGACCAGCCACGGCTGCTTCACCCACCCTGTTCTCTAGCCCGAGGAGCTCACCAACGCCCTGGAAATCAGCAACATCGTCTTCACCAGCCTCTTTGCCCTGGAGATGCTGCTGAAGCTGCTTGTGTACGGTCCCTTTGGCTACATCAAGAACCCCTACAACATCTTTGATGGTGTCATTGTTGTCATCAGGTATGACTGGAGCGCCCTCGTGGTAGCTTGGGGCGGGGAGCCACACAGCCTGTTCCTCTGAGGTGAAGGGATCTGGAGTCAGGCCTCACTGACCAACAGGCCCCCAGCTCCCCCAGCTGGGGATTCTCCGTGACCCCCATGCTCTGCTCCACCCTCTCCCTAGGCCCTACGTTGCTCACTCGGAACATGGCTTCATGTCTCCTTTGTCTGGGCCCCTCTGAAGTCTCCTCTCGCAGTTGCATTTCCACGCCTTGTCCTCAGCCCCATGCAGGCCTGGGGTGGGCAAGGACCAGGGAGTTGGCTTTGGAGAGGGGTTGGAGGAGGTGTAAGGCCCAGCCAGCTGTCCCTGCTTGCAAAGTGCTCGGAGACCGACCGCAGACGCCAGCAAGTTACTTTAGGGTTTCCAAGACCTTGGGAAAGTGCTCCACCCCTCCCCCGCCCCCCAGGCCCCAGGCCAGGAGAACTGCTTTATTGCTTTTTGGAATTGGCTTTAGATTTCATTAGAAGAGAACAAAGCAAACATTCCATAACTGTTGCATTGGCCGATGGAGGGAGAGGTCCTGCCTGGAGGGGAGGGGAGGGGAGGGGAAGGGAGGGGTGGGAGGGCTAGAGCTGTCACCCAGACCTTTGCCTCTTGAATCTCCTGCCTGGAGACCCGAGGGCCTGTTAATGTGCCTCTTTCTCAGGCCGTGCTGGCTAGTCCAGGTCCTCAGGTGCTGCGGGGCCCCCCAAAGGGTGGGCGGGAGGAGGTGAGCATGCAGCAGGCTCAGGCTCCGGCCCTTTGCAGCGTGTGGGAGATCGTGGGCCAGCAGGGGGGCGGCCTGTCGGTGCTGCGGACCTTCCGCCTGATGCGGGTGCTGAAGCTGGTGCGCTTCCTGCCGGCGCTGCAGCGGCAGCTTGTGGTGCTCATGAAGACCATGGACAACGTGGCCACCTTCTGCATGCTGCTCATGCTCTTCATCTTCATCTTCAGGTGAGGGCAGGTGTGGCCTCTGTGCCAGCGGGATGAGGGCCTGAGGGGCGGGGGTTGCTGGGGCCCTGATCCCCACCTTGTGGTTCCTGTGTCTTCAGCATCCTGGGTATGCATCTCTTTGGCTGCAAATTTGCATCTGAGCGTGATGGAGACACGCTGCCAGACCGGAAGAATTTTGACTCCCTGCTATGGGCCATCGTCACTGTCTTTCAGGTACCAGGACAACAGGGCAGAGTGGGCGGGGAGGTGGGGTGCCTCAGTGAAGGCCCTGACTCCCGTCATCTGCCTGCAGATCCTGACCCAGGAGGACTGGAACAAGGTGCTCTACAATGGAATGGCCTCCACGTCGTCCTGGGCTGCTCTTTACTTCATCGCCCTCATGACCTTTGGCAACTACGTGCTCTTCAACCTGCTTGTCGCCATTCTGGTGGAGGGCTTCCAGGCAGAGGTAACCCCCTGCCCACAACAGTCCACTTCCAGAAGGAACTGGCTGCCTGGCTAGGGCTGTGGTGGCCTGGGGAGGTCTTGCAGGAAGCTCCCTTCAGACAAGGCTGGGGAACCAGAGGTGGGAGGTTGCAGGTTTCAGGCAGCTCCTCAAGACAAGGTGGTTATGGGAGGTCCCTGGATCCAAGGTTAGCTGCCGAGTAGACTTCTCACTCAGAGTCGGCTAGGCTCTCCCCCAGAGAGCTGGACAAGATAAGTGTTGGCATGCGGCTCAGCTGGGTCCTCGAGCACAGGTGCTCTTGGGGACATCTGGAGGAAACCCATCTGAACCTTGGGGTTGGGGAAGCTTGCATGCATGTCATCTGAGCTTCAGCTGAGCTGGTGAAGATGCCACCAGTGCCCCGGCAGGGCTAAGCTGCCCAGGGTGAGAAATGAGCCCAATTAGCTGCGGGCATAGCAGAGATGAGCGTCCTATTTCCAGCCCAGGCTCCATCACCTTCGTCACAGGCAGCATCATCAATTAATATTGATTTACATCGATCCCGCCCTTGTCCTGCCAGCACGCAGCCACTGCCTGAAGGGCCGCACCCCACTCGGCTCCCTCCGCTCTGCCCCTCTTCCTACCCGAGTCCCAGTGTCACAGGGCAGGGCGACTCAACCTAGAAATGCTCCAGGTTGGGCATGGAGAAGCTCTCGGTCCAGTTCTCTCTGGGTGACCCGGATGGAAACTCCCGCTGCGGCCTGGTCTATAAATACCCAGCACACGGTGGAAAAACAAAAATCTATTTTCCGACTCTTTCCCGGCCTTGCGAGGGAGGGCTGTTCCCCGTGGGCCCGGCTGGGCTGGTGGGTGCGGGTGTGTCTACCCCACACCGGCCTCCTCTCGCTGTAATTCTGTAGTTTCCCTTTATCACATTTTTCTCCGCCACTGGGAGGCAGTGAGGGCAGCTGGTGCGGGCAGTGGGCCCTGCTTCTGGTGATGGCTGGGCCTCTGGATAGGATGGGCGGACAGTGGTACTCTCCTGGGGTAGGACATTTAGTTACAGTTTCCCTGGGGCCTGAAGGGTTAAGGGGTACCACTGTGCTCCCGCAAGCAAGCTCTCTGTGGAGACCCACCACTTGGCCGTGGCTCTTGGGCTGTGGGGAAGAGGAGTGAGTGGGGATGGGGGTCCCTCAGCCCCTTCCAAACCACAGCTCCTGACAACTGAGTTTCCCTCAGAAAAATTCCCGTGGAACTCTGTGGAAGTGGAAAGCATCCTGAGCGTATTCCCTTCCCTCACGCGGATGTTCAGCCAGCTGGGTAGTCTTGGAGGTGCCCGGCGCAAGCAGCCCCCTCCCCATCACTGGTCTTTCCAGCAGACACCTTGTTAAACTGAGAGCTGCCAGACGGTCTGGTTGCTAGGCAGCGGCAACGTCTGCTTGTAGGAATGGAGAGCAGCCTCGTCCTCGGGACTGGCCTGGTCACTCTGGCCCTACTGGGGGCTTATGGCTGCCCCGGCATGAGGGCTCGGCCGTGTCCTGTCCAACCTCCGGTTACGAGTGCCTGTACCCAGGGTGGAATGCTCTGGGTCTGGGGTGGGATGGAAAAAGGATTGCAGGCTCAGTCTCTCTCCATGGAGGTGGGCAGTGGCATGGCCCTGAAGTGCCCGTGTGAGGAGCTGGCCCAGCTGCTCACTGACCTGCATGTGGTTGACCAACACCTGGGCTGAGCAGAGGTTGGTCACTCAATGCCAGTGGCCTGGGCACCTCCAGCGGCATTGCCTCAACTCTGTGGAGTTTCAGGGGGCACGCATGTGGCTCTGAAGGAGCCCTGCCGTCTGGCAGAAGAAGCCGGCTTTTGCTGCTGCGATGACCTGCTTTTTGACAAATGAGGCAACCGACCTCAGTGAAATCAGTGGCTGCCCCCGTTTTGTCAGTCTCAAGGGTGGCCCCCTGTTGGCCTTGCCACCCTGCCAAGAAGTAGGAGGGGGCTTCCTTGGGGGACTTGGCTGTTGATCTCCTGACTTGCAGGGGGCAGTGCCCTGAATCCTTGTGTATTTATCATCCTCACACTTAATTAAATGAACAGGCAGCAGGCCCTGTGTGAGGCCATTAATTGATACCAAACAACATTGTAGCCATCATCCCAGTGTTGCTTGTCACATCGCATCCCAGTAGGAGCAGCTGGACCCATTCTGATTTGGGGGGGTGCAGTTAGGAATTAGGAAGCCTGTCCCTGCTCCCGGCCTTTTGTCTCCTGCCCACCGCCTCTGACTTCCATTCACCTCTCTTTCCCATCCTCCCTGCCCGGTCCCCAAGCCAGTGAGAGGCCAGCTGGAGACTCACGTTTAAGGCCCAGATACACCTCTTATTCGCTGTATAACTTGGGGCAGCTTTCCTAACTTCACCCAGCCTCAGGTGCTTCCTCTCAGATGCTGCTAGCTGTCCCTCCTTCCCAGCTTGAGAGGAGGTGAGCTAATGTTAACGAAGCAGTTTTGTGATGCCTGGGACACCCCGAGTGAATAGTAGCTGTTATTATTAGGATTACTGGGGGGCTCTCTCTCCTTCCCTGCCCTTGCCCCCATTTTTGTGGCCTCTGGCCTCACCCTTCAGATTCATTCTGGCTCCAGGGCTTGTGGTTGAATTCTGGAAGGCCATTCTGTTCCCTTTCTTCTCCTCCCCTGCCCCGTGTCTCCTTTCCCCCACTGTCGGGTTTGCACCCCTCCTTTTCTTCATTCTCTTTCGACATTGCTGATGTTTGAAAGCCCGGCGCCTGTGACCAGCGCCCGTCCCCTGCCTCCCCCTCTCCCTGTAGGAAATCAGCAAACGGGAAGATGCGAGTGGACAGTTAAGCTGTATTCAGCTGCCTGTCGACTCCCAGGGGGTAGGTATGCGATCCTGAGTTGGCATGCCCCCTGTGCCCCGTGCCCCTCTCCGCCTCCGTGTCTGTGCTCGTGTTCACGCTCAGCTACTGTGCAGCCTGTGGTAGCCATGGTGGTCGTTGGTGTCATGAGGTTTGCTTTGATTTTAAGTCCCTTCCCCCTTGAGGATATTGAGGGGCGGGGCGTCCTCGTCTGTGCCGTGTTCACCCGCAAAGGGCACTGATCCGTCCCGCCAGACTGGTGGTTGGGCTGAAGAAGGAAGGGACTTAGAATCCTCTGTGTGCACGTGTGTGGTACACCGCGTGTGCGTGTGTATGCTGTGGTCCCCGAGGAGTCCAAGTCATCCGGCCTCAGTGAAGTTGGGATCTGTGGCCGCCGACTGTGCTCCCCCATCTCTCTCCCCTCCTCCTTGCCTTGAGCCCCGGTTGGAGACCCCACAAGCTGCCTCAGCTCAGAACTAGTCTTTGGAGGATTGAGGGGGCAGGGGTGCCTCTTGCCAGAACGTACCAGAATTTTAAATCCACTTCCGAGTCTCTGGCCCCTTGACCACCCAGGCGGTCTAGCAGGTATTGAGGGGCACGCTCCTCCTCTTGCCCTTATACAGAGCCTGTGCCCTCCTGCTTCCTGCACTGGCACCAGAATTCGGGGCAAAGCCAGGATTCCCATGGGACCCCACAGTGCTGTGCATCCCGAGCAGCCCCCTGGAGATCCCACTTGATAATTAAAGGCCTCGTTAGGGATGTAAACTGAGTTAATGAAAATGATCCCCTGAGATGCCAATTACGCAATATTTATGTCCTTATCAAAAGTAGCAATCAAGTATTTCTTAATAACTTCTTAAGGAGAAGTGTGTAATTACTGGGGAACCTACTGACCTGCTAAGGAGGAAGAAAAAACTGTCCCAGAGTCAGGGAGAGAGGCAAAAATGGGACTGGGGAGAGGCTAGGGGCTTGGGGAAGATGGAGGGAAGAAACAGAGGTACTGAAGTGTCATCCTTGGGCTGAGGTGCTCTGTCTGGGGTCCTTCAATTTCCTTCTGGGGTCATCAGGTCTGAGGCTCAGGGGAGGGCAGCCATGGAGGGAAAGCAGAGGGCACAGGTGGCCTTTGGAATTGAGGCTCTAGTGACCGTTTCACTCAGGTCCCCAGCTCCTTCCAGCCTATGCCACCTGCCCGCCTGGCTGTCCCCTCTCCCCTCAACCATTCCTGGAGCCAGTCCCAGTCAGGCTGGTCATGCTGTGGCCTTCACTGAGGTGTCAGAGGCCCTGGGGCACCCTGGGCCCCAGGCCTGGGTAATCTGGTCTGAGCTAGTGCATGCCTCGTGCCGTGGTTGCTGGTTCCTGTGGCCTGTCTGTGGTGTGTGTGTGTGAAGACAGGGAGACCTCGGTCCATCCCGCCACCCCCTGCCCAGCCAGGTTCCTAAACGGCCCGCTGCTCTCCCACCCTAGGGAGATGCCACCAAGTCCGAGTCAGAGCCCGATTTCTTCTCGCCCAGCCTGGATGGCGACGGGGACAGGAAGAAGCGCTTGACCCGTAAGTATCTCTCCTGGGAGTATGGCCCTTGGCCCTTGGCCAGCCTCCAGTGGACTCAGGGTCTCTCCCTCTCTCCCCGCCAGTGGTGTCCCTGGGAGAGCACCCAGAGCTGCGGAGGAGCCTGTTGCCACCTCTCATCATCCACACGGCTGCCACGCCCATGTCGCTGCCCAAGAGCTCCAGCACCGGCCTGGCCGAGGTGCTGGGCCCCGCCTCCTGCCGCACCAGCAGCAGTGGGTCGGCGGAGCCAGGGGTGCCCCACGAGATGAAGTCACCGGTAGGGGGTGCATGTGGGTGCCCGACTGTACAGACGTCAGGAGGAAAAAGAGGTGGAATGGGCAGGCCCAGGGGAGCAGCCCCTGCGCCACGGGCTGGACAAGGCCCAGGACGGGTCAGTGGGGCTGGTAATGCGGCAGCTGCAGTAGCCACTGCCTTGTGGGCCAAAGAGCAGGATTCTAATCTTGCTTCTTCTGTTCCCTGAGTGACCTTGGGCAAGAATCCCTGAGCTTCCTCTGTAAATGGGAGGCCCCTACCTCCTTAATACCTTGTCATAATAATAGCAAACCCCATCCAGTTACTAATTCTGTGCCAGACACTGTTCTAGACATGGCTTATAAGTATTCTAACTGCATGTAATCCTCACAACAGCTCTCTGGTAGGTACCAGTATTATCCTCATTTTACCGATGGGGACCTGAGTCTCAGATTGCCAAAATGATCTGTGGGAAGATCCACAGAGTACAGGTGACAGAACCAGGATTTTAATCTAGGAGGTTGGTGTCAGGGCCCATGCTCTCACCGTTGTTTCCTGCTACCACTCAGCTAAACAAGGAATAGATACTAGCATCATATCTCTTTTACAGATGAGGAACTGAGGCACAGAGAGGTTTAGTAATTTGTCTAAGGTCACACAGCTGGTTGGAGTGAGCCATGATCTGAATCCAGGCATCCAGGTCCAGGGCTCCTGCCCATACCTGATGTGATGCCAGAGAGGCTCACAGGAGATGGGATGCATGTGAGGGCGTGCAGGGCCAGGAGGTCCTGGCTGAGACCACTCCTCCCTTGGTTCACCCCCTAGCCGAGCGCCCGCAGCTCCCCACACAGTCCCTGGAGTGCAGCGAGCAGCTGGACCAGCAGACGCTCCAGCCGGAACAGCCTGGGCCGTGCCCCTAGCCTGAAGCGGAGGAGCCCTAGTGGGGAGCGGAGGTCCCTGTTGTCGGGTGAGGGCCGGGAGAGCCAGGATGAGGAGAGCTCAGAAGAGGAGCGTGCCAGCCCAGCGGGCAGTGACCGTCGCCATGGGGGCTCCCTGGAGCGGGAAGCTAAGAGCTCCTTTGACCTGCCGGACACACTGCAGGTGCCCGGGCTGCACCGCACAGCCAGTGGCCGCAGCTCAGCCTCTGAGCACCAGGACTGCAATGGCAAGTCGGCCGCGGGACGCCTGGTCCGGGCCCTACGGACTGATGACCCCCCGCTGGATGGGGACGATGGTGATGACGAGGGCAACTTGGTGAGACCCCTGTGGGCACAGTGACCTCTCACCCCTGACCTTGAATGAGGGGAGCTGTGCCTGATCTCGTGCAGGGCTGGCCAATCCCCTCCCTGGTATGGCCTTCAGAGAGTTACCATCATCCCCAAGGGATCTCAAGGGGTTTCATCCCTGAAGCCAAGGTCCAAACAGCCCCTTTCTCCCTCAGCCCACCCTGCCAAGCCCCAGAGCCTCGTCATGTCTGGGGCGTGGCTCTGCGTCCTTGGTGGATAAGAATGGCTTCGGGCAGATGTGTATGAATCTTTCATGGCCCTCCCCCTGTGACTCAGAAAGACCCATCACTCATCTCTCCAAACCGATGCCCTCCCCGGTCCCCCCTCTCATCTCAACCTCATCAAAAGCCTTGACTTCACACTGGTTTTTACCCATTCACCCCTTCCGCAGCCCCCTCACCACCACCTTTAACCCTGGGGATGGGGCGCAGGGACCCAGGACCTCAGGGTTAGCAGGTGAGGAGGGGCCAGTGTCTCCTCATCCCAGGTGTGTCTTTGAACAGGCAGCTGTGATGGGGACAATGTTTGATAATTGATGTGGCTTCCAAGCCCAGCGGGGAGGGAAGGAGGAAGGGCAGCCAAGGGGCTGGGCTGGAGGCAGAGATAGGAAAAGAGGAGAGGCTGGGGGAGGGGTGGAGAGGGGGAGATGGAGGAAGTGAGGCGAGCTCAGGGGGTGAGAGGGGGCTTGAGGGAGGTGGGGAGGTGGTTTTAGGAACCCAGGAAGAGAAGCTGGGCAGAGGGTCGGGCCAGAGTGGAGAGGGCAGATAAGGAGTGAGGGCCACTGAAGGCCTGGCCCTGCTCACACCGCTGGCCGTCCTTCTACAGAGCAAAGGGGAGCGAATGAGAGCCTGGGTCCGAGCCCGGCTCCCTGCCTGCTGCCAAGAGCGAGACTCCTGGTCTGCCTACATCTTTCCTCCTCAGTCAAGGTCAGCAAGGGGTCCCTGACCTGCCCCCTAACTTCTTCTTACAGGGAATTCTCCTGTGACTCCATCCCCGGGATGCTAGAAGTGTCCCCTGACGTGGGGGCTTGTGAGAGCAGGGCCTCAGACGGGAAGGGCCCAAGAGGGGTAGGGGCCCTGGGGCAATGCTGCCCCTCGCCGGCTGCGCCTTGCCTCCCTCTCAGCCTTTGCCTCTGTCCTGGGGCAGGTTCCGCCTCCTGTGTCACAGAATCATCACCCACAAGATGTTCGACCACGTGGTCCTCGTCATCATCTTCCTCAACTGCATCACCATCGCCATGGAGCGCCCCAAGATCGACCCGCACAGCGCTGTGAGTCATCGGTGCCCAGCCCCTCCTGGGTTAGCAAGTTTAGCACGCATGGAGCAAGCCAGGTGGGCAAGGAGGCGCAGGGAGACACAGTCAGGGAGGCAGGAATCTCCCTTAGGTCTCCCTGACTCTGACCCTGGCAACTGGCTCCGGCAACTGGCCCCCTAGGATGCCTCCTGTGTCCCTCCCCTGCCTCTGTTTCCCTTCTGTGACACAGCAGTCCAGCTGGGGGGATGGAGCTTGCTCCTTGTCTGGGGAAAGTGGGCTCTGTCACACCTGGCTGGTTGCAGGTGGCCTGTTCTTGTGTGCCAGGGGCTTGTGAGGCCTGCGTGTGAGTCAGTGAGTGTCTCAGTGAACGGTGAGGCTGGCCCTGGCTGGGCTGCGTGGCAAAGGGTCTTGGTCTCACCAGGACCTGCGCACTGGCGGGGAGGCATCCTGCCCAGCCTGCCCGTGAGGGATGCCGAGTTGGGAAGGGAAGCTGCCCTTTGCTCCTCTTGGTCCTGCTAAGTCACAAACAAGTAGGTTTTCAGGGGCGTTCGGGGGAGCATGGTCACTGACCCTTGGCTGTGAACCTGTCAGTCTTCCTCAGAGGGAAAGGAGAGGCCACAAGCCTGAGTATTTGGACACACTCCCACAGGCCTGACTTCTTCAGGACGGGCCCAGCTGGTCCTGGAGCCATCTCTCCGCAGCCTGGCATCGCAGCCCCTCATTCCCCACGTTAGGGCCCTAGAAGGCTGCTTCTGTTGCCCCTCATGGCATCTTGTATCACTTGTTTGAAGGGGCCCTCTCCCCTCCTCTCTGCCTCCCACACCACTGTTCAGATTTCAGCATTGCTGGGGCTTCTGTTTTCCATAAGGGTGGACTCCAGCCAGGCCGGTTGCAGGGGTGGGGTGGAGGGAGCCTGAGGAGCGGAGGGGCCAGCCTGGGAATAGGTGAGCGGACATAGCACCCGGGACCCCACCCCGGGGCCTGTGTGTGTGAAACAGGGGTGGCTGGTCACACTGGCCCCCTTGTCTGCCTCCTGCCCAAGGCCCTGCCCATAACTCAGTGTTGCCACGTCTCTCCCCATCTTCCCCTCAGCCCCTCCATCTCTAGCTCTGTCCAGTGCGTGCTTCTCCCCCTCCCCTTTCTCTGCCTCTCACTCCCTCTGACACTCACGCTTTGCCTGCTGCCTTTCCAGCTCACTACACCCCTTTCTTGGCCACCCAGCCATGGAATCAGCCCAAGATATCAAGGGATCAGTTGCCTTCTTTCCTCCCTGTCTCACCCTATGCCTGGCTTAAATACGGTGCCTGAGGGTGCACAGCCTGCACTCAGGCCCCCAGCTTGCCCCGCGGCTCCATTTCTGGGGCACACAGCAGGAAAGCAAGTACGTGGAACAGAGAAGCGAGTAGGATGGGGGCATCAGAGATCAAGCTAAATCCTGCTCCAGTTTTAAGAAAGGAATCAGTGAATAGGGCCTGACTTATGGGGCTCAGATGACAGCACTGCAGTGGGGATCACTTTCCCCTCCAGGCCTCTCTGGGAGGTGGAGGGGCAGTTCTGTTCAGAGGCAGGAGTGAGACTGTCCGCAGAGCTGCAGGTCAGTGAGGGGGGCCTCACACTGGCTCCGTGTGTGTGTGTGTGTGTGTGTGTGCGCGCGCTCGAGGGTGTGGGGAGTGGGGAGCCTGCCTACATTGTGGGGAGAGTAGGGACTGCATTTCTGAGTTAGATGTTGGAGGCAGTTCCTGGCTTCTGTGTGCAGAGCAGACCTGGCCCAAGGAAGGGGTCCGGGTGGGCAACAGCTGTCTACTCTCTCTTACAGGAACGCATCTTCCTGACCCTCTCCAATTACATCTTCACCGCAGTCTTCCTGGCTGAGATGACAGTGAAGGTGACGGGGTCGGCGTTGGGTTGGAGCCATCTGGCTCCTGGCGGGGTTGGAGAGGATCGGCGACAAACGGAGGGCAGGGCTGGGGACTGCAGGGAGGTGGCAGAGATGATGACGCAGCGGGCATCCTCAGGTGGTGGCACTGGGCTGGTGCTTCGGGGAGCAGGCCTACCTGCGCAGCAGCTGGAACGTGCTGGACGGGCTGCTGGTGCTCATCTCCGTCATCGACATCCTGGTGTCCATGGTCTCCGACAGCGGCACCAAGATCCTGGGCATGCTGAGGGTGCTGCGACTGCTGCGGACCCTGCGCCCGCTCAGGTGCCCTAGCCAGGCATCCCCCACAGCCAGCACCCTACCTGCCCCTGCTTCCTGCCTGTCCCCCACTCTGGACATCATTTGTCACTTGGTTTAACTACGGCCCCAGTAGGCACCCTCCATGGGCACCCCCCCCCCCGGTGTCCCCTCCCCTCGACGTGACATACTCCTGCAGGCACAATACAAGGGGCCATAGCGGGGAGGGCCCACATATCCTTCAGCTGCAGCTCTCCCTTGGGTGGCACCCTCAGGGGTGACCCCCTGTGCTCTCTGTGAAGTGGCAAACTGTTTCCAGCTTTCTCCCTCATCCTCGCCCCGCCCCCACCAGGGACCACCCACCAGGTAACACTTCTAGCGAGAGATCTGCCCTCTCAAGAAAGTCTCCCCAATAAGGCAGAGATTATAAGCCACCCCAGAGTCAACTTTCCATGGATGGTGACCTGAAAGGGGCTGATACTGACTGACTGGTGGGGTTTCCCTGCCTGTGATAATCCACCTCCTCACACCTTCTCTCCTTGCCGGCCCCCAACATGCTCCGCACAAGTTTATCTCCCCATCCCCACAACACTGCATCCCTGGGTTGAGTCACCACCCCAACCGCATTAGTAATACCTTGACATCCTGGAAGTGGAGGTGGAGGTGGAAGTGGAGGTGGAGGTGCGGGGGTTGGTGGGGATGTCTGCCCAGTGCGCCCAGAAAGCCAACCTCTTCCCTCTACTAGAGCCCAAGATGGGGACCAGTGAGCCAAGATGGGAGGGGGTGGCCAGCAGGGCCAGGGGCAAGGGAGTGTCCATGCTGGGGAACCCCTCTTACCCACCGTCACTCCCTCCCCAGGGTAATCAGCCGGGCACAGGGGCTGAAGCTGGTGGTGGAAACGCTGATGTCCTCGCTGAAGCCCATTGGCAACATCGTGGTCATCTGTTGTGCCTTCTTCATCATTTTTGGCATCCTGGGGGTGCAGGTTTGTGGGGGTCTGGGGCCAGCTGTCAGTATAAGCCTGGGAGTGGCATTCCTCTTGGCTCTTGGATGCTGTGGCTCGAACTGCTGCTGCCACCTTTACCCCAGAAAGGAATAAATAGGGACACTTCCCTCAAAGCATGAGCTCTTTTGCCTCCTGGGCATTTTGCAGAAAACTGGGAGCTTGGAAGAGGCCCCAAAGGGGAAAGAGCTGGAGGGGCTTCTGGCCGGTGCCCTTGCAGGCAGCTGCTCTGCCTCCTCACTCGCTGTGCTTTGAGTGCAGACGCTGGCCCTGGCCCGCAGTCTGCTCAGGGATCCCCTCCCTTCCTTCCCTGCTGGAGCTGGGTGGGCTGACGGCCAGGCCTGGGGATCCAGGGCCAGACAGCTGGGCCAGGTTAGCAGCGAGCTGGCAGGCAGGCGGTGCAGACCCCAGACGAGGCAGGAAGTGGGGGCTGCTGGGGAAACTTGGCCTCTGGCTCAGGGAGGGAACTTGGCTTTGGAGGAAAAAGAGAGGGAGTTGCCTGCCAAGGATTCAGCAGGCGCCTCTGGGAGCCAGGGGAGCCCCTTCATCCTGGTCTTCCAGAGCATCACCCCCAGGCTCCAGATGTTTCTGCTGCAGCACGGAGGGCTGGCTGGTAGTCCAGCAGGGAGCTCCTGGATGGCTACCTGCATTCCTGCCCCTTCCTTTGGCTTCCTGGGGTGTCCGCTCAGCCCCGGAGAGGGGGCTGTTCTTGGGTTTCCTGGAATTCTCTAGCTCCAGAGACCAGGCTAGGGCACATTTGCCAAGGCTGTGTGGTGCTTCTCTGCAAACCCTGTGCCCCTTCCCCTACTTTCTGGCCTACTTAGGCCCCCTGGTCCTCTTGTCCCTCAAATCCCCCTCCCATAGTCATAGCCTGGTCTGTTCCAGAATGAGGGTGAGTTTTCCAGTCAGAAAGACCTGAGTTCAAGCCCCTTTTCTACCACCTACTGGTTATGCGACCTTCATGGTGAATTTACCTCTTTGAGTCTCAGTTCTCCTCATCTGTTAAGTGGGGTCTGTAATACGTTACCCGTCCCCACCATTAAACTGGATCCCTTGGCCCCTCCCCGAGAGTGTCCGATCCAGTGGGTCAGGGGGCTCCCTGAGAATCTCTGTTTCCAGCTTGTTCCCAGGTGATGCTGGTGCTGCTGGCCCAGGGACCCCACTCGGAGAACCACTGGCCTCGCCCTTTGTAGAAGATGAACGAGTGTTCCCCCTCCTTCCACCCCTCCCCACATCCCTCCCCAGGGACCCTTCCTTCCTCTCTAGGGTGTCTGCTCCACGGAGCCCAGGGGAAGGGGTGCCCACAGGGGAGGTTCCTGTCAGTGTTTCTCTGACTTGGTGAATATCCTGCCCTTATCCAGGGCCTGCCCGGAGCTCTTGGGCCCCAGGGCTGGTCTGGGCTTTCTGTGCCCACAGCTCATGTCTCTCTGTCTCCGGGTGTGTGTGTTCAGCTCTTCAAAGGGAAGTTCTTCGTGTGCCAGGGTGAGGACACCAGGAACATCACTAACAAGTCTGACTGTGCTGAGGCCAGCTACCGGTGGGTCCGGCACAAGTACAACTTTGACAACCTTGGCCAGGTGAGCCCCGGGCTCCAAGGTGGAGGTGGGAGTGGTGGCAGGAGAGGACACAGGTCCATGCTTAATGATGTGTGCAGGGCAACTGGCTTGCCTCTGTTCCATCAGCTAATGAATGGGTCCTATGGTACCTCCTTGGAGGGGAGTAGTAAGGATGCAGTGAGTTGGGGTATATATTTGCTTAGCATGGTACAAGGTGCAGGCATACTGTCATGACGAGTCTTTTTCTTATTCCATGTTCACAGAAACAGAAATGTAAGAAGTGATATAGCTCACTCGGTTTTGCTGGTTTGTTTCCCCACCCAACCCTGGTTTTGGCTTCTGGCTTTCCAGGGCTCTAGGGCCCCCAGCTCTACCTGGCTGAGGCCAGAGGGCCTGATCATTTCCCATGGCTCCTCTGACTTCATACCAGCCATGAAGTCTTGGGACAGAGAGCTATCCTGGGGCCTGGGGTGTGACTCCAGCTGACCTCTGAAAGGCTAGGGTCCCCTGAGCCGCCGCCAGGAAGTGCTTTTGGGGGAGGTGGTGGGTGGTTTGGCCACCCTAAGTTTCAAATGGTCCTCTCCTCCCCTTCTCCCCAGGCCCTAATGTCCCTGTTTGTGCTGGCTTCTAAGGACGGCTGGGTGGACATCATGTATGATGGACTCGATGCTGTTGGTGTGGACCAGCAGGTAGGGCTGAGGTGGGCCGGATCCATCTCTGGGCTCAGGTCACTCACCATGGGCCAACTCCAGGTGTGGCAAGTGCAGGCACTGGACAGAAAGACAGAGAGGCAGGTTGGCAAAACGCCCTCAGAGAGGCATCCCTCTTACGGCAGAAGCTGTAACTGGTGGCCTGAGAGCAAATCTGGGCATTTCTTACTGGCTTGCGACATATTTAAATTTTTTTGAACTAGTGGTAAGCAATTAAAAATTGGCACATATCACATGAAAATCCAGAGTTGGGCCTACTCAAGAGACGTCCAAAGACCTGAGAACCCTGGACCTGCATTCCCTATGGGCAGGAGTCAGCTGCAACAAGCAGCAGCAGCCTGTTTTAAATAGAGGGGCACAGCCTGTACTTTGCCATAGTCCCCACCCCTCCCTACTGCCCAACACCAGACCTACATCATTCATTTGCATCGCCTGCTGGGTCTGTGTAGCTAACTGGATGAGCAGGCCCTGTCTTAAGGAAGCCAGGCTGGGGGGCAGCACCCGAGGCAGTTCCCCTCAGGCTGATCTCGCCGCCTGTCCTCCCCGCTCCCTGTCAGCCCGTCATGAACCACAACCCTTGGATGCTGCTGTACTTCATCTCCTTCCTGCTCATTGTGGCCTTCTTTGTCCTGAACATGTTCGTGGGCGTGGTGGTGGAGAACTTCCACAAGTGTCGGCAGCACCAGGAGGAGGAGGAGGCCCGGCGGCGGGAGGAGAAGCGGCTACGGAGATTGGAGAAAAAGAGAAGGAGTAAGGAGAAGCAGATGGCTGGTCGGTAGTCTTTCCACATCTCTCTGAGTCGTGCCTGACCTTGGCCTTGCGACTGCAGGGGGCCAGGAGCCGGGGCTGGGGGCAAGGAGAAGACGCTCCCACCCCCTCCTCACCTCCTTCCCCTCCGGAGCATGTCAGCCTTTAGAGCCTGCATGAAGCAGACCAGCCCAGCCCTGAGCGGGAGGGGGAGCTACCCCCACCCCACGGGGCTCCCGGTCTCAGCATCATGCTCCCCAGGTGATGCCAGGTGGGAGCTGATGCACAGCCCCTCCCAGCTCGACTCTGAAAGGAGCTTCATGGGATGGAAATCCTGATACATTGCCCTGTGCGGGTGTCCAGCAACCCCGGGCTTGACCCAGGTGCCAGCCTTGCCCACCCCATGGTTGGTGAGCAAGCATCTTCAACCTGAGGCTGCCTAGTGTCTGTAGCTGCAGGGCAAGGCCTCCGCAGAACCTACAGATGGACTGTGGCGTGAGCGAACCCCAGAACCCCCTTTCCTCCTCGCCTCCAGCAAAACTCCCTGGCTTCCCAACTGTCATTCTTTTCCCAAGCTGTAAAAAAGAAAACAAAACAAAAAAACAACAACCAAAAAACTTCCCCCAGCTTAGGGAAGGTCTGAGGTCACAGAAACTCTAGGCTCACAATGCTCTGGCCTTAGACCCTTCAGCCTCTCGCCTGCGATCTCCAACATCTCTTGGCATTGGCCGTTGAGGCCCCCACCCAATCCTCCTCACGCTCTTAAACCATGGGCGGGCAGAGACTAAGCAAAGGACACGCAGATTCCAGGGAGGACATGAGGGGATGATAGGTGTGGGGGTACTGTTGTTTCTCGGTGTGTCTCCAGGTGTGTCTGCACTTGGCTCCCCTCCCCGTCTTCAGGGCTCCTGCCTGTCTGTCTGGTACTCGACAATCTGTGTGACTCCCTCTCAGTCACTGCCCACGTCTCTCTAAGTGTCTTAATGTGTGGGTTTCTCTGAGCCTTCATGTGTCTGTCTCTGTTTGGTCTGCGGGTTTCCCCTCCTCTCTCCACCCTTTCACAAACCATCTTCTTTACGCCGGTAAGATGTGCGCAGTGCTCTGAGTTTTCCCTTTGGTTTGTTGAAATGTGAGTACTACCAAGTGGGTCAGGGGCTGCAGTGCCCCCCTCGGCCCCTGGCTCCATCTCCTGCTACCTGTGAGGGCACCTGGAGCGAGGGGAGGGCTGTGGGAGAGTGTAGGGGTGGTGAGGGCGGGACCGTGCCCATGCTCCCTGTGAGAGGCGGGGCGGGCGCTCCAGGGGAACGGGGAGGAACACTGGCCCCTGTGCAGCAGCTCTGGGGCAGGGGGCCCATCTTGGCTCCCCATGACAGCTGGGCTGAGCAGGCGCACTGCCCCCAGCAGCCATGCTCCCACCCCTGCTCCGTCCGCCCCTCCTTGCAGCCTGCCTTCTCAGCAGGACATCTGCAGATGGAACTGTTGGCAGGAGGCATGTGTGGCCCTGCCTGACCAGCTGGCTCCCCTTCTGGGGTCTGCAGCCATCTCAGGTGCTGCTGAGGCCGCAGCGCGGGTAGGCATGGACATCTGTTCTGAGGACAGGCTTTCTGCCCCTCCCCGTGCCTCTGACTCCCTGCCCCTGTGACCCTGATGAGCTGTTGAATTGCTCAGCTTGCTCCAGTGCCCTGTGTCGCTGAGTTTGGGGCTGGCGCTCAGGGCCAGCCACTCTTGCTCAGTGGACTCTATTCACAGGCAGAGTGAGGTCGGAGCCCAGGGGGAGCGAGCTGCTGAGGGGCCCTGCCCAGCCCACCTAGTCTGGCCAGTGACCAATGTCGTGTTTCGTTCTTTTAGATCTAATGCTGGACGATGTAATTGCTTCCGGCAGCTCAGCCAGCGCGGCGCCAGGTACTGCGTCTGGGGTTATGGGTTCCAGGGTGTGGCCCAGGGCGGTCAGGCCCTGCCTACCCCCAGGCCCGCCTCAGGTGTGCGGGGCCATCCTCTTGCTCCTTCTCCATGGCTCAGTGATTCTATCCTCTAGGGTGAGGGGGCAAGGGTCCCTGGGGCGCCGGGCTCCATGGCATCCCATAGGCCTGCGCCAGCCAGACAGGAGGTGACGGCCTCAGCACACCCCTCCGTCCGACTTCTCTTGGTGGACTCTTCTTGTCTGGCAAGGCTGCCAAGGCCCGAGCTGCCAGCCCCCTGCGGCCTCTTCCCGCTCCTGCTTCTCCTCCCGGGTCACACCGTTCGATTATTAGAGCTGCAAATCTCTCCTGTCTCCTTTCGTCTGAACAGGAGACTTTGATCCAAGCAAGCAGGATGAGAGGAACAGAGAGGGAAAGGATTTGTTTTAAAAATGTAACAATGAATAATTGAACAGACTCATTAATAGTCAAGTAATCGCGGTGGCCACGTCATCGCTACAAACAGCAGGAATTGGGAATCAAAGGCCTGAGTTAGCCACAAGCTTCTCCCACAAAAGCCAAAGGTTTGGGAGTGAGTTAGGTCTTTCTCTTTGAGAGCTGTGTCCCCGGGGAGGCCCTCCTGGTCCTGCCTGCCCTGCCCTGGTCCTCTGGCTCCTGCTCTCCCCAAATGGCCCCCAGACAGAGGTTCAGAGGTTTTGAGAATCTGTGACAGGGTTGTGGGGCCTCCTTGCACCCTCTGATGCCTCCAACTGATGGTTCCCAACCTGTTCATCCCCAAGGGCCCCCCTTATCAACTCCCCCAATAGACTCCACATTTTAAAAGACTATGAAGTTGAGAGCACTTCAATAATGGCTTTATTTCACCATTTTTACTAATCAAAGGCACGCCTAATTGCTCATCGAGCTTCTGAGCTGCAGAAGATTTCACCGTGAATGACAGCAAAGAAGGACCATTTTGCCATTAAATTAGTCTGTGGGGTCTTAGCACAGGCATCTGTATGATTTCTTTTAAGCTTTTAGAAATTTTGAAAAGAACGTAAAGACCCCCACGTGGCTGCCTTCTCGGACTGCTAAGGACTTGGGACTTCAGGCTGGGAACCATGGGCTGTACCTTTCTCCGCTACGTCCACATTCCCCCAGGAGCCAGACTCCAGCAGACACTGCCCTGCAGGTGTTGGGCTGCTTGATCAAAGGGGACCCCCCTGAGCTGCCATTTGGGAGGTCATCCCTGAGGCCCAAGGTGGATGGATGTCTCCTGTCCCCATGGTGCTGAGCTATGGTGAGACCATCTGGGGGCTCAGGATTCCAGCTGCTTTGTGTCTGGATTGCCTGGGTCCCACGTCTCCAAGTCAGGCTGTTCCTGATGTGTTAGGAAATGAGGGAGGGTGTGGGACAGTGGCCTTCAGATTTTCCCTTATGAGTGCCTCTGGTCTGTAGGCTGAAGAGTCCATGCGTATACACACAATAACCACCTTGGCACAGGGCTGGCCCACAGAGGCTTCTCTCCCAAGAATCAACACATGCAGATTCTCGTAGTCCTCAAGACCACCTCCTGACACACCCACTTAATGCTGAACACTCTTGTTACTCTCATACTGCTCGCACACTCACAATCCTCATCTGGGGACATTCTGCCATGCTCCTGTAGGCACATGCAGGTATGTACGCTGGTTGCAGTAGAGTTTTACCTTTCCAGCTGCTAATGAAGACACAGAGACCCCAGACGAGGGCTCATATCACACCATATCTCTCTTTCCCCAACCTGCTGTTCTGTGTGGTCTATGCTAGAGCTTTTCAAACTTCAGCGTGCATAAGAATCACCTGGAGAGCATATTAAAACAGATTCCTGAGCCCCACCTTGGAAATTCTCTTGGAGTGGTCCAGGGTGTTAGTCCATCTGCACTTCACTCAGCTCACAGGGAATGGTGGTGGGGAGGTCTTGGTCTCCCCAGCAGTGTGATGGGGATGCAGTCACACCCTGAGACTAGGGCTGCTGGAATCAAACCCCGGCAACGCACCTCCCTGCTGTACCACTCCCACCCTCGGCTGCCCCTAGCAAGAGCACAACAGCCAGACCCCAGGGAAGGCAGGAGGGAAGATTCTTTGCTTATCAGGGAAATGGGCCTGACCAGACTCTTGGGGCGAGCAGATCAGCCCCCAGTGATCACTCGGCCTCCAGCACCAGCTCCACTCCCCTCGGCCACTTGTGGCACCTACCTGCATTCACCCTCTCTCCTTCCACTGGGACCCAGTGATCAGGCCTGGCCACAGCAGCTGAAGGTGTGGCCTCTGCCGTGGCGGCCTGTGTCCCTGGGAGTGACCCCCACCTTCCGCCTACCACTCCTGTCACTCTCCTTTGCAAACCCTCTGCCCTGGCTGTGCCTTGGGCTTCTGGTGACCCCTGCTAACTCACTGTGCCTGTGGCTGTCACGCACAGCCTCCTGCGCCTCCCGCCTACTCCCGCTCCTGACTCGGGGCTGGGTAGTCCTCGGGGTGCCCTTCTTCCCATTGTCTGACTCTGGTATTTTCTCCATCTAAGGTTGCTCATAACTAGTGGGAGGCAGGGAGATGGGGCCAGGGCTGCCCACATGCCAGTGACCCCCAGTCAAGGGCTCTCCTGGCCTATGGCTAGAGCTCTCAGAGCAACAGACCCACCCAAGGCTCCTCCCAGGGGGTCTTGATTTCTTCTCTGAGCCCAGGTACTTGCCCATAGAACTGAGGTCCGGGAGCAACAAAGGGGTGGCATCATCCAGAGCCCAACATTGGGAGTGTTTGGGCAAACTCTCTGAGGGCATCCCTGGGCCAAAGCCCCAAGGCTTTGTGTCTAAACCCACCTGGCAGCTGGTGAGGGACTCGGGCTGGGAGTTCAGGTCCTGGCTGGGTCACTGCCTCACAGTGTGCGATCAGCTCACTTTTTGCTGGGCCTCGCGCTCTCTGTAAAATGGAAGCGTTGACTGAGGAGATGCTCATCGGACTGGCCCTGGTACCCTTTGGACCTGTGCTCTGATGGGGGGTTTCTGGCAGCCTTGGCATCTGTTGGTTTGGGGTTGGGGCTGGGTGTGGAGAGGCATTTGTACAGACCTCAAGGTCCTGGGACTGGTCACAGATGCCCTGCCTCAGTCGTCCTGCTCCCACCTTCCCTCTGGGCCGCTGAATTCCAGTCCATGTGCCCCCAGACTTCCAGAGCGAGGCCCGGAGGTGGAGACAGCAGCTCCATTTGGCCTGGGGCTGCCTACACAGTCAGACTGGGGTGATGGGGAGGGGGGACTCTCCCAATCTCTCCTCTGCATTGTCTCAGCTAATAATGGGGCTAATAAGGAGCCACTTTTTCTAACCTAATTGTATTCAAACATTTTAGTTAATTCTCCATTCATATTTTAGCATAATGGGATCGGGTGCTCTCGGCACTTATGGAGATTAATGCAGAGACAGAGCTCTGGCTGCTAAGGCAACGCTGGGTGACTAGCGCCCTCTGGTTCCTGTGGGTACTGAAGGAAGGAAGAGGCTGGCTCGCCTGGTCCACCCTCCGTGATCGCATCGCCTTGTGGATGACCCGGGGCCTCATGTTGTCCCCCGTCCCCGGCCTCTCCGTGCCCATCCTTCTGGGGGCCGGGAGGGCCACCTGAGCAAACAAAGCTACGGTTGGCTGGCCCATCTCTGAGAAGAAAACGTTAGCCTAAGGCACCCTGTGGTGCAGCAGAACGTTCGGGACTTTCTGCCTCTTGGTTATCCACAGCTCAGGGCGGATGCTGGAGAGTGGCATCTGGAGAGGCAGAACATGCAGCTCTTGGGCACTCTTCTTCCTTCGGCCTTTGGTGGGGGCCCACCCCAGGCCACCCCTTGCCTCAGTTTACCTCTCTGTTAAATAGTCCTCTGCATGGGAAAAGGACAGTTATGTCCAAGCTGGCCTGAGCCCAAAGCTTCCTGCTGCCCCTGGCACAGGCCTCGGAGGCTGCAGCCCTGGCTGGCTGGCTTCCGCCCTAGGCTTCCTGAGGGGGAAGGGCTGTCTGGGACCTGAGGCTGCCCCAAGCCTCCCCATGGGGAGCCTCTTCTATCTTTGTGGTTGCCTGGGGGCCCAATCTGTCAACCACCTCTGATGACATGTATCCCCAACTTGGCCCGGCCTTTCCTCCTGCCTGGAGGAGGAGCCCCCTACAATCTCCTGCCCCCAGATTCAGTCTGCCTGCTTTGTAGGCCAACCTTCTGGCACTGTGCTTTTTAGAACTAAGTGGTTCACTAATTACAAGAGCGATATGATGCCGCTGACAGATCTCAGACAGTGCTTCCAGCCCAGCCTGCAGGTGAAGCTGCCCTGGCCCCCAGGAGCAGGCCGGGCACTGCCTCATTAGAAACTAGGTGAGCCCTTCAGGTGGGGCAGAGCAGAGCCCTCTGCCCTCCACCACATGAGGGTTCAGGAGGCCTAGGCCCTGCCCCCCCGGAGTCCCTCTGAGTGGGTCAGTGCAGCCAGCCAAGAAGATGTCCAATTTCCAATCTCCGGTTTTATCTCCAAATCCCAGCTCTGTGTAATCTCCTCTGCTCCCCTCGAGAGGCTGCGCTTGGTGAAAGAGCAAAAGCCTTCACCTCTCCATTGATGGAGCTTCCTCTGAGCCCGATAAGACCGGTTGTTTTTCATTGTATTGATCTGGCCTCGCTGCAGAACACCGAGCCGAGGGTGTTACGAGGGGCTGGTGGATTTTGGAGGCTGCCTCAGGGAGGGAGCTCACCTGGTGTCTAATGTGGGTGGGGAGCTCTGCATGTCCTGACTTCTTCTGTGCCCAACTGCAGCCAGTAGAACAGATGCTTGGAGGGGAGACACCGAGAGAGCTTCCCCCGCCCGAAAAGGGCAGTGTGTGGAGGATGAGGATGCTGATGACGCTGGAATGTTTCAGCTCTGGCATTAGAGGCTAGTGGCTGTGAGGGACTGTGGGTGGAGGGGGCACAGGGGGCAGGGGCCTGATGGATGCGTTGTTCTTCCCCTGCCCCACCAGAAGCCCAGTGCAAACCCTACTACTCGGACTACTCCCGCTTCCGGCTCCTCGTCCACCACTTGTGCACCAGCCACTACCTGGATCTCTTCATCACGGGTGTCATCGGGCTGAACGTGGTCACCATGGCCATGGAGCACTACCAGCAGCCCCAGGTAGGAGCGAATGCCTGGCTGTCTAGGCCCCATTTCCAGCCATAAGACTACTGGGTGAAGCCAACCCAGCCTGAGCCAGGGCACCTCAGGTGAGTGCTGGACGCCTAATGTGGGGGGGCCCTCTTGTACCCCTTGCAGTGACCTCTGGAGGTGAGTCTCATCTTGATTTTACAGATGAGGACACTGAGGCTCAGAGATTACTTGGCTGGACCAAGGTCACACAGCTAGGAAGCGGAGGAGCTGGTTTCTTCACCTAGCAGATATTTATTGAGTGCCTACTCTGTGCTGGGCTCTGGACCTTTGAGGGTAAAGAAGTCAGGCCATTACCTGCCCTTCTGGAGTTTAGATTCCAGTGAAAGTTCAGCTCCAGACCTCACCTATGATCTTACCACTTTGCAAATCAGCCTCAGTCAGCTGTCCTCCAGAGCTCAGTTTTCCTATCTGAATTGGTAATGTACAAGGCCTAGCTTTCTAGCCTTTCTAGCCTTCTGTGCCTTCCAGCACATTCACATATGATCTCCTCACCATCCGTCAAGGGGAGAGATCCTTTATCACAAAGTTTGTTTCATGCATATGAGTGAGAACCCTACTCTCTCCTAGAGTGGTGGCCATTATGGAGGGAATAGAGAACAAAGGTGCCCTTGGACTCACCCTGTCTCCCAGATCTGGGAGGTTTGATAGAGGAGTGGGGCAGGCATTGTCCCTGGGCCTTAAGAGACCCTGCATCTTGCCCCCATCCCTGCCAGATCCTGGATGAGGCTCTGAAGATCTGCAACTACATCTTCACCGTCATCTTCGTCTTGGAGTCAGTTTTCAAACTGGTAGCCTTTGGCTTTCGAAGGTTCTTCCAGGACAGGTAACAGAGAGGGGAGGGGAGTCAGGGAGCAGGTGAAAGGGCATGTCTCCTGGGGAAATACAGGGAGGATCTAGTGCCTGAAGACTTTTCTTGACTCCTGAGGTTTACCCTCCTCTCCAGGACCCACCCAGGGCTGATGGTGCGGTGGGGCTGGGGGAGCCTCCAGGGCCTGGGAGATGGGAGGGGAGGGGGGAAGGTTGGCAAAACAGGGTCTGGGGGACATTGGCAGCTAGACATCAGTACGGTCTAGACTGGAGCCAGACTGCCTGGACCAGATTCGAATCCTGGTTTCACCATTTAGAAGCTGGTCATTTTGGGTAAGTTATTCAATCTCTTTGTACCCCAGTTTCCTCATCTGTAAAATGGGATGTAATAACAGTATCCATATCACAGAGTTGTGATGAAGATTATGAGTTCCTAGTGGTTAAGCCCTTCAATTAGTGCTTGGCACAAAGCAAATACTATATAAGTTCTGAATAAAAAAGCAAATGAATACAAATGAGCAGCAGAGGCCCCCAAGCTAAAGTCCTAGCCCTACCTGTGCCCCCAACTGTCTGTGTGACCACAGATGAGGCATGTCTTCTCTGCAGGACGGGAAGGCTGGGCCCGCTGACCTCTGCCCTCCTTTCTGTGGCTGAGAATGTGCCATCTGTGTTGCACAACTGCCCCCTCCTCTGCAGTGCCCCTCCTCAGGGAGCTGTGTCCTGGGCTTTCAGGTGGAACCAGCTGGACCTGGCCATTGTGCTGCTGTCCATCATGGGCATCACACTGGAGGAGATCGAGGTCAATGCCTCGCTGCCCATCAACCCCACCATCATCCGAATCATGAGGGTGCTGCGTATCGCCCGAGGTCAGTGCCCAGCTGACCTCGCATGGCCACCCTCCCAGGGTGACCTGTCCAGAGGGAGACAGCAGGGGTCAGCTCTGTGACTGGCTAGGGCTAGGTGGGTGTGGGTGCCCGTGGGCCTCTTTCTTTCAGCCTCTGCCAAAGGGGAAAGCTGGGGGCTGGGCCGAGGGTGGGGGTGAAGCCATGGCAGCCTGGCTGGCTGGGGCTGGTCATCCCACCAGCCCTAGCCCTGGCCCTGGCTTCACTAGCTGTGTGACCTGGGACCCAGAGGGGCCAGCTCACAACATTGTCCTGTTCTGCAGTGCTAAAGCTGCTGAAGATGGCTGTGGGCATGCGGGCGCTGCTGGACACAGTGATGCAGGCCCTGCCCCAGGTAGCTGGGGGGTGGGGTGGGTGGAAAGGGTTCTTTTGGGAAGGAGAGGGTACTCTCCAAAGGGGCGGAGGGTCAGGGAAGCTGGCCAGAAGATCCAGTTGCACCTTTTCCATTTCTTTTCCTCTTTTCCAGGTGGGGAACCTGGGACTTCTCTTCATGTTGTTGTTTTTCATCTTTGCAGCTCTGGGCGTGGAGCTCTTTGGAGACCTAGGTGAGTTGGCGTAGGGAGGGCAGAGGAGGCAGGGCTGGAGATCCAGGGTCTCCTAGACTGACTCGAGCCTCTCTGCCCTCCCCCACTCCTCCAGAGTGTGACGAGACACACCCATGTGAGGGCCTGGGCCGGCATGCCACCTTTCGGAACTTTGGCATGGCCTTCTTGACCCTTTTCCGAGTCTCCACAGGTGACAACTGGAATGGCATTATGAAGGTGAGAGCCCACCACAGTGGGGTTTCTCCCAGGGCTGGCTCAGGCCCCATGACAGCCCTACTCCTTGAGCCAGGATTCTTTGTCTCAAGATGAATTGGATGTGAATAAAAGCATGTAACCTTCTATCCCCCAGGCCAGAACACTCTAGAACTTCCTCTCCCCAGGACATGCTCTGACTCACACTTCCCAAGACAGTGTCTAATGTTCTTCTGCCCCTAAGACACTGTAATTCCCTCCTCCTGCCCTTCCTTCTCCTCCTGCAACGCTCTGTGATACCAGTGACCCGGTTTCCCTTGACGGCTCCGTCCGCTGTCTTCCCAGCCTCATCTCTCTGACCTGCCTCTCCAGGACACCCTCCGGGACTGCGACCAGGAGTCCACCTGCTACAACACAGTCATCTCCCCCATCTACTTCGTGTCCTTCGTGCTGACAGCCCAGTTTGTGCTGGTCAACGTGGTGATTGCCGTGCTGATGAAGCACCTGGAGGAGAGCAACAAGGAGGCCAAGGAGGAGGCCGAGCTGGAGGCTGAGCTGGAGCTGGAGATGAAGACACTCAGCCCACAGCCCACCTCGCCGCTGGGCAGCCCCTTCCTCTGGCCTGGGGTCGAGGGCCCCGACAGCCCCGGCAGCCCCAAGCCTGGGGCTCCACACAGTGTGGCCCACGCCGGAGCAGCCTCCCACTTCTCCCTGGAGCACTCCATGGTGAGCAAACACCCACCTCTGCCTTGAGGGGGTGTGGGCCTCAGACGGGAGGCACGGGTGGTGTACAGGGAGTGGGCAGCAAGCAGACCCTAGGGCTCCTCCTCAATTGTTCTGACCCTCCTGCCTGGATGCAGAGAGGTGAGCAGACCACTGCCCGTCCCCAGAGATGGCTGCCCACACCCGAGGCAAGGGGCCACCCCAGTAGGCTGCTGGCACACATGCTGGCTCATCCGTCCTTTGAGCATCCAGCCTGGCCTGGACTCCCCTTCCTGGCTCTTAGGTTCAAGGGTGTTTTCTGTTTCCTTCCTGTTTCTTTATTACCCTTGTCCGATTGCCAAATCTCTCTCCTTCCCTACCCTTCAACCTGCCTGATTCCGTATCTCGATCTTTTTTTCCTGATCTACACCTGTCACCTTTTCCTTTCCTTTTCTCTCTCTCCCTATGGGCTATTCTCATCCTCTGTCTCCCATCTCTCCTTCCTTCGCCCACATCTCTCTCTTCCCCACTTCCCCGTCCCCTTCTCTTTCTCTCCTTGTTGCTCTGTGTGTGTGTGTGTGTGTGTGTGTGTGTGTGTTTATGTGTGCGCGCATGAGCGCACATGTGTGTGACCTCCTCTTTCTGCTCTATGTCTCTATGCCTCTTATCAATCCCCTGCCACCACACTTCCCATCACTGCTCCTCTGATCCCTGTTCCCCTGACTCTCTGGCTCCCCTTATGGGCTGGTCCTCCCCAGGACAGACAGCTGTTTGACACCATATCCCTGCTGATCCAGGGCTCCCTGGACGGGGAGCTGAAGCTGATGGACGAGCTGGCAGGCCCAGGGGGCCAGCCCTCTGCCTTCCCTCCCGCCCGCAGCCCGGGCGGCTCCGACCCACAGGTTACTGTGTCCCCGTGCTGTGCCCCTACCCCTGACTGTGCTGGGCTGTGCCATGCTGTGCCGTGCTTCTGGGGAGGAGGGTGTTTCCTGCCCACTGGGTGTCTGGGGAGAGAACAGCCTCAGGGCCTCAGTTGAGCTTTGGGCTTGGCAGGAGGCAGCCAGGGGTTCTTCAGGCTGAGATCAACCTCTGGAACATGCAGTTGGAAGGTAGGGATGCTGAGATTGCACTTCTGAGGGAGAAGGATAGGTGGAGGAGGGGTTTGGAGAGGGCACTTGTGAGAAAGAACCTGGAAGGGAAGAGGAGGATAGAGCAGAACACAAGTTGGCAGTGGGACCTTAGCGGGTGCAGGAAGTGAGGTCCAGACCCAGGGGAGAGGCGCTTCGGGAGAGAGTGCAGGTGGCCAGAGACCCACTGAGGGACATATCTTAGGTCACAGTCTGCTTCTTTCCTGTATCCAGCACCCTCTCCCAAGTCCTCTGTTTGGTGGCTTTTTAGGCCATGAAACCCAATGGGCACAATGGGTGCTGTCAGTAGCCAGTGGCTTCTGACCTGGTCCTGAGAAGAAATAGAGGGCTCCAGCTGGGATGGTTCTGGTGACCTCTGGGTGAAATAAGACTTAGCTTCCTCCCCAGGCCCAGTTCCCTCCCACAGCACTGCATGTGTTTCTCCCCCAGTCCCATCTAAATAAACACGGTCTTCTGCTTTCTAGGGTCCTCCTGCCCTCCTCTTCTCCTCTTGCCACCTGTCTGGCTCCTGTGACCCCCTGTACTTGGAGGTGCACTCTACCACCCCCTCTTCTAGGTCAGGGGCTGCAGGAAAGCCCCCAGCAGACCCAGAGTGGAAGCAGGGAGACAGGTGTCAGCTGGAGATAGAAAGCCTAGTGCCCCACAGGCCATGGCGGGTGACGGGGTGGAAAGTGGGCTCCCAGTACCTGGGACGTCTGTAGCCTGACCCAAAGAAATGAACAGTGACCCTTAAATAGGAAGGGAACTTGCCTTGAGTGTTCCTGATCTCTTGTTGGAATTCAGTCTCAGATAGGATCTAGGGACCTGAACCTGGCAATGACCTAGAATGATCAGTGGGAGAGTGAGTCCCTTCCTGAGGCCTCCCATCCTGAAGGAAGCTTATGGGGAAGGGGCTGGTGGGGAGGAGGATGTCATGAGAAGGTGACCAGCTCATCTGGGAGGCACGGCAGCCCCACCCCCACCCCTTAGGGTCTGTAGGCACTGAAGCCCTGCTGCAGATCCCAGGTGAGCCAGCCAGATCGTGTGGTGGCCCACCTGACTGTGCCCAGTTCAGGCCAGTGGGAGGAGAGCCTCTCCCAAAACCTAAGCTGGAGAGGACAGGCGGAGGAGGACCCAGGAGGGAAGACGCTGGAATCTGGGGGCAGGCCAAGCCTGCTAGGCTTTCAGAAGCAGAGAGAATAGGCAGAAAGCAGTTGTCAGGTTGGCAGCTTTGTCCCCAGCGCCCCCCACGCCGCTCTGTCTGTGCTGGGAGCAGAGAGCAGAAAGGCGCTTTGCAGGCCTTTCTTCGTTTTTGTTTTTTTTTTTTTTTTTTTTTTTTCTGGTATCTCTCTGAGAATCAGAATCCCTCCCCGCTCCCTGCTTCCTCCCTGGGTGGTGGTGGTGTGGGAGGGAGGGGCTGCTAAGGTTCCTGGGCATCTTTAGAACGTGTTCCTGTGTCTCCTCGCTTTTGTCGGTGTTTGCTCCGGCTCTTTGGTGCCTGCGCAGCCTCTCTGATCAGAGCGGGGGTTTGAAGTGGGGGGAGGCGCTCTCAGTTTTCTTGAAAATGGTTGGGGAGAGAGAAGGGAGGCCTTTTCTCCCTATGCTTTGTGAAAGGGAGAAAGGGGGGCTCTGTGTGCGTGTGTGTGCGTGTGCATGTGTGTGCCTGCACACGCAAGAGTGTGCATTGTCCTGGTTTCTTATGCCTGATCATCTCTCTCCCTGTCTAGATCCCTCTAGCTGAGATGGAGGCTCTGTCTCTGACGTCAGAGATTGTGTCTGAACCATCCTGCTCTCTAGCTCTGACGGATGACTCTTTGCCTGATGACACTCACACACCCTTACTTAGTGCCCTGGAGAGCAATGTACATACACACAGCCCCTCACTGCCCTCCCCAGTCTCCCCAGGGGCCGGGCTGGCTGCAGGGCTCCAGAACCCTCCCCTCCTCTCATGCTGCCGCCAGGCCCCACCAGGCCCCACCCAGAGGCGGCACTTAGTGCCCAGGCTCTGCTAGGTCCTTCATGTCCCCCACCGTGGACAAAAAAATTGGATAAGATTAAATTGGGGCCTTTCCCAGAAGGGCCCGGGGCGGCAGTCGTGAAAGAGTTCATCCAGCCACCCAGGAGTGACACAACTCAAAACAGAGGTGTCATCAGGCAGCTGACCAAAGGGCCTGCCTGGGTGTGGAGTCAGTCTCTGTATCTGGAGCCCTGTGCAAGCCAGCTCTCCCACTCCTCGCACCCCTCCTTCCCACCTGCCCCCAACATGAGCCATTCACCACCACACAGCGGGTGAGAGCCACATCTCTGCTGCCACCACCATGCCCTTCTCCACCTGAAGGCCGTCCCTGTCTCCCCGTCACTGTCCCTGTGTGTCCCCATGTCCTGGGGGGCTTCTTTGTGTTCTGACAGCTTCTCCACCCTTGCCTGGCTCCCCATCCCCTTCTGACTGTGAGCAGCCCCCTCCTCCCTGCCTTTCCCCTCCTCTTGGGGCTTAAGAAGGTCCCTTCATCACAGCAGGACTGCTGGAGCAGCGCCCTGACCATAGGCTAGGGGTCCCCGGGGTTCTTGGAGTGACTGGCAGAAGTGGGGCTGAGAGAGGAAGCAAAGGACCCAGACTGCTTCCTGACACGGCCATGCTTAGGCCTGCTGGGGCTGCTTAACTGACTGGGCCCACATGGGGACAGGAACCTCCAAACTCTCTTAGAACTAGGAACGGACAGGGTGATGGAGAAATCTCTTGGGAACAAGTCTTCTCTCCCTCCAAGCTAATTACTGCCTTTCTTTGAAATAGATTAAAAAACCCACTCCCATCCCCAGTCTGCCCACCTGAGTTCATGGTACCCAGGCCTTGATCCCCACCCACTATTGCCAAGGTCATTGTGTAATTAAAAGTGGGGTGGTATAGACAGGTGGGTGAGCCAGCTGTGACATCCCCTTAGTTTCATCTGTCATTCAGCTCACATTAACCCAGACTTTGTCCAGCGCTGGGTGCTGGGGCTGCCTTAAAAAACTAGATGGTAGAACAGCCTACTTCCTGCAGGCAGCCCAGGCTGCCTGGT
The DNA here is from genome assembly GCF_048564905.1 of Vicugna pacos. NCBI lineage: Eukaryota > Metazoa > Chordata > Mammalia > Artiodactyla > Camelidae > Vicugna > Vicugna pacos. Next base: position 32,032,709 of record NC_133002.1, read on the forward strand.
CCCCTGCGCATTGGGAATGTCCTTCCCCACTCCCCGATCCCCCCACAGCCCCAGCACAGCAATTGGGATGGGGATGCTGCTGTTCGCTTTTAACTTTTCTCTGCGCAGTTTCAGAGCCTCTCAATGGGGCCTTGAGAATGAGCTCTTGGACTACCTGCAGGGCTGGGGGCTGGGGGCTGCTCCCTTCCACTGGGTACCTCCTTACCCCTCCGCCATCCCCGCTGGGAAGCTCCAAGGTGATGCAGTACCAATAGTTTTCTGGGGGCAGGGCGTCCTCTCATCCCCTTCCTCCCCGGGTATAGAGGGCTCATCCATGTGTCCGTTCCTCCTCCCTGGCCACACTCATCCCATCACCACCTTGTCCAGGGAAGGGCTGGGGGCCAGGGCTGGTGGGGGGTGGCTTCTGGTTTCTGTCGTCCAGCTCTGCCTCAGTAACCGAAGCTGGATGCCTCCTCTTCCTCCCACCTCCCACCTCGTTCCTTTTGCAGATGGAGTCCCATCCTGAGGAGGCGACCCTCATGTTGGGACCAGATCTGCTGACTGTGCGGAAGCCTGGGGTCAGCCGAACGCACTCTCTGCCCAATGACAGCTACATGTGCCGGGATGGGAGCGTTGCCGCGGGGGCCCTGGGACACAGGGGCTGGGGGCTCCCCAAAGCTCAGTCAGGTACCAAGGCTGGGGGCAAGCCAGCTCGACTCACACCAGGAGACCCGTCTTTGCCTAAGCCCAGTCCTGACTTCAGGACGCGGGGGCAACTGAGGCAGGCAAAGAGGCCTCTCCTACCTCTGAGGAGCCCCCATCTTGACGAGGTCACCCAGCCCCTGCCTGAGGGAGACCCCAGCCTCAGGGGAGTGGCCTTCAGTCCAGGGTTGGGTGGCGTGGCGAGGGTAGAGGCTCTGAAGGGGGAGAGAGGGGCCGGGAGGGACTCGGGAGGGACTCAGGTGGGAGCCAGCACAGCCCACTCTCCAGTTCTGCTCTCTCCTCCCCTCCCCGCCAGGCTCCGTCTTGTCCGTTCACTCCCAGCCAGCAGACACCAGCTACATCCTGCAACTTCCCAAAGATGCACCCCACCTGCTCCAGCCCCACAGTGCTCCCACGTGGGGCACCATCCCCAAACTGCCCCCACCAGGCCGCTCCCCTTTGGCCCAGAGGCCACTCAGGCGCCAGGTGAGCAGGTGTGGAGGGTGGGCATGGGCCCAGGGGCTGGCCTCTCTGCTGAGAATCCTAGGCTGTTGGTGATGACCAGGGTGGCCACTTTCATTCTCCCAGTCAATACTGATTGTGTGCCAGTGATGTGCCAGGCTGAGTCTGAGATACCAGGGACACAATTCCGGGCAAAGCAGAAGTGGTCTGTGCCCTCTTGGAGTTTGCACCCCCTCCCCTGTTTCACTGAAGGGGCCTGGAGACCAGAGGAGGTCATGCTTGCCCAGGGGCGCATGGGAGATGAATAGTTAGAGCCTGGCCCAGTCTCTGGACTCCCTTTCCGTAGCCCAGAGCTGTCTCCCTGTCTTCTTCACTGTAAACCTAACTAAGGAGTACAAGGCATGTTTTAGGTGCCTCCACTATTGACCAAGCCCAGGGCCCACCTTCCAGAGCCCACACTCCAAGAGCACAGAGCAGAGGCTCATGTAGCCAGGTGACACTTCTCTGTCCCCAGTGGGACAAGGCCACTGCCCATGCTGTGTGTGCCTTATGTGTGAGGATGGCCACACAAGAATCTGCCCAACCTGGCACATTTGGGGAGCAGGCACCAACTTCGTCCATTCTGCAAATATTCACTGAGCAGCCTCTGTGTCCAGGTACCAGGGACATGGACAAATGAGGTAGCCCCTGCCCTCTGGAGCTGGGGGTGCAACAGCGGAGACATATGCCCCACCAGGTCATGACAGGTCACAGATGCATGGGTGCTCATGTGTGTGGTGCAGCAGGGAGCAGGGGAGGAGGGGGTCAGTTTTACTTGAGGGTGAAGATTGTCAGGTACTACATCACAGAGGACCTGAGCCCAAAAAGTTGAGGGGTGCTTGCCATTCAGGAAGGGCATTTAAGGCCAAAGAAGTAAAGAGACTGGGAAGCGTGAAGGAGCCAGCTGGGGAGCAGAGCTGGCCTAGGACTTTCTTGTATCCCAGGGGTTGGGAGCTGTAGAGAGCTATTCCTGCAGCCTTAGGGGTGGGAGAGGCATGGTGCACGTGGCCCCCACCTCTCAACAAGAGCAAATACTGGTACCCCTGCTTAGGGTGGTCCTGCAGCTCCATGGCGGGGGTTGGAGGGGCTGCTTGACTTGCCAGCGGGACAGTTCATGGAGAAGAGGAAGCCTCTGGGCTAAGCCCTGCCCCCACCCCACACAGGCAGCAATAAGGACTGATTCCCTGGACGTCCAGGGCCTGGGCAGCAGGGAAGACCTGCTCTCAGAGGTGAGTGGGCCCTCCCCGCCTCTGGCCCGGGCCGCCCCGCTCTGGGGCCGCTCCAACACCCAGGCGCCGCAGCATTCCTGCAGCCAGAGCAAGATCTCGAAGCACATGCCCCCATCAGCCCCCTGCCCGGGCCCAGAACCCACCTGGGGCAAGGACCTACCAGAGACCAGAAGCAGCTTAGAGCTGGACACAGAGCTGAGCTGGATTTCAGGAGACCTCCTGCCTGGGGGCAGCCAGGAGGAACCCCCTTCCCCGCGGGACCTGAAGAAGTGCTTCAGCGTGGAGTCCCAGAGCGGCCCGCGCCGGCCCGCATCCTGGCTGGACGAGCAGAGGAGGCACTCCATCGCCATCAGCTGCCTGGACAGCGGCTCCCAAGCCCGCCTGGGCCCCGGCCCCTCTAGCCTCGGGGCTCAGCCTCTTGGGGGGCCTGGGAGTCGGCCCAAGAAGAAACTCAGCCCACCCAGTATCTCCATAGACCCCCCAGAGAGCCAGGGCCCTCGGCCCCCACCCAGCCCTGGCGTCTGCCTCCGCCGGAGGGCTCCGTCCAGCGACTCCAAGGATCCCTCGGCCTCCGGCGCTCCCGACAGCATGGCTGCCTCGCCTCCCCCAAAGAAAGACGTGCTGAGTCTCTCTGGTTTATCCGCTGACCCAGCAGAACTGGACCCCTAGTCCTGCCCTCCTCTCCCACTCACCTTTCTCCACTGGGTGCCAAATCCTAGCTCCTCCTCCTGGGCTATACTCCTAAACAAAGTTCCATACGGACACCAAGGAGGCGCTCCTCCCTGCCTCAGTGGCAGTGAGCACCGGCAAGCAGATCTTCTAGAGAGTTCAAAGCAGCCGCCCTGGCCATCCTGGCCACCCTGGCTCCCGGCAGAAAGAGAGTGGCCCAGTGGAGCTGAGGTTCCCGACACCAGGAGCTGTTGGGAGAAAGCAATACGTTTGTGCAGAATCTCTATGTATATTCTATTTTATTAAATTAATTGAATCTAGTATTTGCGGGATGTACGACATTTTGTGACTGAAGAGACTTGTTTCCTTCTACTTTTATGTGTCTCAGAATATTTTTGAGGCGAAGGCGTCTGTCTCTTGGCTATTTTAACCTAAAATAACTAGTCTAGTTATATTCCCTCTTCTTGCAAAGCACAAGCTGGGACCGAGAGTGCATTACAGCCCTGAAGGGGGCCCATCTTCAGTGGAGAGCGAGAACCATTTTGGAAACTGTAATGTAACTTATTTTTTCCTTTAACCTCGTCATCATTTTCTGTAGGAAAAAAAAAGAGAAAAAGAAAAAATTAAGATTTTACAAATGAAATGGAACCTTTTTATATATACATACATACATATCTATATCTATATCTATAATAAAGTAATTTTCCAAAATAAAAAGTTAATCACGGTCCAGAGTAAAAGGGACAGAGTTAGGCATTTCCAGAAGGCATTGGAGAGAAATTCCTGGAGATGGGGAGTGGATGGTGGGGAGGGAAGAGGTCAAAGCTGCGTGTGTGTGCGTGTGTGTGTGTGTGTGTGTGTGTGTGTACGCGCGCGTGCCTGAGAGAGGGAGAGGGAGAGAGATCCTACACACCTCTCCCTTGTAGCCTTGCCTCCCAGGGCTGAGGGAAGAGAGAAGCCCCTCTCCTGGGTGCAAGGCTGGACAAGCAGGGTCTACTCCCTCTTCTATCAAAGCTTTATCTCTTCCTGTTAGCCAAGCAGCTCTGTGAATGTGAGTAATTCCAGATTAACTCTTATTTCTGCTGACAGCTATCAGCCGTGCATTGAAAGCTGGAAATTGGCATAATGAGGCTGCTTTGGTTAATGGGGCCGACTGAGGCTAGGGGAGGCGCCTCAGCTGCTGCAGTAGGGATTCGGGGCGGGCGGGGTTGTAGGGGGTGCAAACACTTCTGGGTTTTCTTTCTCAGGCTTCATTCAGCCTGGGTAACCTGAGCGGTCAGGGCTTTAGCCTGCTGCCTTGGAAGGGCTCATTGACTGGCCCTGCGGGAGCTGCCCCATCAGGGCGGCAGTGGAATTAAGCTGTGCAAACAGAGCAGGCTGGTCCCTCCGGAGACGGAGAGGGCCAGGGCCGGAACCTCCGGGTGGAGTTGGTAGGGTTTGGCAGCTAGGCTGCTGAGTGGAGAGCTGGCCCCCTGGGGGGTGATGAACGAGCCCCGAGCCCCGGCAAGGAGTTTACACGGTCTGCTGCTGCCTGCCCAGTGGGAGCCAGCAGAGGACGAAGGGGGCGAAGGCAGCTAGGCAGGCAGAGAGGAGGAAGGGGAGAGGAGGAGGGGCCAGTGACATGGCCGAGAACCTCCTTTCTGGTGCTCCCACGGGGAATGTTCTTTTGTCTGAAACCCTGGTGCCAAGACACAGTGCCATGTGCAGCAATGACTAGCTTAGCCAGCCAGGCCCTGCCAGCACCCCTGAAGATCCCCAGCTCCACTTCCTTGAGCATTGCCTTTTGGACAGAAATGATACCACTCCCTGAAGCAAACACCTGGGTTTATCCTCTTAGGGTACGCAATAGTGTGGTACTCTTCCCTCTGTTCTCCTTGGGTGGCAAGATAGGGGTACATGTAGAAACTCCCTTTTAAAAAAATGTGAAAAAAAGCAAAACTGCACAAAATTCCTAGAGTTTTGTCACCTGGGTCTGCAGATTAAGCTTTTATATTTTTGTAGCATTCTGTAGCTATATAGTCCCTAATGAGAGTGGGAGATTTGGGGAAGCGTGCTCTGGAGTCTTCGTCTAATAGAGGACTCCGGGTCAAGGTGAAGCCAGACACCTGGGCTGCTACTCCCTCCCCTCAACCCCAAGCTTCCCACCCACCCTCAGCCCCAGGACCCCTCAGAGTCACAGTGGATATTCTGGGGGAGAGAACTGTGGCCTCTCTCCCAACAATGTAAAATCTTTATCAGTGATGGAGACTATGTCTCATTAAAAGGGTTTTGAAGGGAGAATAATGATATTGCTGCATCTTATTAACAGTAGTAATAATAACGAGGATGCTAACCTCATGATGCTTGTCTGGTTGGTTCTTTGATTGTGGTCCAGGATACACCGGGAATGGGGAGTGGAAGAGTCTGAAGGAGGCTGGGGTGGGGAGGGCCAGCAGGTCTTGGATTAGGGCCTTCAGGGCAGGGTTGAAACTGGCCAGGAGCTTCAGGCATGTGGGAGCTTTTGGAGGTAAGAGCATCTACCCTGGCACTTCTGCTCTCAGCCTTCTTTTTGTGGGTTCAGAGGAAATTGTGTTAACAGTTGCAAGCCCCCACCTTGGGCTTGGCTGCTTCTGTTTCCTCTCCCCCAAGACTCCGGGAAAAGGTCTGTCTGGGGGCGGGGGCACTAGGAAGAGAAGCAAGATGAGCTGGTGCTAAAAACAATCTGAGGCTCATCTGCAGTCTTTCACTTACTTCTCACAACACCCGAGCAAGGGAAGTAACAATTGCCATCATTTCTTCATGAGGTAATGGGTTCAGAAAGGTTAAGTGACAGACCCAAGATCACACAGTCAAGAAATGGCAGAGCTGAGATTTGATCTTTGATCTGGCCAACCTCCAGACCATTGGCTTCACACTATCCCAGCCTCTTTCCCACTGTGGAGGGTGTGAGGAGTTCTGATCACAAAATGACTTGCCAGGGAGGCCTTTTCCAAAGCAGTCACATTTGTGTTCATGGAAATGTACCGACAAGATCCCAGCTTGGTGTACTCAGAGGCTCAGAGGAGCCCACAGCCTCCCACCTTCTGTGGAGAGAGCGATTTGACCCCAAGAGAAAGTGTTTCTCAGCTGCAGGTGCTTGGCCAAGGGTTGGCCAAGGCTGACTGCAATAACCCAGTTTCCCAGGCACCACCTTTCCATGGTGTAATGCTGCCCTTGAATCTCAAAGTACCTGTTCTCCTCCTCCTCTACCCATCCCTTCCTGTCCTCTCCCCTGCCCCACCCAGACCTCTCCCACTTTCCAAACGTTTTCACTTCCAACTTTACCCCTAATCCACACCCATCACAATCCACACCCCATAGCTTTGTCTCACCTTTCCTGTGTGGGGTTGGGGGGAGGGCCGGTGACAGCAGTGCAGTGAGGGCATCATCCACCAGGTGGCAGCACAAGGCACCATCACCTGATGCCACCTGGTGCCCCTTCTGTAGAGGGACTTAGCCAGGGAGAGGACACCTTCTACAGACAAGTGCTATGTACAGCCCCTGAAGGAGGAGGAGACAGGCTTGCAGGGCCCAATGAAGGATTTGTCTGTATATGGAGAATCCCAGCGGCCCCTGGGGTGCCAAACCCGTGGAGCCCAGTGATTCCGGTCCACGGCCAGTGCACCATGACTAATCCAGGGCAGGGGTTGCCAAGAGGGGAATTAACTCTCAAAATCAATTTTAGTTGTGGGCTGGCGTCCTGCTCCGAGGGCACAGCAAGGCAGGTCAAGGAGGTGGTGGCTCCTGCAAATGCCCATGAGGGAATGCCACTAAGAACATTGGAATGGCCTGCTCCAGGTGCGGAAGCTGCTGACTGTGGCCCATGGAGCTAATTAATTCTTCATTCTTTGAAAAGTTCTGAAGCGGACACAGCAGCCAGTGCCCACATGCCTGCCAAATCAGATCAAAGTGCACACAGGAGGTGGAGGGGCAGCCCTGCAGAGGCCACAGGAGGAACCAGTGCAGCCCCCACAAGGCCAGGCTCTGGAGGAGAGAGCTGGAGTTTGGGAGCTGGAGGCTGATTTGGGGGTGCTCTCAGCCGTCCAGGAGCCACAGGGGCTAGAAGGAGCCAGGCAGTGTGTGGAGGGCAGAACTAGCAGCTCCATAGCCTTCTCCTTGTCTTGTCAGTTCCCACCTGACCGTCCCCAACGCTCCCCCCTACTTGCTCTGCTTTCTTCTCTCTGCTGTCATTCCTGCTCAAAGCTGTACTTTGCAATTATCTTATCTTTCCATCTTTCTGCCAAGAAGTCCCCGATGCTGGGTTCCCCTGGGATGCTCACTGGTGGTGGGGAGAGGCAGCACACACTTGGTCCACCCTGCCTGGAGCTGTAGTCAGTTGGGGAGAGAGGATGGGGCTGGGGCCATTAAAGCTGGTGGAGGTTCGGTCCCTCTCTCTGCTACAGCCCAACCCACAGGCCCTTACTTATCCTCACAGGAGCCTCCAGCTGGAAACATCTTGGTTCTGAAAACTCAAAATCGGAGTGGACAGAGCTTACTGCTGGGACTAAACCTAGTGCTACAGTGCCCTCACTACTTATGACTTCTAAGGACACAGGATGCTTGTTGAATCAGTCGACAAACATTTCCTGAAGACCAGCTTTGCCAGGCACTGTCCTGGGTGCTGAGGGTATAGTGGTACATAAGACTTGGCCCTTATCCTTAAGATATCCAAAGTCTTTTGGGGGAGAAAAGCAAGACAATAAGTGAGTACAGCACAGGGAGGGAGGGCCGCACAGAGGAAGGGTCCCTAGCCCAGGACTGAGGTGGGGGAGGTTCAAGGAACGCTGGGGAGGGATGAAAGGGGGGTGCTTGAGTAAAATCTTCAAGTAGAATCAAGTAAAATCTTGACTAGAGTTTGCCAGGTACAGAAAGGGAAGTAAGGCAAAGTGGGGAGAGTGTGCCAAACAGTCTGGAAGGTGGCGGGAGGCAGGACATGAGTGCAACAGCTAAGGATACAGGAAATGCATCCTGTCCAGAGGCTGCAGGGAAATAGCCCAGCATTCAGAAGACGTGGAGCTCATCCTGCCGCTGCCAGGATAAGACAACTCAGAGCCTCACTTTTCTTGCTCTAGTGAGAACAACCAAGACTGTAATGTCCTTGAATACTGCAGCTGTTATTCAAGGACTGCGTGAAAGGAGCCACATTCCAGGAGGGGTCAGGAGGGGCTAACTCCCAATGAATGCCTCAAGAGAGACGGGAGAAGGCAAGGATGGCCAGGTGTCCCACCACGATCGCAGGGGCTCCCACCTAACACTGCAGGCTTGGGAAAGGCTCTCTAATGGCAAAATGAGACAACCAGGGCCAAAGGGGAGGGTGCTCTAGCCCCAGGGCTGAAGACAGAACTCAAGAGTCCTGCCCCAAACTAGAGGAAGGGCTGAAGGAAGATTCGGGCCGCTCATCGCAGGAGCCTGGATCACCAGGGCAGGAAGACACCTTAGATGGCATCTTGTCCAAGTTGTTCAAGAAACTGAGTCCCAGAGACATCAAGGGACTTGTCACACAGTATACTAAAGGTTCTGCTCAAGGCGTGGAGGGGGTTTGAGGTGACTCAGTCGATCCCTGCCCTCAGGGGCCTCTCAGACTGGCAGGGAAGACAGATTCTTCACAACTAAATATAACCCAAGGCACACTGTGACAAGAGTGCAAAAGCTCTGCAAAGTCTGGCTCGGAGACAGAGGAGTGGGGCAGAGAGACTGGGGTGGGGAAGGGTGCAGACAGGACTTGCCTAGTAAAGGGGGAGAGGCCCCTGGTCCCACTGCCTGGGAAAGGGGGAGCCCTGTCCACCCTGCTCCCACCCCCTGGTAGCTCAGATCTCTGTTCTGATAGCCCAGGGCTGAAGAGACTTCTTTCTTGTGACTTCCTGCCTGCCCAGAGGGACAGGAGGTGGCTGCTCCTTCTGTGCTATCTTGCTGGCACCTACCCACACTGGCTGCTGAGCAGCCAAGCAAGAAAACACCTTCTCTTGAGAACAAGTGTCAGGGATGGGGTCACCAGGGAACCTAGGCAGATCCTAGACAGGGACCAGGTTGGGAGGCAAGGGCAGGGGAGAGATGGGCCGGGGTAAGGCCTGCTGGGATAGGGGGTGGGTTCCTTCTCAGCCCCAAGAAGGGTGGGGAATTGGCTTCTGGGATACTGGTAGGGAAGAGAGGAGGACTGGGGTAATGAGAGATGGAAGGAGGGATCCCAGCAGGGCCAAGCTGGGGCAAGCAGGAGGAGGCCACTGAGCCCAAGCCCAATTTATAGATAGGAATGTGGAGGCTCAGCCTTAGGAGAAGTGTGCTAGTGTGGGGCTCTCGTTGGGGCCTCACTTGCCTATCCCCCACCCTGACCAGACTGAAGTGGAGGAACTTAACACATGTTGGGTGCCTACTAAGTGTGCCAGGAGATATGCTTGATGCTGTACATACCTTTCCCATTTAATCTTCAGAGTAACCCTATGACTTTGGTACTATGATAATCCGTGTTCTACAGAAGTGGAAATGGAGGCACAGAGTGATACTGAAGCAACAGGCACAACATTAGGGAGAGACAGACCCTTAGGCAAGCAGCAATTTAAGAGAATCGAAGGAAGTCACCATCTAGATGATGCTGGGACCCCCTGTCTCCTGGAGTACACACACACACACACACACACACACACACACACACACACACGAACAAACAGTGTGTTGGTGTCTGCCAGTCCCTGGACAGCTTGTGGGGGAGAGGTAGCCTCCAAATTGTCTGGGCACACAGCTCTTCCCATTTCACAGAAGAGGAGACTGACGTCCAGAGATGAACATGACCTTATCGAAGATTTATTCAAGGAGGGAGCCTTGCTAAGTCCCTTTGCGTGTCTCTTGGCTCCTCTGCCCCTCCCCTCTTCCCTCGGAGCTGTGCATGGTGGGGGCCCGCCTTTGCCGCTGGAAAACCCTGCTCCGGCCCTGTCAGCCTTATTATCTGGAGGGGCATCTCTCTGGCGCGGCTCAGGGGCCATTGGAATGGGCTGTCATGTGTAAATGGCCCCCCATTCTTGTCCCTAAATCCCTCCTAGAGCTGCAGTTCCGGGAGGCGCCGTCGCCTTTCAACCCAAAGGGCCGGAGGGTAGGGCTTGGAGAGGCGGGCCGGAACGGAGCGCAGGGGCGGAGGCGGCTCTGGGCGGGCGCTGGGTCTGTCCCAGGCTGGTAGGCGACCGTGCTCACAGTCCTCGACGCCACGCCCCGGCTCCATGGACGCTTTGTGCGGCTCCGGGGAGCTCGGCTCCAAGTTCTGGGTAAGGAAGTGTCCGGCGGCCCAGGGCGCACACCGTGAGCCCTTAGACATCCCGGGGAGGGGGCGATGCGATGCGGGGGCGGTTTGGGGGGTGGGGTGTCCTGGCGGCGACGCCCAGAGCCCGGTCCCTCTTGGCGTCCGGGACCTGCACTGGTCCTCCTCAGCCGGCCAGCCTGCCGGCCGCAGGGGAGAGCCCAGGAAAGCCATGCATTAGGCTCCTCCCCCGGTGGGTAGCATTCTGGAATCAGAAGGTGCCCCCACTTGCTGCCTCACTCCAGTCCCCACTCTGGGCTGACCCGCAGGGTGCAGAAGAAGCATTTCCCCATTACTAGTGTTATTAGTACTGGATGACCCTTCAGCGCCTGCCCCATGGACTAGTGCCTGGATGTCCAGCCCCACACCTGCTCAACCAGGTGCTTTAGGAGGCTGGCTCCACTGGGCTTCCCCTTTCTAGAGAGTTTCTGCCTTCTTGGAAAAGGTTCTTTCCTCTGGGCAAGACCCACCAAGAAGCGGGAGATCCTCACTGCTCTGGCCTCAGGACGGAGAGGCACTCTGGAGGCAGGCCCTTACAAGTACAGGATATCAGGATTTCCTGGTCTAACCCTCTTCTTTTACAGGTGGGGAGCGGGAGGCCTAGAGAAAGGAAGGGACTTGCTCAGAGTCACCCAGCTAGAGGAAAGCAGAGCTGGAGAGAATAGCGGGCCTTTTGCTTCACACACCCAATCCCTTTCTAAGGCATCAGGCTGCTTTTCAGGCTGCTGCCTCCAGACCCTGAGAATAGTTCAGGTGTGTTCCGTGTAGACAGCCCCAGAGCTTTCTTACAGTTTTCAAAACCTACTCACAGCAGCTGCCTGATCTTCACTGCAGCTCTGGGAGGCAAGTGGTGGTGTGTCTCCATTTTGCAGATAAACTCAGATTCAAGGGTCTTGTTGGTGGTCGTCTCAGGGCTGCCTAGGAGAGGCTGGTCTCAAATCCAGGGCCTCTGAATCCCAATCTCTAAATCTTTTCCCCATTTTAAGAATTTGTGCATGCATGCTTGGTGTCATGCACGGGTGGGTGCTTGTGTGGGTGCATGTGCTTGTGCGTACGTAAGTGCGTATATACAGTCAGGAACCCCACTCTTAGGATGTGTGTGGGCTGGGCTAAGGAAGTTACATGGCTTTTTGAAATTTAGGGCAATGGAATACCTGTAAAACAGTATCTTTGGGGATCTCACATTTCTCTGAGTCACTGAATGGTTAATCAGAGATAGTTCAACTTCTCTGTAGCTGCCCTTCTTGCCCAGCCCCACAGGAACCCCATCTGCCATCCAGCCTGGCTGGTCACTTGTTGCCAGAGTCTAGAGGTTGCCTGTCTGGCTCATGAGTGACTTCATCTCATTGCCCACTTGAGCCTGGCTGATGTGGTTATGGTGTGGTCACAGTGTCGGAGGTCTCGGCCGGGCAGAGGACTTGTAAACCAAGCTTCAGGTGCAAAGGTCCCTCGTTCCTGGGTGGACAGTTAACCCTGAGAGCTTAGGACTATCCAGAGACAGACTTTGAGGAATCAGGACTTGGGGAACTCAGGACTTCTTTCTTGTTCCAAGTGTAGAGATCCTTTGGCTCTGCCCTTCCATGATGCTGCGGAATCCAAGAGTGTCAGAGCTTGGAGTTTGGGAACTGCTGGCCTGGTCCTTCATTTTAGAGCTGGGGAAACTGAGGGAATGGACTTGTTAAGGTCATACAACAATCAGCTGTAGAGTGCTGGACTGGGAAGCAGGGCCCCTGAGCTATGGGTCCAAATTTCCCACTGCCTGACTGTGAAAGTTTGGGCTTCTGGACTCCCTAGTCCCTGAAAGGCTTGATGCTCATGGGCTGTGTGTACCTCCTCAGAGAACCTCAGGGTCCATGGGAGTCAACTCATCTATGTTAGGTCCAAGGAGTGAGGTCTCTGTGGATACCTCAAATGACAAGGGAGCTGACCCCAATGTCTTAACCCCTTCCATCTTCTACATTACCTTCTTGGCTCCTGAAAGCTGTTCCAGGCTGTACCCAGTGTGGCTGGTGAGTGAAGGTGGGATGAGGAGAAAGCAGGAAGGTTCTCAGCTTACCCTCTGAGAGAAAGGGGGCGGGGTCTGAGACCTAGAGAATCCAGCCACATGGAGACCCGGCTGTAGCTCCATTACTCAAAGGACCTGGAGTTCTGGGCTGCTCATTGGTGCTGTGCTAGTTTGCATCTCATTTTCATTGTATATTATGCAGGTATACTTGTCCCTGAGTCTTTTATCTTAGGGGCCTGTAGGTGACCCACCTTGTGAGAAGTAGTTCAGGGCAGCCAGGAAGTACCTGGGCCAAAAATGAAAAAGTAAGAGAGGAAGACGTGGTCCCTCTGGGCCACTTGTTTACTCTACCAAGTCTTTTTACAAGCTTATCCTCATAGCCTCAGTTTTTCCATCTGTAAAATGGGGAAATAACCAATCTCCTAACCACCTCACAAGATTGTTGTGGAGATCAAATAAAATAGGGAATGTGAAACGATTTGAGAACTTAAAACTCTCTGTGGTTGACAGGTCATGATATTCCTGGGAAGAGGAATAAAGAGAAGGAGAGATGAGGTTAGAAGGAGGTATGAGATTTGGGAAGAGCAACAAGAAAAGGGTTGGCCAGGCCGTTAGGCCAGGGGCTCCCATTTGAGCTGTCTGCTGGGGAATTTGTGGCTAAATCCATCTGCCTCAGTCTCATTAAATGTGGCCCCAAGGGGACCCATGACCTCCCAGACATGTGCACACATGTGGTGTGCTCACACACATCATGCACTGGGCCAGTGATTCATCCTTTCTTTGATGCTCTCTCTCACCTCTACCCACTTTGGGGTGGATTACCGACATCTCTGAGCTTGCCTTGGAACTCCCAAGGAGTTCATGGAAATAAATTCCAAGAGAATGAACTGTGACAAATGGCCTAGGGATCATGAAGCCAGAGATGTCTCTAGAAGGAAGAAGGTAGATGTGTCCCTTTGCTGCACCACGTTGCCCCCTGCCTGGAGGATTACTCTGAGCAGTGGAGATAGGGGAGCACCAGCAGATAGGGGAGCATCGAGATGAAGAGAATGCACAGAGGAAGGCCCCAGGCTGTTGACTTGTTTACAGAATTATCTTTGATCTTTGGCTCCAGGAATTTCTTGGGAGGCTGATGTGGGCTTAGAAATCCAAAGGTCCTGACCAAGAGAGCTATCCAAAAATGGCACTGATTGCCTGAGAGATAGTGAGTTCCCCATCACTGGGAGGTGCAGGCACATGGTTAGTGACCACCTGGTGGAGACGTGGGACAGAGGAAGGAGGTGGGGTCCTGCCCTGAAATTCTATGATCAACTGGGAAGAGGGAAGATGTGGCCAATGGGAGATTCTCCAGTTCCTCCTCTGAGATTCCCAGAGCTCTCTTTCCTTGGCTCTCTGCACACTTTAGACATGAAATGTACCTAGTAGCAGCTCTTGGTAGAGTCCTATGTTCTCCCAATGGCCAGGCACCAACACTTTCACTGTTCTCTTTGCTGTTTACCCATCCTAGGTAGGGGCAAAGCCCTAGTGCCTTGAAGCTCCCTGTGTCTCCAGCTCTGTTTCAGCTAGTGGCATTCTGTTACTCACTAGCTATGTGACTTTGGGCAAATTAATCACCCTCTCTGGGTTCCAGCTGGGCCCAGGTGGCCCAGGGGCCTCCTCCAGGTCTGGTTGCTTAGTGCTGATTGCATCAGGCTGAGGTGCAGGCTATGACTACAGCCCTCCAGACTTCAGGGCTCCCGGGCACCAGGGTCCTCCCCAGCCTCCTCCTGGGTCATTGCATAGCCTGAATAGGTGGCCTCCATAATGTATGCATAATGGATGAGGCTCTGATTTCAATGTACTTTGACTCTCAATGGAGAGAGTGGTCCCCAAAGCTTTGGGGAAACCAGCAAAGCCAGGGCCCCTAAGGTTAGGCAGGTGGGTGGGAGACAGACACTCCTCAGTCTACTGGAGCGCAGCCCCTCCCCCTTTCCCCCCCAACCCCCCGCCCCAGGAATCCAGTACTCCCTGCCAGGCCAGGGTTGCTGGAATCCTTTCTCTCCATCCCATCTAGCGGCAGCAAAGCTGGTGTTAGACCACTTTGAGCCTCTGAGGTCCTGGCTTCTGGCAGAAAGATTTGATCCCTTGTGGCCCCAGGCTGGCTTCTCGCCAGCTCTACTGCTCCCTCACTGCCCCTGACCTGGTCTGAAGGGCCAGATACTTAGGGAAGGAAGTGAGTCAGGGAAGTGGCATTTGGGAGGGAACTTTGCCAAGCCCGCCTGCTAGTCCCCTGACCAGGAAATGGTCTGGGAGCATGGGGCCAGCCCCCAGGGAGGGAGGTCCCAGCAGGGCCTGCCAGCTGACCCTCCCAGGAGGCAGGATCAGAGCACTCGGGTTGTGGCCACCCCTACCTGTGGCTGTTCCAGGGGCAACAGGTGGAGCAGGATCTCTGAGACAGGGAGGGTGAGGCTTGCCTGTGTCACTGCTGTATGACGGGGACCCTCCCCTCCCCCACCTGGAACTGGTCCTGTTTCCAGCGCTGGGTCCAGGAGGCGGTGCTGAACTGGAAGGGTGGGAGTTACTAACGGGTGCCTAACCCTTGGATTGGATTTCTCCTTCAAACTGGATATTCAGGTTTCTAGTCCAGTGGCTCCCAGAAGGCCAGCTATTTTGTTACCCTGTGATGGGACCCCCTTCCCCTCAGCTCTGTGCAGAGGGGAACCACAGCAAGAATGTGATATGAGGCCAGGCTGTATGGCTGAAAGGAGATCTTTAATGTTTCAGGTGATCTGGACACATGTGTTCTATCCCCAAGGTGGGATGGCATGTGGGAGCCCTACAGAGTGTAGGGAGGTGTGGTAGAACCAAGACTGGGGCTCAGGAGCTGGATGGCCTGGGTTCAAGTCTAGTGTCAGCCCATGTGAACTGGGGCCGGTCACTGTCCAGGCCTGGGTCCCAGCTGTTGTGAACATGTAGTAATAATCCTGGAACACAGTGGTGCTCACATACCAAAATTGTTGCTGGCTGGCAAGGCCCTTTCAGCCAGTGAGGCCGTGAGCCATAGATTTCGGCCCCCTCCACCCCCAGGCCCTTCCAAAGGCTGCGGTTTCAGCCGCAGTAGGTCAGCCCTTGCCCTTTCTGCACCTCCACTTCTGCTGAGATAAATGAGCTTGTCAGTTGATCCCTTCTCCCCACCACACAGGATTAAGGAAGTCATTTCTCTTCTCATGACAGAAGCTATCCACAAGCCTGGGGCCACAGGGGCTGGGAAGTCCCTGGCCAAGCTGTGGCCCAGCTGGGGCACTGGGCTCCTGGGTCCTCACTCCCACCCATGTCCTGCTTGGGTCTGCAGGGGTTTCAGCCTTGGTACCCGTGAAGGGGTCTCCGCTCTGTGGCCCATTCTGGGTGCTGGACCATATGAGCTCCATCCAGCTTTTTACTCACGTTATTAAGGAAGCTACTGTTGCCGTGGAAACTGTGTGGGTGACAGTGGGGGAGGGGCTGTGGGCCCAGCTTCCAGCCCAGCTGGGAATGGGGGGCCGGTGGTTTGAGAAGGGATCAGCCATCCTGCCCTGCGGGATTGCAGGGAGTGTCACAGGATCCAGGAAATGACCTCCATGGACCCTGTCTTTTACACTTCACTTTGTTTGGGCCAGAGACCTTGTTGGGTGCCTTGTTGTCAAGGGGAGAGCATTCTGAGCTCCTGGGCACACAGCTGCAAAAGCTTGGCTTTGGAGGGTACCCTTCATTCATTTGTTCATTCTTTCTTTTTTCTTTTGCTGAACAAATGCACAGAAATGCCTTCTCTGTGTCAGGCACTGTTCACGGAAGTAGGGAATACCCTGGTCAGCAAAACCAACAAACCTGATCTTATGAAGCACATATGCCAGCGGGAGAAGACAGGAAAACAATAGACATAATGAATAACTCAGCTCTGTAGTATCCTAGAAGATGATAAAGACTATGGGAAAAATGGGACAGGCCAGCAGGAATGGATGCAGGAACAGGAAGAGGGTGGAATGAGTTACAGTTTTAATTAGGAAGGTAGGGTGGACCTCCAGGAGAAGGTGAGATCTGAGCACAGACTTGCAGGAGATGAAGCAGGAGGCACAGCACTGCCGCCTTAAGGCAGGTGCTGATCAGGGGGTGGGGATCTGAGGTCAGAGAAATGGGGGAGCAGATAATGAGGCTCACGGGGCCACTTGGAGGCTTTGGCTTTTACTTGGAGTGGAATGGGGAACACTTGGCAGGTGTTAACCACAGGGATGATATAGTGCAGGGTCTGGCTTGGATTTCCTGAAGAGCTGCCTCTAGCTGCTGTGCTGGAAGAGACCTCTGGGCAGCAGCAGGAACGGAAGCTGGAAAACAGAGGGGGATGACGCCACCATCCATGTGAGAGAGTCGAGGGAGAGAAGCTCTCGGACTCTGGACATATCAGGGAGATCCAGATAAAGGTGCCTTTTTAAAGATAAGGACAGTCAAATACAGCACTTTCATAGAGTTCAGTCTAATCATTTGAAGGTAGAGTGGACAGGATTTGCTAAAAGGTTAGATGTGGGATGTAAGAGAGAGAATCAAGATGACTCCAAGGATTCTGGCCTGGGGGAAAGAAAGAGTTGCCATCCATCAGGTGAGCAGGCTGGAGATGAGGGGATGGGCAGGAGTTCAGTTGTGGGCACGTTGTGTGTGATGTGTCCCATCGCTCCTAGCTGAGGCTCTGGGGTAAACAGTCTAGGGACACAGGCGTGGGCCAGTACCTGTTGTCTCCTGGGGAGGGCTCTGCCCAGTTGGAACATGTGTATCTGAAGGAAGGAGCCCAGGCCAGATCTCCTGGTAGGTTAAAGCAGTCACCTGGGTCCTGACACCTCCAAGATCTCTTGACTGTTGCCACAGTGCACGTTATCTGTGAAACCAAAACAAGGTCCCAGCAGCCTCTGCTCGGTCACCTGCTTCCTCGAGTGTTGCCCTGTGGAGTCAAAATGCTTTACTAGTCATTCTCCCCCTGCAGGGAGCTGGCTGGGATGCTGTCATTACTCTATTACTCACACCCTCGGAGACTGGGGTTCAGAGAGATGAAGGCGCTCACCGACAGTTCCGCAGCACCAAAGTGGCAACCCGCACTGGGTCCTCTGTGTCGGGGTTTGGTTCTTCTTGTGGCCACTCCCTGCCTGCCTCAAAGAGCCATGCCACTGACTTGCATACTCAATGCAAGCGGTGATTCCCTGTTGTGCCTTCAAAGTCGGGCTCCCATCCCCCTACATACACTCTCCCTTGTCAATCAACGCATAGACCATATCTGGGCCACTTTTGCATACCGGACCCTGTGCTGGAAGTTGGAGGAGGTCAGGCAGGAGAGGCGAGGAATGAAAGTAGGACTCAATGTCTATCCTGAAGGGCTCACATTGCTGTAAGAGAGAGGATATGTTCACAGGGGCAGGTCCAAGCATCACCGGGTGAGAGAAAGCCCCGCTCCGTGTTACAAGGCCTGGTGCCCGTCCCAGCTGCTTACTGCCAGGAATCCTTGCACATGTTGCCAGAGCAGGTGGGTCCTGCTTTTTCTTTTGCAAGCCGGGCCTCATACTGTTCCTCTTCTCTTCTTTTGGAAGTTGTTCTGAAAAATTAACAGATGATGACCACATAAGCACTGTAATAATATGCTACTGAAACATAAGGGGCCTTCACCACTCCCAGGTGACAGTCACTTACCTGGCTACCAAGGCCATACTGAGTAAAGCATGGAAAAGCCCTATTGGAGGCTGGGGAGCCCTGGAAATGCTTTCTATAGGAAGTGAAGCTCTGGCTGGGCCCAGAGAGGTCGGCAGTTCACCCTAGGCCTAAAAAGTGGCTGGTCTGAGTTAGGGGTGGCTTTGGGTCGGCTATCTGGATGGCATCTAAGGCAGGAACATGCCTGGTATGTGCAGGAACAGCAAGGGAGACATTGGCTGGAGTGATGCAGGAGAGGCGGTGAAAGAGGTCTCAGGCTAGGGGGAAGGGACCTGTGGAGGGAGGCCCCTGTAAGAACTTGTAAGGTGTGTAAATTAGAGATGTCCAGTTGGCAGTTGGATAGAGAGTTGGAAGTTTGGAGAATGGTGGGTTAGAGAGAGAAACTTGGGGGTCATTAGCATGTGGATGAGACTGGATGAGACTGCCCGGGGGTGAGTGCAGATGGAGAAGGAAGTGGAGAAGAAGGAAGGACTGAGCTCTGGGGCACTCTGATGCCTAAAGGGATCCTGCAAAGGAAGTTAGAAGGAAAGACTGGGAGCAAGGGGAAGGCCGGGAGAGTGTGGGCAGGCATCTGGGCCCATGGGGCATGGAAGGGAAGAGACCAGAACCCCATGGAAGTTGCTCAGGAAGAGGTGAGGGCCTGGGCTATTTTGATGGTTGAGGGGCTAGTTTGAAGAGGAGAGGCCCGGTGGGGGAAGCCCAGTAGGGGACATTATCATCCCAGTGTTACCTTTGAGAAACTAAGGCCCAGAAGAGGTGAAGGTTAAACATCTTGCCCAGGGTCACACAGTTTGAAAGAAGTAAAGCCAGTTGTAGTGAACTTTGCGATGAACAATATTTACCTAGTCAAAAAAATGTAAACTCTGAATATTCATTTAATAAAAGCCTATGATGTTTCTACACTGGAATATCAAGGGAATTCAAGTGGAGAGGATGTGAGAGAGGTACAACCTCACCTTCGAAAACAAAAGAAAATAGTGATTATCAGATAGCAGCAAATCACATGGTGCTATAAAAGCATTAATTGCATAAAAATATGGACGTAGCTACCGAGACAAAGTTAGCATATTTGAACATATATTTGCCCCTGGAAAATGGAACTGGGGTAGGGAGTGATGAAGCAGGGTGTTATTTTCTTTTTCACAGTTGGGCTTTGAAAATTATGTGCATATGTAACTTTGACAAAAATAAAAATGATAATCATTTAAGTTGGCAATAAGAAGGTAGGGGGTTATATCCTCTCATGTTAAGCGTTGTCTCTAAACAGATAGGACTGTGGGTGACGTTTTGTTTTGTTTTTACTTATTTATATTTTCTGAGCTATCTGTAAAGAATGTCTAATACTTTGCAAGAAGAGGGAAAAAAGATTAATTCATTGGTAACCGTGGGAGAAACAGTCTCAGTAAAATACGTGTTTGAATGCTTTCCCCCATCTCCTTCCAAAAAAGTTCTTAGTTGGAGTTATATTCAAAGACAAGAGGGGGTCTTGTCTGGACTCAGTGGTTCCCCAGGACAGCAGACTTTTAGTGCTAGAACCAGGACAGTCCTATGCAAACCGGGATGACTGTCACCCTAGACTTTGTTTTCAGTGCTCTCTCCACATCCCCTTGCCCCTCTGAGTTACACCCACCCAGTGAGGTAGGTGGGGCAGGGGATGGCCTCCCCCATTTTAAAGGAGAGGTAATTAAAGCTCAGAGAAACTCCCTATCCCTTCGCTGGGAGAGGCTTAGAGAGGAAGTGGGCTCTTCAACCATGTGCATAGATTCCTTTGATAACATTTAAAATTGATTTTTAAAAAGTGGAAATCCAGAATGACAGAAAGCAGGTCAGTGGTTGCCGGGGAGGGATGGGTGGCAGCAGGGCACTACGGAACTCATGGAGTGATGGAATATTCTGTGTCTTTATTGTGGTGGTGGTTCTGCTGGTGTGCACGACTGTCGCTCACTGGATTGTGCACTTTAAATGAGTGCAGTGTATTGTACCCAAATTATACCTCGATTAGAGAAAGAGGATATGAGGAAAAGAGGAGATGGGGGCACCCTCAGCCCCCTGGGAGAGCTCACATTCGGGACAACACCTGCTCGTTTGCACACTCAGCCTCAATGTTCACACACCTTCCGACGCCGACGGCGCGCGGAGCAGCTCTCTGGCCCAGCCTCCTCCCTGGAGGGTGAGCCCCCCTCTGCAGGAGGCTGCTGCTGATCGTTCTCTCTGTCCCTAGGACTCCAACCTGTCCGTGCACACAGACAACCCGGACCTCACTCCCTGTTTCCAGAACTCACTGCTGGCCTGGGCGCCCTGCGTCTACCTGTGGGCCGCCCTGCCCTGCTACCTGTTCTACCTGCGGCGCCACCACCGAGGCTACATAGTCCTCTCTCGCCTCTCCAGGCTCAAGACGGTCAGGGGCCCAGGGCTTTCCTATGGATTGATGGGACCAGGACCTGGGAGGTTCTCCTTTTAATGAGTCCAGCTTAGTGGCTGGACAGGGTTCCCTAGCCTCACCTGCCTTGTGCTCAGGGCCGTGGCAGCCTGCCAACTGGGTCTGCAGCCCAGTAAGATATTCTCTGCTTGAGGAATTTCCATCAAGTTCCCTAGCAATGCTCTCCCCATCCTGGAGAAATTTCTGGCCAGTGCCCAGCCTGGCCCCTGGGGGCAAGACTGGGCAGGTCTAGTGGTTTTGGGAGTGAAGGCCCCTGCCCGTTGGGGACTGTCCTTATTTTTGGGGATGGAGGCTCCAACATGTGTTCTGTTTGTAGGCCTTGGGCGTCCTGCTGTGGTGCGTCTCCTGGGCTGACCTCTTCTACTCCTTCCATGGCCTGGTCCATGGCTGGGCTCCTGCTCCCATCTTCTTTGTCACCCCCTTGGTGGTGGGGGTCACCATGGTCAGTGTGAGACCAGGGAAGCTGGGAGGGGGAGGATCTCCAGGGGGTTGTAGGGTTGTGATGGGGGAGCCCTTGGGCTCTGAGAAGGCTGGACACCTTAGGAGTGGGAAGAGGAGGCGGATGACCCCAGAAACATCTGGCCATGTGGGGTGGGGAGGAACGGAGGCCGGCCAGCTGTGTGTGATCTGGCCCAGCCTCCCCTGCACTCCCTGCACAGCTGCTGGCCACCCTGCTGATCCAGTACGAGCGGCTGCAGGGGGTGCAGTCCTCAGGGGTCCTCATCATCTTCTGGTTCCTGTGTGTGCTCTGTGCCATCATCCCCTTCCGTTCTAAGATCCTTTCAGCTGTGGAAAAGGTAAGGGAAAGAGAGGAACCCATCAGGTCCTGCACTGTCTCGGGGATAACCCCAGGGCTCAAGATCACTGCTGGGTCCCAGGCTCCTCCCCTCTGTCCCTCCCCAGCTCCCAGGGCCTCTTCTGCTGTTCAGTCCTTTTGTGTCATCCCCTACTTGTTGCATCTTTGCTGGGAAGCAGACTGAGGCAGGGGTGGGTGAGGACCAGTGTAACCCACGGGAAGCGGCAAGACACAGTCCTTGTTGACGTGCATGGGAATGCAGCCACCGCCGCTGTCACTGCTGCTGCCACCACTGCCAAGAGCAGTGGCTGTGCAATTAGCATATGTGTGCAGATATGCACAAAAATTCTGGCTTCCCTTGGAATCCCATGATCTTGTTCTCTCCTTTTCCCCCACCCTCCTCAGTTCCTAGTCTTCCTCTTGATCTTTAGTAGTGGTTGAGGGGTGATGAGGTGGTGGTAGGAACACTGGGAGTCAATCAATCTAGTGTCTCCTCATTTTCCCACCTCAAGGGGAGGCAGTCAAATGTATTCCTAAGAGCACAGGCTCAGAGCAATCCACTCACTCCCTCTGTGATCTTGGGCATATCCCTTAGCCATTTGAAGCTTCATCTCATCAATTGCAAACTGGTTATCATAAGATTTCCTACCTGGTAGGGAGAGGTGGACAAGGTGATGGAGATGAGGTGCTTGGCACGATGCCTGGAGCAGGGCAAGTACCCACTGAACAGCGGCCACCCTATGACCCTTCCCCTCTCCAAGAACCCTCTGCGCGGGGAACCCAGGTGCCCCACAGGTGCTGACTCCTACCCCAGAGGGGCCAGATGCCCCAAAGGACTCCTTGGGGCAGGAATCAAAGGCCTAGGGCTCCCCAAACAATGCTGTTGCTCCCCGTTCTCCCCCAGGGCAAGATCTCTGACCCCTTCCGCTTCTCCACCTTCTACATCTACTTTGCCCTGGTGCTCTCCGCCCTCATCCTCTCTTGCTTCAGGGAGAAGCCACCACTTTTCTCCCCGAAGGATTTTGACACTGTGAGTTTTAATGGAGGCGGGTGGTAGTGGGGGTTCCTCAGCCCAGCCCTCACCCCCAACTCCATTCCTTCCAGTTCCTTCCATCTTCGTGTCATCTCCATAGTTCGCAAACTGGGGCTTGGAGCAGGAAGGAATGAGACACCCTTCTCCCTCTGCTCCGCCTTGAAAGAGTGGTGCGCACTTCTGATTTCCCGTGTCCCATTCTTGCACATTCTAGAACCCCTGCCCAGAGACCAAAGCTGGCTTCCTCTCCCGCCTGTCTTTCTGGTGGTTCACAAAGTGAGTTGGCTCTTCCCCAAGTCTGGGCCTGGGGATGGGGGGTTAGTGGGGGAATGAGGAGGAAGGGGAGCAGGCCAGAAGTTCAAGGGCCTGAGGACTATGAACCCTAGTGGGCATGGGGCAGGTGTGGATAGGGAAACCTGTCTGTTTGGGCTGGCAGCTGAGGATGGAGGTCTGGCCCAGTTCTGATCCCAGGCCACAGGCCAGCCCTGCATCTAGCAGGCCATGGGGAAGGCCCAGGGTCCTAGAGGGAGACCTTAATTAGTTCCCAGCTCCTTGGTCAGGGATAAGCTTTGCAACTTGTCATTTCCTTGGCCGCCCCTCAGAGCATCTAGAGCAGAAGTGTGTGACCTGGGTGACAGCTCATTAATTTCACTGCACTGAGGAGGCTCCTGGGGCTGGGGCTCCCTCACCAGGCCTTGTCATCGCCCAGAGCCCCAGCCAGCATGAATCTCATCACCAGGGCCCAGGGATCAATGGCATTTCTGGGGAAGAGGGAGAAGGGGCTGGAGGTGGGAGGCTTGGGGTGGAAGGCAGTAGCCTCTAACCTGCTCACTGTGGGAATAAAGGAGACACCTCCCCTGGCCACAGCTCCCTAGGGATACCCTCCACTCTGGAGACCTGGTCCCCAGCTCCAGGCTGCTAAACTCTGACCCTATGTGGTACTGCCTGCCCACTCCAGGATGGCCATCCTCGGTTACAAGCGGCCCCTGGAGGAGCAGGACCTCTGGTCCCTGAACAAGGAGGACCGCTCCCAGATGGTGGTGCAGAGGCTGCTGGGGGAGTGGAAGAAGCAGCAAGAGAAGGCAATGCGGTGAGGCCCCCCTGCCCCGGTCCCTGTGCCCATTCACACTGGCCAGGTCTCCTGTAGTTAAGGCTGGCAGACCTGGGAGAGCACACGGCTAGGGGTGGGGAGAAGAGCAGGTGCAGGTGGTGCTAGGGTGGGAAGCTCAGGCCTGGGTGGGGCCAGCTCTCCCAGCTCTGCTGATGCTGGAGAATGGCTGACACCTCTGTAGCACTCACTCTGTCCCAGGCACAGTCCTGAGCATGCAGACTAACTCAGTTAACCTCTGGCAGCCCTACAGTGTAGGGTCTGTTGTCTTCATATTACTCATGAGGACACTGAGGCACAGAGGTTTGATGATACACCCATGGTCCCCTAGTTGGTGGTGGCAAAGCCAGAATCCTCACTCAGCTGACTGGCCCCACTGCACTGTCCTACCTGACATGAAGGGTAGATTCCAGGGACTTTCTTCAGGAGCGGAAGGGGTGGGGGAGGGCCAGCCTCGCCCCCCAACCCCCAATCCTGCCTCCTCCTGTCTGGAAGCAGGGGCTGGAGGAGATGACCCTCTGGCAGAGGGGCCTTCCCACTGGCAGCCTCCTGTCCAGGGCCCAGAAGCCCGTCTCTGGCCAACCACCCAGCCAAGAGAACTGAGGCTCTGAGTCCGCTTTCCCCACCCTTTTCCCACCCCAGGACCGAATAACTCGCAACCTGGGGCCCAGACATCCCGTGCTAGTCCAGCCCCAGCCCCTGATGGCCAACCGGCTGTGGAGGAGCCAGGGACTTGGGCTTGGTCAAGGAAAACCTAATGGTCCCCAGTCTTCCCACCGTACCCCTTCTGTCCCTCCATGCCACCTTCACCCCATCCCCACTCAGCTCCCCAGTGACTAGGCCACTAGCCATTCTTGCTGTGTCTCTGTTCCCGTTAGCATCCTCCCTGGAGCTAGCCCTGGGGAGGCAGGGAGAGGGTCAGAGGCTGGGGGCTGCTGGGTGTATAGTTCTTGGGTGGCAGTTAAGACTTGGGGATTCCCGGCTGGAAGGTCGTATCCGTCCGCCTCCAGTTTTGAGAGCCAAGAAGGTAGCTCCCCGCGCCTTCCTGCTCCTTGCCGGCCCTGGTGCCCTTGACTTCACAGGGCCGTCGTGCCCATTCCTACCCACCGCTCCTTCCTCCCGGCAGACACCAGGCTGCAGAGGCTGCTGGGAAGAGACAGTCCAGCGAGGGTGAGGTGCTGCTCGGGGGCCAGCGCCGGGCCCGGGAGCCTTCCTTCCTGCGGGCCCTGCTGGCCACCTTCAGCTCCAGCTTCCTCCTCAGCATGTGCTTCAAGCTGATCCAGGACCTGCTGTCCTTTGTCAACCCACAGCTGCTCAGGTCCTCCACGCAGCCTTTCCTGGGGCAGGGGGCCAGCTGGCTGGCCTCGGGGACAACATGTAGGGGAAAAAGCCTCAGATCAGGAACCGAAGGGGTTATCTCCACTTTTAGTGTGACCAGCGGCAAGTGGCAGAGTCTCTGCCCCTCAGGTTCCCAGTTCATATCCGACTTCCATTTGCTGGGTACTCGTGCCGGGAGCCTGGTGTACATGTTAGCAGATGTTCTCTCTTTAAATCCTCCCAACAGTCCCGCAGAGAGGTGCCCCTATTCCCGTTTTACAAGAAAGGAAGCAGAAAAATGAAAAACAACAACCAAAAAATGAGGAGATAGGAACTCAGAGAGGTGAAGTGACTTGGCGAAGGGCACACAGCTGGTGAAGATGGATTTGAGTCCAGCGATGGTGCTTTTCCCAGATGACAGGCTCCATGAGTGACTTGGACTAGGAGGAGCTCTCAAATGAGGGGACGGGAAGGAAGCCTAGCAGCTGAGCCCTCCAAGCCCCTGCCCCTCCATTCACGCATCATGCATTCACTCATTCAATGAACATTTATTGAGCCCCTAGGGTCCCAGAACGGTGCTAGACACTAGGAATACAGAGATAAACAAGATGTGGTCTTAAAGTCTCATGGGAGAAACCAATGTGTGAATCTTAGCGTACAGTGAGGGCAGAGGTGTACTTCAGTGTCTGGAAAAGCCCAGGAGGAACAAGGATGCCAGCCTGGGAAGGAGCAGGGTACACCTGTCAGGGAGGGTAGCGAGTTTGGAAGGACAGGCATTTAGCTAACTCGGTGAGGAAGGAGGGGAAGGTGCAGCTCAGGCAAAGTCATAAAGGCCTGAGACAGCATGACTCAGGAATTCCAGGTCCTTCTGAGTGCTGGAGGGAGGGTGACCAGAGGGAGGGGCAGAACAACAAAGGGAGTGAGGGAGAGCCAGAGAAATCCTTGAAAGATTTGAAGTCAAAGAGGGGCATCTTTTTTGCATTTCGGAAAGACCTGCCAGTACTGCGGAGGATGTAGGGTAGGGCGGTCAATGGAAGTGGGCCAACCAGGTCAGAGGAAAGTCCAGGCCAGTAACGAGGTAAGATTCTGGAACTACTCTCTGGAAATGGGTGTTTGTGCCAAGGAAAGGGAGGGGTATATGTGACCTGGGGCTCTGGGCTGGGTGACTGGAGGAGGAGGAACTCAGCAGGAAGAGAGACCGGGCGCTCGACATGGTGGTGAGTTCCAACTTGGCCATGTTGGGCCGGAGGTGCTGGTGGGGCCCACCAAGGGAAAATTCCCAGCTAGCTGGGGATTGTGTTTTCAGAGCCACTGGGTGGAAGCCCGGTGTCCCACATCTGTGGCTAACCTTGCCCAGAGAGCCCATGCAGACGCCTCAGACAGAGCCCCCAGGGAACTCTGACAGATATGAGGTGAGCAGAAGGCTCGCTTGGAGGGGCCAGAGTGGGGAAAAGAACCCAGCTAGTGCAGCAGGCCACAGAGAAGTCTTCTGGGGACAGGCGTGGCCTCCAGTGAAGCAAGTTGGCCAGTAAAATAGAGTCTGAGAAAGGCAACATGGAGTTCCTTGGTGACTTTGTCAAGAGCAGCGGCTGAGGCAGAGGGGAGGGGCCTGAGAGCGGGGCACCTGCATTGCAGATGGGGTCAATGAAGATCTAGAAACTTCTCGTAAAAAAAGATTTTTAGTTTCAAAGTACCAAAAACTGGGTGGCTAGAACAGCAGAAACGATCCTTTCACAGTCTAGAGGCCAGAAATTAAGGTGTCTCGGGGGGATGGTTCCTTCCAGAGGCTCTGAGTGAGAGTCTGTTCCTTGCCTCCTTAGCTTCTGGTAGCTGGCATTCCTAAGCTTGTAGACTTGTCATGCCAATCTCTGCCTCTGTCTTTGCATGGCATCCTCCTGTGTGTCTGTCTGCACCTGCATCTCTGTGTGCAACCCTCCCCCCTTTTCTCTTATAAAGACACCAGTCACTGGATTAGGGGCCGTCCTTCCAATATGACCTTATCTTACTTTGATTACATCTGCAAAGACTCTGTTTCCAAATAAAATCACATTTACAGGTACCAGGGGTTAGGACTTGAATATGTCTTTCCAGGGTTGGGGGGATACACCCAACCCACCACAGAAGAGTTCTGGCCATGACCATAGAGGTAGCTCTTGGGGTCAAGGGGAGATGTGTCCTAATGTGGAAGAGACGGTCATGTCTGCAGGCCAAGGTGCAGAGCTGCCAGTGGAGATGGAGACACTGGAGATGAGGAGGAGGGGGGCCAATGGTGGACCGTGTTCCTGAGGAGGCAGGTGGGAGCCAGGGTTCAGGGGGGCAGGATCCAGCATGGCGAGGTGGAGGGGCCCCTCCTCTCCTGAGGCAGGGCAGAAGGAGGAGAGCAAGTGTCTGCAGGGTGTTTTCAGTGGGAAGACTGAAGTGTGCAGCTGCTGAGATGGGTAGTGAGGATGAGTCAGATGGGAAGCGGTCAAGAGGACTGTGGGAAAGGACGTGGGTCAGGGCCCCTGAGAGGGTCACAGGGCAGCACCAGAGGCTGCTGATGTTGAAGAGGGTGGATCTGAGGAACAAGAGTCTGTGTGGTCATGCAGTGGACTTTAGAGCCCTCAGCAGCCCAAGAGGAAATGCAGGAAGGTCTAATCAATGGACGTGTGGCATTTCTTCCTGCCACATCATCCAAGGAGGCAAGGAAGGCAGGCCAGTGAAGCTGGTGGCACGGTAGATAGGGGAAAAGTGGAAAAAAGTGATAGGCAGGGGGCGCGGTAGATGGGAAAGGAGGTGGAGACAGGAGGGAGCAAAGATGGAGGGGCATGGTCTAGAGGCAGCTCTGGCCTGAGCTCCCTGGTCTGGGTGGGAGGTTTCAGAGGCAGGGGCAGGGTGGAGGCTGAGGGGAAAGGGTCTGGCAGCCGTAGAGGCAGCAGCCTCGGGGAGCCCTCCCCACCCTCATGCCTCTTTCCTATCCGTGCAGCATCCTCATCAGATTTATTTCAAACCCCATGGCCCCCGCCTGGTGGGGCTTCCTGGTGGCCGGGCTGATGTTCGTGTGCTCTGTGATGCAGACTCTGATCCTACACCAGTATTTTCACTGCATCTTTGTGATGGGATTGAGGTTTCGCACGGGGATCATAGGTGTCATCTATAGAAAGGTCAGCTGGAGCAGGGCCCTGGGGCACTGGGGAGGCCATCCCTGGGGGGCTTTGGAGAGACTCACAGGCCAAGTCCATCACCCTGCTGTCCACCTTCAGGCTCTGGTCATCACCAATTCAGTCAAACGTGAGTCCACTGTGGGAGAAATTGTCAACCTTATGTCAGTGGATGCCCAGCGCTTCATGGATGTTGTCCCTTTCCTCAACCTGCTGTGGTCAGCACCCCTGCAGATCATCCTGGCAATGTACTTCCTCTGGCAGGTGACTCTTGAACCCTGACCTCTGCTCCTTTCCTCTGACCTTGACCTTCCTTCAGATGGAACGGGAAAGGGTTAAATATTCTGGGTCAGCAGAGGGACTGCACAACGGACAAAAGAGCTTTCATAGATACTGGGGGTCGGGGGACAGGACTGCGAGGATGCTGGTGTCTGCAATCAAGTCTTTCCAGCTGGTATGATTATCCTTCTTACAGAACCCAGGGGAGGGAAGAGGGCCTTGAAGGCAAGGGGAGTGTGACTGGCTGCCATTGTCTGTCTGTCTGTATTTGCCTTCCTGTGTGTCTGGACACCCTTGTATGTCTGCCTGTTTGTGGCTCTCTGTTGTCATTATCTGATGGCTGGCTGTTTCTGCAAATGTTTTGGCTTTATCTGTATGTCTGTTTCTCGCTAACTGTTTAGCTGACCACCATCTTTTGCTTCCTGTCTATCTGCACATTTCAGATCAAAAGGCCTCTGTCTGTTAGGTTCTGTCTATATACTTTGGTTATCTGTCTGTTTATCTAATCTACCCACCATGCCTCCTCAGAACCTGGGTCCCTCCGTCCTGGCGGGAATCGCTCTCATGATCTTGCTGATGCCGCTCAATGGAGCCGTGGCCATGAAGATGCGAGCGTTCCAGGTGGGTGCTAGCAACCACACTGCTCCCGCCTGGAGGAGGCCAGGTGCCTCGAGAAGGGCAGTTACTAGCCTGGGGCTTCTCAACTACCTTGCTTACTCAGTACAGTTGGCTATAAGCCACTTTGACAAATCTTAGCTCACTGTGACCTCAACCCTGAGAGGATTTTTGAAATACTCTCATTTTGGAGCCAAGTCCCAGAGAGACTACAGCAATCCAGAATCAGACAGAGCTAGGATTCAAACTGGCATCTTCTGGTCTAATGAGAGTTCCCCCCAACACACACACACACATTGTGCTGAGTGTAAATAGCCAGTCATTCAGTCCTTCGTTTGCAGTACTGACGTCTACCCTAGCTTCCCACTGTGCGTGGAATAGATGACAAACTCCCTACAACCACCCACCAGGCCCCTGCTCACCTTTCAAGCCTTCACCACCTAGGATACGGCCAAGTTTCTGCCAGGATGGCCTTTCTTTTCTCCAAATCACTAAGCTCTGCCCACCTCTGGGCTCCCACACAAACTGTTCCCTGGAATGCACTCCACCCTTCCTTGCTGGCTCAGTTCCCTCCCTCCCCTCACCTCCCAGCATAAATTCTGGTTTCCCAGTCTGCACCCCATTATTCTCTCACAAATGCCTCATAATTTATTAAGCATTTATTCAGGTGACTATTTGCTTCCTGACTGCCTCCCCCATCAGACTGTCAGCCTCATGACAGCCAGGGCCTTGTCTGAGTGGGTCATCATTATCGGCCCCACGTCTGGCACATGACCTGGCACATAGTAGGCACTCAGTAGACTGGGATTGAATGAATAAATTGATTTGGCATGCCACACGCTGGGTTAGGATGAGGGGAAGAGAAGTAAGGGATCTGTATCCTCAGGCTCAAGTCTAGTTGAGGCAGGATACATGCACTGGGACCCTTATGGGAAGGTACCTTAGAAACCCAGGGAAGAGGCAGAGGACGCTGCCTGGGAGGGTCAGTGAGAGGGCACTGAGGCTGGAGCTGGACTCTGTCCAGCAGAGAAGAGGAGGGATTGGGCTGAGCAGTCCAGGCTGGGCTACAGCACAGGCCGGCAGGGAGTGTGGAAGGAGAATGGTGAGCAGTCTGGCTATAGGGTGCATGAGCCCCAGTGGGTAGAGGTCTGGGGAGGGGCACGGGGTGTGCACTTTTCATGCTCTCTGTAGGTGGAGCAAATGAAGTTCAAGGACTCACGCATCAAGCTGATGAGCGAGATCCTGGGTGGCATCAAGGTGCTGAAGCTGTATGCCTGGGAGCCTAGCTTCTTGGAGCAGGTGGAGGGCATCCGGCAGGACGAGCTCCGGCTGATGCGCCGGTCTTCCTTCCTCCACGCCACGTCCACCTTCATCTGGATCTGCACCCCCTTCCTGGTGAGGCTCCCCAGCCTGGGCTGGCCTCCCACCTCCCACCTGGCCAGCCTGGGCCTCTGGACCCAGCAGACTCCACCCTGACACCCACCCCCACCGCTGCCCAGGTGACCCTAATCACCCTTGGGGTGTACGTGTCTGTGGACCAGAACAACGTGCTGGATGCTGAGAAGGCCTTTGTGTCCGTGTCCCTGTTCAATATCTTAAAGATTCCCCTCAACATGCTGCCCCAGTTAATCAGCAACCTGGCCCAGGTAATGCAGGGTCGGACTGGGGGTTCCGCTGGTGTTAGGGCAGGCGTTGGGGTCACATAGAGTCCAGGGACAATCAGGGAGAGGTACTGGAATCAGGGGAGGGCCATTTGGCGTTATGATGAATTGTTCCAAGTTGAATGAGGTCATTAGAGTCAGGGGTCATTTTGAGTCAGAGGAAGTAAAGTTGGGGCCCTGGAAGCCCCAGTTCTGGAGACAGATTCCTCTAACCAGGCTGGACCCAATCTTTGGCAGTGGGAACCAGCCAAGACTCAGTCATGAGAGGGGCCTTAGCACCAGCATCTGAGCCATCAGGAGGCCCGGCCTCACACAGGACTTCGGGGGGCCATTAAGAGTAGGAGGGGGTGGGTGTGGGAAATGCACGGATGCCAGGGCGGACTCCCATCCTTCTGCAGATCAGTGTGTCTCTGAAACGGATCCAGCATTTCCTGAGCCAAGATGAACTTGACCCCCAGTGTGTGGAAAGAAAGACCATCACCCCAGGTCCAGACAGCCCCTACCTGGGCTGTCTTTGCCCCAGCCCTTTTTCCAGAAAACCCTTTGTTCCTAAGATTTAACTTTTCTCTTATGACCCCTTTTTCTTCATCCTCTTCTCACATCTGCCCTCACTCTCTGCCCACCTTCCTCATCTTCTGACTCTCTGCTGTCCTCTCTGTCGTCCCTCCTCCAGGCCTCCGCTGTCGCCTTCCTTCCTTCCTTCCTTCCTTCCTTTCTTCCTTCCTTCCCTAGGGCTCCCCCTGCTCCTGCCCCAGGACTTCCTGCCCCTTCCTCCTCACTACCCCCCAAGCTTTCCTGTACTCTCCCTTTGGCCCCTTCCCCTAAGGCTCCCCACACTTCTCTCCCACCCAGGGATGCTCTCCCCCTTGCCCTGGGCCCCCTGACCCTGTACACCTTGGTCCTCCCAGGCTATGCTGTCACCATACACAATGGCACCTTCACCTGGGCCCGGGACCTGCCCCCCAGCCTGCACAGGTATCAGCTTCTCCTTCCCTTCTCAGCTGCCTAAAGTGGGCCAAAGGTCACAGCAATAGCAGAACCCACCCCTCCACTCTCCCCTTACAGCCCTTGGCCTGGAAAGCAGGAGGAGCCTCAGCTTGCCAGGGTGGCATCTGAAAAGGAGGAGGGCTTGTGTCTCTGGGTGGAAAGTTGGGGACCAAAGCCCTGATTCCCACTCTGACTGGGCTACTGGTCTCCTTGCCCCCAGCCTAGACATCCAGGTGCCAAAAGGGGCACTAGTGGCTGTGGTGGGGCCTGTGGGCTGTGGGAAGTCCTCCCTGGTGTCTGCCCTGCTGGGAGAGATGGAGAAGCTGGAGGGCAAAGTGTACATGAAGGTGAGAGGGGTAGGGATTCCTGGGAAGGGACACTTGGCCAGGCCTTGGGCAAACCTCAAGGTAAATGTCTCCTTTGGCCAGGGCTCCGTGGCCTATGTGCCCCAGCAGGCGTGGATCCAGAATTGCACTCTTCAGGAAAATGTGCTGTTTGGTCAAGCCCTAGACCCCAAGCGGTACCATCGGGCTCTGGAGGCCTGCGCCCTGCTAGCTGACCTGGAGGTGCTGCCTGGTGGGGACCAGACAGAGATTGGAGAGAAGGTACAGGTTCCTCTCATTACCTGGGGAGTTAGTGTATACAACCGTCCACCTCACCCCAGCTCAGGTCCATATATGAATTCATTCATTCATTCATTCATTCATTCATGTAATATCATGCCCACCTCTGTGCTAGGTACTGGCAAAACAGGTCTATTACTGGAGGAGGCTGACTTGTAAACAGGTAGGGGCCGTGGAATGCCTTGGGGGCCAGGTTGAAGGCCTGTGTAGGGTACAGGGGGGACAACGAAAGGAAGAGTCCACATAAGGAAAAGTATCACTTTTGGGCTGAATCTTAACAGCTAAGGAAGTAGTGCTCATCATTATCCATCCATTCATCAGATTTTATTACACACCTACTATGTGCCAGGCAATATTATACAGTAGTAAATACACCAGACTAAAATCTCTGCCTTCATATAGCTTACATTCTAGTTGAGGAAAGAGATGATAGCAAGATAAATTAGTAAAATATATAATATATTAGATGAGTGCTAAGGGGAACGAATGAAACAGGGAAGGGATATAGGAACATGTGCAGGGTTATATTTTTAGGGTGCTCTGGGAAAGCTTCACTGAGAATTAGAGATCTGAACAAAGTAAGGGAGTGGTCCATATCTGAGGACGTGGAGCCTTGTCTGGGGGAAGGGCATTTGAAGCAGAGAGGGCAGTATGTGCAAAGGCCCTGAGGCAGGAGTGTGATCGGGGCATTCATGGACTAGCAAGAAGAACAGTGTGGCTGGAGTGGAATGAGCAGGAGTGAGGAGAAGGAGATGAGGTCAGTGAAGTTTCCATGCAGCCAAGTCATGTAGGGCCTTGCAGGCCACTGTAAGGACTGTGGCTTTTACCAACAGTAATGGAAAGCCTTTGAAGGTATGAGCCCAGGAATGGTGGGTGGCCTGGCATTCTGGTACAATTTGGTGTGACTGCAGGTTAGGAAGGGGTGGGGTAAGGCAGAGCCTTGAAGACTTTAATTAAGGTTTTGGTCTTTACCCTAAAACCTATGGGACACCAGTGAAAGTTTTTGTTTTTTAATTAATTTATTAATTTTTAATTGTTGCAAAATATACACAGCAGAAATCTTAACCATTGTAAAGTATATAGGTCCATGGTGTTAATTACATGTACCTTATCGTACAATCTCCACAGCTCTTTTTATCTTGCAAAACTAAATCCCTATGCCCATTAAACAACTCCCCAATCCCTGCTCCCTGCAGTCCCTGGCAACCACCATTCTACTTCATGTCTCTATGAGTTTGACTATCCAGATACTTCATAAAAGGGAACCACACAGTATCTGGGTTGGTTTTTTCTGTGTGAGTGGTTATTTCACTTAGTGTAATATCCTCAAGATTCATCCACATTGTAGCAGATGTCAGAATTTCTTTCCTTTTTATGGCTGAATAATACTGCATTGTATGTATATACCACACTTTGTTTACCCATTCACCAGTCAGTGGACTCGTGTGTTGCTTTCACCTTTTAGCTACTGTGAATAATGCTGCTATGAACATGGGTGTACAAAGATCTCTTCCAGACCTTACTTTTAATTCTTTTGATATATACCCACAGTGGAATTGTTAAATCATATGATTCTTTTTTTTTTTTTTTTTTGAGGAACTGCCATACTGTTTTCCATAATGGCCGCACCATTTTACATTCCCACCAAAAGTGCACAAGGGTTCCAACTTCTACACATCCTGGATAACACTTCTTGTTTTCTGGGGTGGTTGTTTGGTTTTTGTTTTTGTTTTTTTGATACTAGCCACTCTAATTGGTGTGAGGTGGTATTTCATTGAGATTTTGATTTGCATTTCCCTATGATTTGTGATGTTGAGCATCTTTTCATGTGTTTGTTGGCAATTTGTGTGTCTTTTTTTTTTTTTTTGAGAAATGTCTATTCAAGTCCTTTGGCCACATTTAATCAAGTTGGTTTTTGTTGTTGGTGGTGATGAGTTATAGGAGTTCTTTATGTATACTGGATATTAATCCCCTATCAGATACATGAGTTGCAAATATTTTCTCCTAGTCTGAAGGTTGCCTTTTTGCTTTACTGATTCTGTCCTTTGATGCACAGAAGTTTTAAATTTTGATGTGATGCAATTTATCTAGTTTTACTTTTGTTGTCTGTGCTTTTGGTATCAGATCCAAAAAATCATTGTCAAGTCCAATGTCATGAAACTTTTCCCCTATGTTTTCTTCTAAGAGTTTTATAGTTTCAGCTCCTTTTTTTTATACTAAAGATTTCAGTGTGTAGTCCCTCAAAACAAAGACATCCTCTTGCATAACTATAGCTGAGTTATCAAAATCAAGTATAATATAGTATTATTATGTAATTCACTATCTGTATTCAAATGTTATCATTTGTCCCAGTAATGCCTTTTTTAGCTGTTTTCTTTCCCATCTAGGATTCAATCCAGGATCATGATTTGCATTTAGTGGTCATGTCTCTTTATTCTCTATCAATCTGGATAATTCCTCTGTCTTTGTCTTTTAGACTATCAGTACTTTTGAAGAGTACAGGCCAGTTATTCTGTAGAATTTCTCAGTCCGAACATGATTACATTCAGAGTACATGGGGTTTTTTTGGAAATAACAAAGAAGTAACATTGTATTTTTCTTGGTACATTATATCAGGAGGCATATGATGTCAGTTCTTGCCTTATTGACAATGTTAACTTTGATCTCTTGACTGAGGTGGTATCTTTCATTGATGATTTAATTTCTTAACTTTCATTGATGACTTCTGCCTGAGTCAGTGTTTTCTATGATGTTGGCCAAATGGTGATTTTTGACTCCATTCCTTCTGTAGTTGTTAGTCGGCATTCTACTCTAAGAGCTTTCGTTTCCTTCCCCTTTATACTTACTCATTAATTTCTTCATATCACTATGGGCACATGGATTCTTATTTGATTCAATGAGTTATAACCCATTGCATCACTTTTTATCTTGATGTTCAACTTGACAGTGAAGAGCTTTAAGCAGGGACAGGAATTGCATTTTGAAAGCTTCCCTGGCTGCAGTGTGGAGGGGCCCAAAGGCACAGGAACCAGGCAGAGGAGGCTCTCATGGTGGTATGGGGGAAGTGAAGAGGGCCTGAGCCTGGCAGTGGAGACAGGAAACTTTTAAGTAGGAGTCTGAGATTATAGGAACCCAGAGCAGACCTCCCCATCTACAACACAGCTCCTCCTTCCCATCTCTCCTGGACCCACACTGACCTCGCACACACAAACTTAATTTAGTGCCCAGCACACAGCAGCACTGAATAAAGATTGGTTGGTTAAATACAGGCATGTTCACCTGTTTCAGTCACTACAGCTGCCAAGTCTACTCCTTGGCAACTCCAGCTCCCACCCAACATGTACTCTCCCCAGGGGTCCGTTTCTCAGAGTATCCCCAAAAATCTGAGCCATCTCCAGAGGGAATGGGAAAAGCTGGTGGTAGGAAAGCAAGCTATACCTCTGGGTATACCCTTTGGGCCCAGCCCTGCTATGTGCCTCAGTTTCTCCATAATGGGTTTAAGGAATGATCTTACCTCCCCTCTGGTACCGGAATGATCTCAGGGTTGAAGAATCCTGGGGTTAATGGGTTTCCATCCTTGCTTCCGCCCTTAATACTTCAGGACCTTGGACAAAGCCATCAACATCTTGGGCTCTAATTTCTTCATCTACAAAGTGGAGCTAATTATACCTCCCTGGAAGGACTGACATAGGACCAAATGGGATAATTGTTATGAAAGTCATCTGCAAACTGTATGGGTTATGGAAGAGTAAAAGGTCCATTAAGTACCTCCTGGGGATTTCCAGGTTCCCAGCTTATGAAGGTAGCAGGCAGAGAAATCAGCTAGGCAGGGAGCAGGACGTCCTCACCTGCCCTGGGGGGACTCTGAGAAACACATGCCTTCCCCCATGGCCTTGGAGCTTCCCAGGAACAGGAACAGGCATACATATGAATTGTGAATCTAGAGGTCTGCCTTGCTGAAAAACAGTAGACAAGGCTCTTGTCCGCCTTGTGATGGGCTGACTCCCTTCCACCCAATATATACCTCCCACCTCCCTCCTCCATCTAGGGCATTAACCTGTCTGGTGGCCAGCGTCAGCGGGTCAGTCTGGCCCGAGCTGTTTACAGTAATGCCGATATTTTTTTGCTGGATGACCCACTGTCAGCTGTGGACTCCCATGTGGCCAAGCATATCTTTGATCAAGTCATTGGGCCAGAAGGTGTGCTGGCGGGAAAGGTGAGGCCTCCCAGAGGCTAAGGGACTAAGGTGAGATCTAGGGCCATAGGAGAGGACAGGTGGGAGGCCAAGGGGTTTGGTGAGATCTGGAAGTATGGAGGGCCTGAAGAGCAGGAGCATGGGCTGGGCTTCGGGGGAAACCTGGGGTGGGGGCTTGCCCCTCAGGCACTGAGCTGGCTGCAGCAAGCATGGGGAGAGTCCCTGCTGTGCTTGCTCGTGCCCCCTGGCACATGGGCACCCCACACTCGCTCTGTGGCCCTGTACTGCCAGGGGTGTGTGCTGAGGGCAGTGGGTGTGATAGCCTGCTGCCTTCTCCCCAGACCCGGGTGCTAGTGACACACGGCATCAGCTTCCTGCCCCAGACAGACTTTGTCATAGTGCTTGCTGACGGACAGGTGTCTGAAGTGGGCACCTACTCAGCCTTGCTGCAGCGCAGTGGCTCCTTTGCCAACTTCCTCCGCAACTATGCACCTGATGAGGACGAGGAACACCTGGAGGCTGACAGCAGGACCGGTATCTGCCATTCCTGGCCCTCCTATCCCCACGCCCTCCCAGCGTCTCCCCCGTGCTGGAGGCTCTGAGTGATTCTGGGTGGGCCTAGTGTTGTACAAGGGAGGTTTTGGGGTTGCACCATCTGTGTGACAGTCAGACATCACCAAGAGGGACAGTGAACTGGATGGAGTCAAGTCTCTCCTCCTCCTCTTCCTCGGTCTTCCCATGTGTCAAAAGGTCCTTAATGCCCAGGCCCAGCTTGTACAGCCAAGCTGTCTCACAGATGAATTGTTCAGTAAATATGCAAGTGCTTGGAAAAGTCATTTACTTATCAACAAATATTTATTGAGCAATTTCTGTGTCCAGGCACTGTTCCAGGCACTGAGACAGCAATGAACAAACAGAAAAATCATGCAGCACTTTAAGAACCCTTTGTTGTCTGGTCCTGGCTCACACACCCTTCTCTGGGCTCCTCACCTCCTGCTGTCTAAGCAGCTGACATGTCCCGAGCATTTACTAAGGGCTAAGCCCCTCGCAAGCACTTGACACACATTCTTTCCTTTAATCCTCACAACAACACTATGAAGTAGGTACTATTATTATCCCCATTTTACATGCCTGCCTAAAGTCATGCAGTGAGGAGGCAGGATTTAAGCTCAGCTAGTCTGACTCTAGAGCCCAGGCTCCTGATCTTTGTGTTTGAATCCCCTTCTACGTAAGCCCCTGATGGGAATCTTTTCTTCCTGTCTAACTCAAGTCTTTCTTACTGCCCTTTTTCTCTCCA
Organism: Vicugna pacos; assembly: GCF_048564905.1. Taxonomy (NCBI): domain Eukaryota; kingdom Metazoa; phylum Chordata; class Mammalia; order Artiodactyla; family Camelidae; genus Vicugna; species Vicugna pacos. The sequence continues at coordinate 32,070,291 of NC_133002.1, forward strand.
ACACAAAACTGTTCATTTATTTTTACTGTTGTTCTTGGTGCTCTCTCAGTCCTTGTCGTCTTCTGTCTTGCTTGTCCCCCTTCACTGGCGTGGGATTGGGGAACGCCAGGGGCTTGCAGGGTGAGCTAGCCAACGTCTCTCTTCTTTTTGCCTCCCTGATGCAGCCTTGGAGGACAAAGAGGATGAGGAGGTGCTGCTGATTGAAGACACGCTCAGCAATCACACAGACCTGTTAGATAATGAGCCAGTTACATATGAGGTCCAGAAGCAGTTGATAAGGTGAGCTCCTGAGAGGTCTCAGCCCCCTGGGAGATGGTGTCAGGGCTCCCAATCCCTGCCAGAGGGGCACAGGTGGGCGTTCTCCCTGACACTCACACCTCGGGACTCCGGCTGTAGCCTGAACGTCCTCCTGGGGCTCTGTCCTGTGGGTGTGTTGGAGGGCCTGACCAGCTGCCTCCACAGACAGCTGAGTGCCATGTCCTCGGAAGGGGAGGGCCAGGGTCGTCCTGTGCCCCGGAGGCACCTGGGTGCAACAGAAAAGGCAGTGCCAGCAACGGAAGCAAAGGCGAGCCCTGTGCTGATCCAGGAGGAGAAGGCAGAGATGGGCACTGTAAGTAGGGTGGGTGAGGAGGGATGGGGAGGGTGGGCAGGCCCCAGCAGCCCTGGGACTCACGTGAGTCCTACTGCCATGGCCGCACAGGTGAAGCTGAGCGTGTACTGGGATTACATGAAGGCCGTGGGGCTGTGGACCACACTGGTCATCTGTTTGCTGTATGGGGGTCAGAGTGCGTTTGCCATTGGGGCCAACGTGTGGCTCAGTGCCTGGACCGATGAGGCTGCGATGAACGGGCAACAGAACAACACCTCCCAGAGGCTGGGTGTCTATGCCACCTTGGGAATTATGCAAGGTGAGCCTGCAGAGATACCTGGAAAGGGCTCCAATGGCCCTTTCCTTGCCTCTAGGCTGCTGGGTTCCCCAAACCTGGCCTCTGAATCTCCCTCCACCATCACAGCCCCAATGCCTCTCTCACCCACCATAGCAGTCCACCTGCCTGTTGGCATGGCTAGTTCACTGCTGCTCTTCCCCATCTCGGAACCTGCCCCTGCGTGCCCACCACCTGGCCCAGGTGAACGAGAGCCCCTCTGCCTCCTCCAACAGGGCTCCTGGTGATGCTGTCAGCCGTCATGATGGCAGTGGGCGGCGTCCAGGCTGCCCGCTCGCTTCACCAGGCACTGCTGCACAACAAGATGCGATCTCCACAGTCCTTCTTCGATACGACGCCCTCTGGCCGCATCCTCAACCGCTTCTCCAAGGACATCTACGTCATCGATGAGGTTCTGGCTCCCACCATCCTCATGCTGCTGAATTCCTTCTTCAACTCCATCTCCACCCTCGTGGTCATTGTGATCAGCACGCCGCTCTTTGCTGTGGTCATCCTGCCTCTGGCTATTATCTACCTCTTTGTGCAGGTGCTTCCTGAGTGGGTGGGCGTGGCTTTTTGTGAGCAGAGCTGTCGGGTGGGTGGGGCTCCCCTGTGGGCGATCAGGAGGGGGATGTAGCGAGGTCAGACCCCACAAATCCTCACAGCTGGATTCCGTTCAGTAATCAGTTACTTTACCTCTTTGAAACTCGTTTTCCTCACCTGTGAAATAGAGCGAATTATAGAACCTACCTCATAGGGTTGTTGCTAGGATAAAATGAAATCCCTGTAAATTGTGAGTGGCCCTGGAACTCCTTCCTGCTGGCTATATTTTTTCTTTTTTTAATTTTATTTTTATTTTTTAAATTGAAGTACAATTGGTTTACAACATTGTGTTAATTTCTAGTGTACAGCATAGCGATTTAGTTCTATATATATATATATATATATATATATATATATATATATCCTTTTCATACTCTTTTTCATTATAGGCTGTCACAGGGTATTGAGTATAGTTCCCTGTGCTCTATAGTAGGACCTTGCTGTTTATCTATTTTATATATAGTAGTGTGTAGCTGCAACTCCCAATCCTGCTGGCTATTTTTAATAAAATACTGTTAAAAGTTTGAGGCACATTATCCTTCCCTTCCCTTTAGACATCATACGTGTATATATGTTTTTAACATAGAAGAGTTGATAACATTCAGATACAGCTGTGAAAGGCATTTGTGTTACTGTGCCCCTGTCCTGCCATTAATCAATCAGTTGATGAAGGTAACCCCCAGGTGGCCAGAAGCTCAGGCCCTATGTGTGAAGACCCATGATCTGGGCTGCTGTCTGGGCTGGGGCAGGGACTCTCAGATACACATCCTCTACGGCTCTGGCCATCTTGGGACCCACAGGGTAGAGGATGGAAGCTGGAGGCAGAAGTGTGCTTTTGTGGGGTCAAACCCGGGGATGGGATGGGGTGAGGAGAGGAGAGGCTCTTTAAGAAAAAGAATACAGTTGGCTTATTTTTGCAAATTTTGCAAAATGTTGACTGTGTAAATAGACTGGTAGGGCCCCTAAGTGGAGATAAGCAGAGTCACTGATTTAGGAGGCAAAGTCAGTGCAGTAATCCGGGCCCCAGCGGTGCAGAGGTGAGGGGTCAGGAGCTGAGAGGTAATCGGGAAAGGCTTCAGGGAGGAAGTGGCCTGGAAGTGAGCAGAGCTGACCAGAGGGAAACGGTAGGATGAGTTTGTGGAGCCATATCCGGACCCTAAGTCATGGGTTCTTCTGGGTGGGGGAAGGGAGCAAGGTTTACAGAAGAGTGAAACTGATGGGAAGTGGGACTGAGTGGGAGTAAGACTGGAGGGGAGTGGGACTGGGGGGAAATGGGACTGACTGAGGGGGAGGTGTTTTGTGTCCAGAGGGCATGTAGGACTGAGTTGGGGTTCCACCGTCCTGACCCCAAGCTCTTTTTCCATTCTGTCAGCGCTTCTATGTGGCCACATCACGGCAACTGAAGCGGCTGGAATCTGTTAGCCGTTCGCCCATTTACTCCCATTTTTCGGAGACCGTGACTGGTACCAGCGTCATTCGGGCCTACTGCCGCAGCCAGGACTTTGAGGCCATCAGTGATGTTAAGGTGGACGCCAACCAGAAGAGCTGCTACCCCTACATCTCCTCCAACAGGTCAGAAGCCCCTCCTGCCCCCATTGTCCCTGCTTCTCCACGAGTTCCCACAGCGTCTCTGTGGGAGAAACCCTGGTATTCTGGGTCTGAGCCCCTCCTTCCCCCTGAACAGAGACAACTGCCCCTTTCCTGCATCTGCCCCATTTCCTCCTTGCCCATAGGTGGCTGGGGATCCGAGTGGAGTTTGTGGGCAACTGTGTTGTGCTCTTTGCTGCACTCTTTGCTGTGATTGGGAGAAGCAACCTGAGCCCAGGACTGGTGGGCCTGTCTGTGTCCTATGCCCTACAGGTACGAAGCAGTCTGGGCCCCGGGGGCAGGGCCACCACTGGGGCAGAGGCCACATAGGTGTCACAAGCATCTCCTGAGCTCTCGTCCATTTTGGGGACCAGCCACAGGTTCTGCTTCCCGGAAATGTGAGCTTCAGTCAAGTGTGGAGAGATGCTCTCACCAGCGGGGAGGGGAGATGGTCCTGCAGGGTGTTTAGATCTTTGTGGAGGAAGGAACAAAATGTTGTAAGCTCTCTTGTAAGGCCCAGAGAAGGTCTCTACCTTGGAGTGTTTTAGAAATTATCTTGGAGCTTGGCCCCAAAAGACAAATAGAATAGATCCAGGAGTCAACCCTGACAGGGGTCCCGGGGCAGGGAAGTGGAGAGCTCGAACACACCTCATCTCACGTGCCTGCAGAGAAAGTACACGGAGAAGGTGCCTGGAGCCTGGGCCGGAGCTCAGACTGGTCATCCTGATATCAGCCAATGTTGTCAAAGGGTTAAATGACTACAAATGTAATTTTTGTGAAGTGGATTGTATTTGCAATGCCTTGAGTGGCTCAAATCATGAGTGCTTTGGTAAACAAAGGACAATCCAGACAGGTCAGTCTTCTCAAACTTTAACGTGCATATGAATCACCTAGAGATCTTCTTAAAATGAGGATACAGTAGGCCTAGGACAGGGCTCAGGCTTCTCCTTGTCTGTTAAGACTCCTTGATCCACAAAGTGTGGCCCAGGCACCAGTTGCATCAACATCATTTGTGAGCTTGTTAGAAATGTAGAATCTCACGTTTCACTGCAGACCTACTAAATCAGAAGGTACCTTTTAACAAGATTCCCTGAGAAATCCTTCTTATACATGTTAAAGTTTGAGAAACACTGGGCTGAGTGGTCCTTTGTCAAGTCTGCATTGTCACTGCCTGAGGGACAGTTGTGATGAGAGCCCGAGGTGGCACACCTCTGGGTTTGCCCAGGCCCACCTGGGCCATGGATTAGGACAGGAGCATAATCAAGGGGTCTGAACTCCTCCCACAGACATTTCAGGGGGAGGGGAGATCACCCTGCTTATGACCCAGTCCCTTTGGCTAGGTGACATTAGCTCTGAACTGGATGATACGGACGATGTCAGATTTGGAGTCTAATGTTGTGGCTGTGGAGAGAGTCAAGGAGTACTCCAAGACAGAGCCGGAGGTGGGTGCTGGGATAAGCCTGGGGCAGGGGGAGTCTGGAATAGTTGGGAGGGGTGCTTGGTGGCCCACCATCCCTGCCCAAAGGCCAGCTGTTCAGGTGGCTCTTCATTCATTCACTCATTCATTCATTCATTCATTCAGTCCTTACTGAGCATCACCCAGAGGTCTATTTGAGGAGGTGTAGAGAATTCAGAGTTGAGCAAGACAGCGTCTGCCCTCAAAACAGTTCCTGATGTCGTGGGAGACGACAGATCCTGTGTTCTGAGCCCTCCTTGATCACCGTGCTTTGTCTTCCCTGGGGCCCCCAATCCCGTGACCTGCCTCTGTCCCTCTGTCCATGAGCTCATCTAGCCTGGATTCTACACCCCACCAGTGCCAGTGCTTTCAACACCCTCCCCCTTCTCTCTCTCAGTCGCACTCACCCCAGTTGAGCCCATCTGTCTACCTTCTACACGCTGGCACTCGGCCAGTAAACATTGCTGGAGAAAATCACTGATTTTACTGCAAGTTTATAACCATACACCACTGCTGGGTATTCTTACTTTGCTTCTCCAAGAAGCCTGTTTCCACTTTCAGATAGTCCTGTTTTGAACATTCTCTTTCCTTAACCTGCACCCCGCCCTCCGCCCCTTCTCCCTGTGCTGAACCATCAACTTTCCCGAGCACTTCAAGGAAAAAATAGGTTATGAGACATGAACTCCCTCAGCCTTTCTGCCTCCGGACTTTCAAACCTACCTCTGTCCCTTTCATCTTCTTCCTTTCTCTTTTAACAGGAAATATCCCTCCTCAGTTCAAAGTCCACTCCATCTACTTGTCCGCACGGTCACCCGAGGACTTCACTTCCTCAATTACACCCTCCATCTGCTGCATCATGTGTCTTGCTCCCTCTGTTGGGTGACTCCTGTCCACATGCAAAAATACGCTTTCGTAACTCCCATTCTAGACACACAAACCCACCCTCTCTTTCCCCTGCATCCTATGTCCCCTTTCTCTGCTCTCCTTCGTCGTGAAGCTGGCTTTACAATATGGTCTACACGTGCCCTACCCACAGCCTTTAGCTTGTCTGCCTCCTGCAGTCTGGTTTCTGGCCCTGTCACTCCCCTGTACCCCCTCACCGATGACCTCCCTGATTCCAGACCTGGGGAGGGTATAGCTTAGCATACACTTGCTTAGCATACACGGGGTCCTGGGTTCAATCTCCAGTACCCCCCAGTACCTCCATTAAAAAAATACTAATAAAATAAACTTAATTACCTATCCCCCCAAAAAACAAAACAAAACAAACAAACAAACAAAAAACAAGCACTGATTTCAACCAGACCTAGGGACACTCTTCTGTTCTCATCAGACAAAATAACCCCTCGCTCCTTCCTAGAAAGCGTTGCCCCATGGCTTCTGTGCCTGAGTGCTTGCCCTGTCAGTCCCTCTTGAGCCCCCATCCCACCTGCTTCTCCCAGCCTGGCCTCTCCTGTCCTTGGGACCCCATTTTCCCTGGACTTCCCCAGGCTTTCCCTATCATCCCCTCACCCCCGTTCCCCGGGATCTTCAAATTCTCCCTCTTCGTGTCTAGAATTCCCATTTCCCCTGTCTATATGCACCATCCTGTCTCTACATCCTCAGAAATTCTGTCCCCAACTCTGCCGCCCATTCTTTTGATACCTCCTCACCAGGACAGTCACACTGGCTGCTTTGCTTTTGGACTGCTGACAGTCTGACTCCCTAGGCTCGAAGCAAGGCTGGCGACACGGGTGTGTGACATGTGTGGCTTCACAAGTCTCTACTCTTCGAAGGGCCCCTGCTTAGAGGCCTTGATTTAATGCTCTGTGGTCACCACCTGAACGTTCCTAAATAATTTTTGAACAAGGGGCTCCACATTTTTTTTTTGCACTGGGCCTCACAAATTATGTAGTCAGTCCTGTCTCAAACCCACCATCATCTTACCCTAGTTTATTTTAACAGCCTTGTAACTAGTCTCCTTACTTCACCCTCCTCTCTCCCTCCCCCTCATAGCAGCTGAAGAGAGCCTTTAAAAACACACCAAATCACGTCATTCCTCTGTGCATGGCCCTACATCTTACTCAGAGTAAAGAAACATAGCCCTTAACATGGCCTGCAAAGCCCTACATGAAGGGGCCATCCATTATCTGTCTCCTACCTGCTACCTTTGTCATTTGCTCCAGAACACACCTGGAGGTATTTGTACTTGCTGTTCCCGCTACCTGGCATGCCCTTCCCGCTACCTGGCATGCCCTTCCCCCAGGTATCTACTTGGCTTGTTCCCTCACTTCCTTCAGGTTGTTACTTAAATATCACCTCCTCCAGGAAGCCTCCCCTGACCACTCTGTACAGAACAGCAACACCAAGCTCTTCACACTCATCACCATCTGACATCATGTAGATTTGTTGACTGTGTGCCCCCCTAGACTAGAATGTAAGCCTCATTAAGGCTTGTTCACATTGAGACCCCACTACCTGTCACAGAGTAGCCACCCAATAATAAAGAATGGTAAAATAATAAAGAATGGGGGCTAGGGCAGATGGGAGGGGCAGCTCAGGGGTGTGGGGCACAGGAGAGTAGGGGAGGGCACAGCTCTGGAGGGGGAATGACATCAGAGGAATAGTCATTGAACCCCAAGGCTGGGCCACAGCAGCACCTGGGGCTCCCTACCAGGGACCCTGTTGGGTGAAGATGCAGGGACTGGGGGAGAGGAGACAAAGTGGGAGAGTACGGGGCTGGGGAAGCGGTGCCCCTCTGATGCAGAACCTGTCTTCCCCTGGTGGCCAGGCCCCCTGGGTGGTGGAGAGCAGCCGCCCGCCAGCGGACTGGCCATCGCAGGGTGAGGTGGAGTTCCGGAACTACTCTGTGCGCTACCGGCCAGGCCTGGAGCTGGTGCTGAAGGATCTGAGTCTGCGAGTGCGTGGTGGCGAGAAGGTGCGCGTGGAGCGGTTTGTGCCTGGGGAGCGTGGATCTGGGAGACGGCAGGCCCCCAGCCCAGACATCCGCTCAGCCTCTCCGAGGGAGTCCTGGGGATGGCCCCACTGACCCCCTAGCCTCCCGTGACGGCCCCCCATCCCCTCCAGGTGGGGATTGTGGGTCGCACTGGGGCCGGCAAATCATCCATGACCCTCTGCCTATTCCGCATCCTGGAGGCCGAGGAGGGTGAAATCCGCATCGACGGCCTCAATGTGGCAGATATCGGGCTCCATGACCTGCGTTCTCAGCTGACCATCATCCCCCAGGTAAGAGCCTGGCGTGGACTGGCCACTCTTATCAGTGACCCTGGGGGTAGGCCCCACCCCTCTTCTGTAGCTTGATGTTGAAGACTGGGACCTCCTCTGGGAAGCTAAAGAGCAGGGCAGCAGGAGCAGAGCCACAGAGTGACCAGCTGTCATGGATCTGGAAGGGTCAGATGTACCCTGACCCAGTAAGACCCTGCCCTCTGACCTCCAGGACCAGCAGATGGGGCCAGAACGCCAGGACCCCTCCACTTGCCCCTCCCCCCGTGCATTCTATCCTGACATCCTTGCTTCACAGCTCTGAGTTACATTTCACTTTTCCTGGCTCTTCTGGGGTATGTTTTTCTGCCGACTGGACACTTTGGAGTCAGATTAGCAGCTCAGGTTTCTACTTTAGCGGAGGACTTTGTGATTGGCAAAGCTGAGGTTTATCACTTCCCCACAGGCGTTTTTCTATCTCTTTGGCCATTGCCTCCCTCCTGGAGGGCTGGGGACAGAGTGGGAATGCCGCCACCTCAATCCCTTTCCTTTTCCCTGGCCTTGGGGCCCATGGCTCCTTCTAGGGCCTGAGTCGCCTCCCTCTGAGGCTTTGCTTTGTCCCCAGGACCCCATCCTGTTCTCAGGGACCCTGCGCATGAACCTGGACCCCTTTGGTAATTACTCGGAGGAAGACATGTGGCGCGCCTTGGAGCTCTCCCACCTGCACACGTTTGTGACCTCTCAGCCGGCAGGCCTGGACTTTCAGTGCTCCGAGGGCGGGGAGAATCTCAGGTAACAGCTGGGAGTAGGGGGTCAGGACCCGCACTCTGCTGCACTAGGGGATCTAGCATCAGATGCCACAAATTCCAGGCCAGCCCCCTCCTGCCCTCCCACTCCCATCTCAGCCAGCGTGAACTCAGGGGGCATTGTTTTGTATTGAGCGTATTCTGTGTGCCAGGCAGTGTGCACTCCCTCACTGACTCATCTTCACACAAGCCCCAGAGGAGGTCCATGGACCCACTTCACAGATGAGGAAACTGAGGCAAGGCCAAAGTCACACAGCTGGGAGAAGGCATGCCTGGGATTTGACCCAAGTCTGGGAGATCCCAAAACCCTTTTCAGTCCTCTTTTGTGAGGTTGTCAGTGCTATGCTTGGTCTGAGGAGGGGGATGCAGACTGAACCTGTGGGGCAGATAAGAGGAAACCTACAGTGCTTTAGAGAAATCATCTGTATTTTCTGAGGTGGATGCAGTCTTATCTGTGGTTTAGAAGTGGGCAAAGTGAGCTCTTCAGACCTTTCTTTGCTTTCGTATAGTCCCAGATTTTATATCCCCAGTCGTTGGGCTGTGTATCAGGGAAGGCCAGTCACTTCTTACTGAGTCTAAAGGCTTGAGATACTTATACCTGTGTTAGCTGTGTGATGTGGGGCAAGTTGCTTAACCTCTCTGTGCCTTCTTTTCCTTCCATTCAAATTGGCCATAATAACAGTCTCATACCTTTTAGCACCATGCTGCCCAATAAAAATATAATATGAGCCACATATGTGTAATTAAAATTTTCTAATAACCACATTAAAAAGGAAATAGAAACAGATGAAGTAAATGTTAGTAGTGTATTTTATTTAGTCCAATATTATCATTTCAATATAATTGATATAAACGTTATTAGAGATATTTTGCATTTTTTCATGGTAAGTTTGAAATCCCATGAGTAGTTTCACATTTACAGTACATCTCAATTCAGACTCACCATATTTCGAGTGGTCAATAGCCACACGCAGCCAGTGGCTATCATTTGGACAGAACAGTCCTAGGGTCATTGTGATGAAGTGGAAAGCACTTAGCTTGGGTACACTCTTGAGAAATTTAGCTATTCTTATTATTCTACTCAGTCCATACCCCTGGACTCTCTCCAGACCTCAAAAACAAAAACAAAAACCTGTACATTTGCTCAGCACTTAATAGTGTTCAAGGCACTTTGGCCTCTGCTATCTCCTTTAATCTTTATTGCAGTCCTATGCGCCAAAAATGAGAAATTTTATTATGGGCCAAAGTGTTAAATTATTTGCCCAAAGCTGCTTAGTGAGCAAGGGGTGGGGCAAGGACTCAGGGAAGTGGGGGCTTTTGCCCCAGACCTTCCCTTGCCACATCATAGCTGTCAGTGGGACGCCCCCGCCTCCCCAGGCCGTGCTGGGACTGACTGTGTGTTTTACCTGGAGTTTCCTCATGCGACCATGCTGGAGGTGGATGGCGGACAAGCACAGGCTTCCAGACCCTGGGCCTCACAGCTGTTTTTCGGTCCATTCTCCTATCGCTGCTTGCCATCAGCACCTCCCCTAGAGCACCCCCTCCATCCCCACGTACCCCAGGACCTGAGACAGAGATCCACTCCCCTCCTCCCTCACTGAGCTTGTAGCCACTTTAAGAATAACCTGTATCCTGTGCCAGTCCCACCATAAATCAGCCCTGAGTTCTATCTGGTGGCTCATTCTACTGCCAAAACCTTCATTAGTTGCGGGAATGGGCTGGGGAGAGAGCCTGGCCTTCACTCCGGCTGTCGTGACTCACCCCTTTGGGAAGGGCTGAGGTATTTGTCCTTGGGTGTGGGGGTGCTGCATCCTCTGTGGTTGGGAACAGAGCCTCGCTTTGTTCAGTAGCTCTGGCTTCCAAGGCAGGAGGTTGAAGGTATCCATCCTGCCCCTCCTCCACCTCCCCAGTGACCAGACATGGGGATTCACCCAGGTCCTCCCTATCCCAGTCCCCTTCTTGTTTCCACAGCAGAGCCCTGACCTATATTCCCCATGGGGGTGGAAGATGACTGAATTGTGTGATATTAGGATCAGCAAGATAGCATGATGTGTGTAAATACCCAGGAAGAGTCATTTAAGTATGTTCTTAAGGTGTAAATGACTGATAGAGTGAAGCAGAGAAACATGTGGCACTAGTTGAGGAGCAAGGATAGGGGAAGAGAGCACAGAAAGAGGAAGCCAGGGGTGCCAGAGACAGACTGGGCATTTCACAATGTTGTTAAGCACTGGCTCTATCTCCAAGGCCCCTCATTATTTCTGTGATGTCCAGACCTCAACTGTGTGTTCCAGGAGTACTGGGCTGAGGAGGCAGGGATGGGGGAGGTTAGACAGAGAGCCAGCCCTGGGCCACTGGGAAGGAATGGAGACAGAAATAGTCGGGGAGTGAGGCCTGAGGGCAGGTTGGGGGTGCACAGTTGCAGACGCATTGCCTTCCCCATTCCCAGCGTAGGCCAGCGGCAGCTTGTGTGCCTGGCCCGAGCCCTGCTTCGCAAGAGTCGTATCCTGGTTTTAGACGAGGCCACAGCAGCCATCGACCTGGAGACTGACGACCTCATCCAGGCGACCATCCGAACCCAGTTTGAGACCTGCACGGTGCTGACCATCGCACACCGGCTCAACACCATCATGGACTACACCAGGTGGGGCACTGGAACCCAAGCAGCCCAAGTAGGGAGGGACCTGGTGGGGTCATGTGGGCCATGGGGAGGTGGCAGGCACATATCTGGATAGGCACATACGGGAGTGCATGTGGGATTGTTTAGGGCGGGGGCAGGGGCAGAGCAGCATGGGGTTACCTGGGCACAAAGTGATGCTTTCTGAGACACAGGGGACATTGTGGGGTTACCAACATGTGGGGAAGGGGCAGAAAGGGGCTGCCTAGGCATGGTCCACTTTCCCGCAGCCTCCTATTAATGCTATGAGGTGAGGGGGCCTGGATGCTTTGTGCCAAATCCCGTCACTTCCTGAGCAGCATATCCAGAGTCCCCATGTGGCCATCACTTCATTTGTGCCTGTTCCCACCCTGGGATGTGGGTGTAAAGACTGGGAAGCTACTGAGGAAAGGTGCATGATGCTTGGGTCCCTGCCTAGGGGTGCTGGACCCAGACAGTACCACACGGAGCAGATGCTTTGTGGTGGGAAAGCAGGGACCGAGTCTCAGTCCTGGCTCTGCTGCTGACTGCTGTGTGACCTTGGGCAACCTGCAAAATCTGTCTGAACCTCTCTATCTCAGAGCTGCTGTAAGGAGTCAGTGAAATAAAGTGTTAAAAGTGCAGATGATCCTAGGAAATGTTCCTTTCCTCCCTAGCCCCTTACTGTAATTCTCCCTAGAACCAGCTTCTCCAAGGATTAGGGAAGGAATCCTGCTCTCAGACTTTTATGGTTCCTTATGGCTTTACTTTGGCCTATTCAGCCAAAAGGAAAAATTGTGACCTATTCCCTCGTTGTGCCCAATTGTCATGGTGTGGCACTGGAGGACAAAGGGAGGGGCTGGGTGACTTAGAAGCCTGATGGACGTGAGCTGATGCTGGCCTTCCAGGCTGGCTGCCTTGGAGACACAGAGCTCAGGGTGAGGAAGAGGAGGCAGGAGGCTGCATCAAATCTACGCTGAAGGACCATGGTGGGAGTAGATCACCAACCCTTCATTCACAAAACGAACACCCCAGGGCATGGGAGGCGGGGAGGTTCCCACACAGTTCCCAGGGGCTCAGGAATGAATCCGAGAATGCTGATGCCATTGTCAGTCTGTTCCATCCCTGCCACGACCCCACTCTCCACTCCCATCCACTGGGAGAAGGGAGGGTGGGCAAGAAGGGATAGCCCTGGGTCCAAACAAGAAAAAGCACTAGAGGATCTCTTCCCAGGCCTAACTGAAAATGGTTTCCACCAGCAGCCCTGATGTTCAAAATCGCGAACTGACTTTGGGGTTGGGCATTCATACATTCTAGTGGGGCAAGCAGAAATGAATCAAATAATCACACTACTGAATGTGTAATTAGAGCCTTTAGGAAGGAAGCAGGGGTCCGTGCATGTAGGCCAGAGGAAGCCAATCCATACAGGGCAGCCAGCACACTTTCTCTCTGAAGGAAGGGAAGTACCAGCTAGGCCCTGAAGGATGAGTGAAAGTTGGGGGACAGAGGAGGAGATGGGGTAGGGAGCTGAAAATTTCAGGAAAATGCTGCAGCACATGCAAAGGCCCTGAGGTCAGAGGGCACATTAGACTGGAGTAGAAAGGTTGAAGGGGCAGTAGACCCAAGAGGAGGGGGAGAAAGAGACAGGCCTTACTCCGCTACACTTTAAGGACCTTGGGACAGCATTTAGCCTTTACCCTAAGGGCAATGAGAAGCCACTGAAGGGAGGTGGGCAGTCTCCTGGGCTCCAGTTTGGGCAGTGACCAGGCAGTGATGTCCGCAAACATACCTCTTCCCTGGACACATTTCCGGGAGCTCCAGAGGTAGGGGAACAGTGCGTGCAGTCCAGCCCCTCCTATGGAGGACCATCTCCTGGGTCTTGGGCGAGCCCTTTCCGCGCCTGCCTTACCCTGGGAGCCAGCCTGCTGGCCCTGCACCAGGTGCACCCTGTGTTGAGTTGGTGGGAGGTTCTAATCCCAGGCCTAGGCCCAACTGTATGTGTGGGTGGGGGGCGATCCCATCATCAGCAGCAGCCAGATTTGCAGCCAAAGTCCCAGATTCCAGCATCAGGCCTCACTGCAGCCCAGTTTCCCACCGCGTACCTTTGTGAGTTGGCACAAAGCAGACAGAAGCACACAGGCCCGTGGCTCCTTGCGCAAAGTCCTGTGACCCTGGGGAGGGGAAGGGCTCATTAGGGAAGATTTTCGGAGCCCCAACTAGCAGAGATGAATAGGACCTTGTGTTTGATCCCAGAAACTGCCTCATCTGCCAGGACAGCAAACGGAGTGGCTAAAATAACCAGCTTTGCAAGCGTGCACATGTGGCGTAGCACCGTGTTGAGGGGCTTGACTGAAGTGGGAGGGTTGGCGTCTCGCTGTGTGGCCTCAGCAGTACCCAGAAGGGCAGGGTTGGACCATGTGGCCAAGTCTGGGCTGATGGAGATCTGATCACTTCTTTTCTTTGATCTAGGGTCCTGGTCCTGGACAAAGGGACCGTAGCCGAATTTGATTCTCCAATCAACCTCATTGCAGCCAGAGGCATCTTCTACGGGATGGCCAGAGATGCTGGACTTGCCTGAAATACACTCCTGGGGTTTCCTTCTGGACATTCTTGGTTTTCATCAGGAAGGAAAAGGACACCAAATATGTCTGCAAAATGGACTTGATGGCAAACGCTGGGAGCATTTGTTGGGTTTTTGTCCCCGTAAAGTGCCTTGCAGGATAACCCAAGTGAGGAAGTGAGGCCCAGGAGGTGAACGAGATGCCCAATGTCACAGCTAATTTGTGGCAGAGCCCAGACTAGTCCCTAGGTCTCCTGATTCCCAATCTGGTATTATTTCCACTGTACTGTTTTCAATCATTTCATGGGATGACCTCCCTACTCTCATGATTTTTCATATTTTCTACTCTGAAGTTTTTTGTTTTTTTTTTAATAGAGCTTTTTCCTCCCAGAACAGAAGACTGCCAGGTCAGGCTGTCCCTAGGAACTGAGTTGGGTACTCTCTGGTGCTGGCCTGGATCCATTAAAAATGGAGCACTGATGAAATAAAGCCACATGTCAGCAATACATACACCCCAGTGTAGCCTTTCTCTGTCTATTCACAAGGTGCAGAGGTTAGGACCTCTAGAGGTAGATGGAAGAGGGAGAGGGAGAGGTAGATTTCATACACATCTACATGGCTGGAATTAACTGAAAACTTCAGACCTAAGAGCTTTTGGCTGGAAATATTATCTTCACAGCCAAAATTCACTGGGTAATTGCCAACAGTTCCTGCTCTGCTGCGCAGATACTGTACAAAGGTGAGAAATAAACCCCTGACATCTAACCCGAGGCCTCTTGGGAAAGCCGCTGTGAACACCTCCACACTGATGTCGTCCCTCAGACCTTAGGGCCTGCTTCTCTGGGGGATAAGTGCATGGTGCTTTATGTCCTTGCTCCTTCAGCAGTCTGTTCCAGACAGGTCCCCATAACCAGTGAGGTCTCCAGATCATTCCTCTTCCTCACTCTGGCCGAGCTGAATGTGGGAGCACAGAGCAGCCCAGAGGCTGCCCCCTGTCCTGACAGTCCCAGGCCAGTAAACGAGATGAAGGGGTGAATTAAATTTGCTTTCTTGAGCAAGCCAATGAAGTGTTTATTTCTCTGCAGGTCAGAATTTACCTGGCACAAGGCCTTCTATTTGGAATGGATCTCTTCTCTGTTACCTTGCTAAATTTTCTGGCTTCTCTGACTCTCGCATTTCTTTGACCTTTACTCTTGGTATGATGTGACTGGTTGTGGGTGATGGCTTTTTTTTTTTTTTTCTTTCCTCTAGCCTAAATGGTTTGCAGTAGGTATGGAGATGGCTCCTTTGATCTGGTTTTCCTATAAGCATTGGGCCAGGCTTTGCTGCAGGACTATTTGTTAAAGGTTAATCACATTTTTTTGGCAGGCTGTTTCTGCCCAGGATGTTTATGAGTATATGGAAAAAGACTTCCATCCTTGTGATAAAGCAAGTATGAAGGCACAAATGCCCAAATTATTCTGCCTCTCCTTGGTGCTAAGAAAAGGTCTCTGCTATGCTCCCTGATTTATTAGGCCAATTTGGCATGATGTCTGCTTTGAGTCTCTAGCTGTCCCAAACCAAAAGAAATGCATATTCATTCGGCATCATCAGCTAAAGATCTGAAGGTGTAAGACTGTCTTTCCTCTCCTGTCTTGGGAGTTTGCCTCTGAGCTCACTAAGGCCCTGACAGGTGCTGACAGCCCAAAGGAGAGGCTCAGTTGTGTAAAGTAAATAGGATAATCAAAAAATGTGGTTAATAGAGGATGACCTCCATCTAGCTGGCTCAGCTACTCCGGGGAAATGCAGCTGACTGCTGTGAACTGAGAGGAAAGACACTGCACAAAAGATCTGTCTCCAGGTGCCACTGACGGGTGTGAGCACCGCCACAGCGGCAGGACGGAGGAGGCTCAGGCAGGGAATGGTCCCTTCTATTCCTCCAGAGGGTCTTGTCTCTGGGACTGTCCAACAATCTAAACCTACTATGATTAGAAGTATGTATAGTGCTGTTAGGAGGCCAAAATTAAAGACTACGGGCTCAGTCAGTTAATATTTAATTTTAATAATGCCTGTTATGCTTGAACAGTCAGCAATGCACAAAGAGAAAAATCTTCAGTGAATGTTTACACACAGTGTGAACACATGCTTTAAATATGCAGTGGAGGAGGAGGAGGGGTGAATTCACAGTTAACAAAGCTAAAAAAAAAACCCTTGTTATAAATTACACAAAGCATATAAAAATATTTCTCTGAATGCATAGATTAAGACTTTAAACTCACCTACCAGCAACTGTGCAGTCTTATTCCACTGCCGGACGCAGGAGTCAGTTGACCACAGAGGACTTCATAAAGGAGGAGAGAGAGCAGTGCAAGGCCCCCCTCTCCCTTGAGACTCCCTCGAGGGCCTGGTTCTAAGCCCAGGAAATGCCCTGGAGCTACTCCTCTGTAGGCCACCTCCCAGCCAGGGGCCTCCATGCTTCTAAGAATCTCTAATTGATCTGGATGCTGGAAGAGTTTTAACCCCAGTGATTTAGACATGAATTAATACTGAATTTATTTATCCCAGGATAGAAGTAGCCTTAATTGTATTAGTAAATTTTAACTTTTTTCAAAAGGGGAAAAAAGATTAACATGTCTAGACAGACTAGCTGCTTCTGACGGGCTGAAACACAAGGGAGGTTTCTTCTTTAAAGCACTTCAGAGAAAGGGAGTAATAAGTAACCTTTACTAGGCAAACACTGCGCAAGGGTGAGTAACTCACCATCAGTAACTGGTGTAGTACAATTAAGTCACGCAACAGAGTGATTCCACACCACGAAGTTGGCCTTGAAAACACCTCAACCTCAGCTCAGCATTTAGGCAGCAGCAGGAGGCCATTATCTCAGCACAACATTCTCTTCCACTGACATCTTCTGCACGTTTTCTCTACCGTAGTGTTCCAATAAAATTAACACAGTTAGGAAGTTAAGTTTCTTTGGAAACTCTAGGCACTATGGGGAAAAAGCTTCTTAAGACAGCAGGGATGCTCATCAACAGCTGGCTTCAAACCCCTGCTCTCCTGTTTGTCTAAGTGTGCTCGTTCTTACTTCTAAGGTTAAGCTGTTTATTTCAACAAGACGGTGGCTTTTCTTTTTAACATTAATGACACTGAAGGAAAGGAAAAGAATCCTTAAATGCGTTCTCTAAAAAAATCCTTATGCCATGCTCAAGAGTTTAATCAGGTGTTTGTTTGCTTCCAGAAGGAAGCCTGGTAGACTCACAACTGACTTTGTTAAGTGGGTTGGTGGTGGTCGTGGCAGATCCCTAAGATCAAACAACTTGTTTACAAAAGCAACAGATTTCACAGTTGTGTAAAAATCCTAATAATTTCAAAATAACCTTTGTCTTTGATACAAAAATAAAGATGCTAACTCCTTTAGCTCAGTTTCCCACAATAACCTTTAAAATAGCAACAGATTCAGTCTGAAAAATTGCTTTTCATTTCTGGTGGAAAAATGAAAGTGGAAAACATGGACCGGCAATGTTTGTGCTCTTCTCATTGGGTGCAATTAACAGAAGACGGGAATCATTGCTTCAGTTAAAAAAAAAGCCATTGCTCTTTGAGAAAGCATCAGAGAGCCCTCTAGTGACCACGAAGGGGAGTTAATGCAGAGACAACTGTATGGACAAGGGCAGTCTAGAGACAGAAGCAGTAAGGAGTGTTTACAAAGGAAAAAGTTACGGAGGGAAGCTCTTTTGGTTAACAGCATATTTACAATTAGGTAACTGTAGTCTTAAATACTTTTAACCTGAGTAACATTTATAAATATGTTATGTGAAACCTCACAGCCACAAGTCACACCAAAATTCCTGTGTCCGGTACCTGTGCTTTCCCCAGTTTTCCTCTCTAGTCAGTTCACATTTCAGGAGGGCTGTGAACATGCAACACCAAGAGAAGCGCGTCCCGGCCCTTCAGGTGCACTGTCAACAGGACTGGCTAGAAATAGGCTCTGCTCTCTCTCAGCTTCTACTTAGACAACTCTTAACATTCTGCACATAAAACACTGGACACAGAACTGGCGGCTTCTGCCTCTCCAGACCACTTGTCAGCTGTTCACAGCTTCAAGCAATAGGTTTATTGTGCACCAAGAGGCTTGGAAGAGTGGCACCGCTGCTTGGGGGTCAGGGGCTTCCTACCTTGGCAGAACGATGTTAGTTATACTCAGCCATGGCATCAGGGGCCCTCTGGACATCCAAGGCATTAGATCAATGGCTTGTCCTTGGCCCAGAGATGATGCACACTGTCACAATACTCAGTGATAAAGTCCCTGCTGCATCAGTAAGTCAGTTTTGAAGCTCTCCTGTTGTAGCAAGGCCTTTCAGTCAGTGTGGATGCAGCATTTCTGAACAGAAAATTATTTTCACTTATCATCAGAACCAGTTCCAGTTCTTGGAAATCTTGGAGTCGAGCAACATCTTTGTCCTAAAACAAAAATAGGTTAAACAGATTGCAAAGAGCCACTTGTCTCTAAGTGTTTGGTATGTGGTGTTGATACCAGTATCTTGGCTCATTTTACAGCCTGGAAGGAAAAAAAAAATTCCCTGTGGCAGGCTGTCAGTGATAGTGCACAAAAGCCCCCAGGAGCATAAATTGGGTTGGAATAGTAGAAGCCCTTAACAGCAGTTTGCTACAAGATGAGTAAATGTCGAAGGGAGAGGCAATGTACGATGTTTCCCTCAGGTGCCCTGAGAAGCCAGAAGCCTGATGTTCAAATAACCCAGAGATGCTGGGAGGACCACAGATGTATTTGTGTGGATTTGCCCTATAATTTAGCCTGGTTCTTATGTTATAAAACACAAGGCACATCTGATAGCACACTAAGGTAACCCTTACAGATCACTACTAAAACAACCAAAAATAGGTACATGCAAATGGAAATTCAGAATGTTTTCCCTAGCATCCTACAACTTTCGGAAATGTCAGTGTCTCTACAGGCCCTGTGGAGGGAAAGAAAGCTCAGTGATTACATTTGGAAAACTGCCCTTTGCTCCTTTTCTATTCTCTTTTCATTTATTCAACTATGACTCATATAACCAGGGAGGAAGCTGGGTATTTTCCAAATGGAAAAAGCAACCACTCATGCTTAACAGATCTTTCTTATCTTTCTTACCTTTCTTACCAGAGTATTGGGTAACTTTCTGATCTTCTCCACTTGATCAGGATTAACACCCAGCTCACAGCAACTCACTCTGAGCAATTCTTGGTAGGTGAGCTCCTGTCGGTCCAGTTCAATTTCAATGAAATCATTTTCTCGAAGAGATGGGTTCTGAATCCTCACCTTGAGTACTAGCTCTAGAAAAAAAGGGGGGGGGGATGTTAATAATTATGGCAAGTCAGCCGATGTGATTTCAGATCTTTTCCAGAAGATGGTTACCCTTAATCATGCTCCGTGCTGAAGGCTTGGGCCGCCCAATGAGAAAACCAAGCACCATCAGCAAAGTAGGCTCAGGCCCAATTTTGTCTCTGCTGTTGCAGTTTTCTGCACTGTCTTCCCTATACCTAAGACTGTGCTTCACAGAGTAAAGGGGGTGTGGGTGGTAAACGGATGGATGACAACCCTAGCTGTACAGAGCGAGAATTACTTCTGCTGCTGAAGCTAAGTGGGTAAAGGCTTGAGAATGGGTTCAGGTAATGACACATAAGTAGGAGAAGGGGAAAAGAGGTGAAAGGCATTGCCGTGGCCAAGAGACGGTACAAGAGTTACTCTAAAGAGACTGAACAATTGTGGATCTAAAGATATTTATGACATTAAAATCCTTGCAATAAAGACAGCAAAAGAGCAAAAAGATAAACTACTAATAAAAACCAAAGTCTAACTATGATTTGAAAGCAGTGTACCTTAACAAGGGAGGACTCTTGTCTTTTGGAGTAAATAAACACCGCTATTCGTGGGTCTGGGATCTAAGCAGATCCTAAATTCCGCCCCTAAATTCTGAACCTGGCTGCCAAGGAGGCCCAAGCCAAGCACCCACGTGCATTTGGTGGCTCTGCTTTGCTCCTTATATATGAATCCCTCACAGTATCCCTAGGCTGCTGTTATCGGCACCTAACGTTCCTCAAAAACAGAAAGAGGCAGTTACTTATGTGGAAAAAGAAAAGGTGAGACTAGACTGTACCCTGTGCTGCTGTTTGACTGGAATTGGAGGTATCAGGATAAACTTGTGGTTTTTAATATTTGCTAAAATATCTAGATAAACAGATATAGAAATATGAGGGGAAAGTATATATGAGTGTTTATGTGTGCTTGTTTACTTGACTTTTTTTTTTAAACTTCACTAATTCTCTCAGTTCAGCTTGAAGCTTGATATCCAGGAAGCATCTGTTCATTTTCTACTTTTCATCTAAAATATTGATGCACAGTTTGTTCCTTTTGTCATAAATTGTGGGAACTGCTTTCAGCTCTATATTTTCTGTGACCTTTTGAATCTTGAATGATTGTGGTACAAATGGGTATATCCTAGCTCTATCATGTACTAGATGTGCAATTCTTGGCAAATTACCTACCTCTTTGTGCCTAAGTTTCTCCATTTCTAAAATGTACATAATAATAATACCCAGTTTATGAGTTCGTCGTGACATTTAAATCAGGGCTTAGAATGCTCTGAAGTTATGTGACTAGGTATCTACATGTTTAGTTTATAACTATAGTATCTTCCTGGTGAATCTTTCCTTTTATCATTCAATTGCTCTTTACTGTTTGCTTGCTTTTTTCTTTCTTTCCTAACTCTGACCTCTGACTGAGCCTAAAAGAAATGATACAGTAGCAGCAATAAGCACACCTAGGGTCTATATTCTGATTTCTGAACACCATTCTCCGCTGGAAAGAACCAGGAGAAATGGCTGATTTCAAGGCTGGGGTTGGGGAAGTTACACTAGGAGCCCAAAACCTCTGGCTGTATCACAAAGGAAGTGCTCCAAGAATGATGGACATGTCCAAGGAACACAAGAACTAGCTTGAAGGGGCTCGCTCTGGATAAATCTAGCATAATTTGATCAAATTATCACTCAATGAATAAAAGAAGAATTTTTTATGAGTTCATACTAATGTAAATGGAGAAGGGAAAGCCCTTCTTTGCAGAAGAATACCAACTAATAAATAGAGAAAACAATAGAAAATCATATTCTACAAAATAACTGTCCTGAACTCTTTAAAAATCTGAGGTCCAAAATGATAGCTAAAGGCTGAGGAAATGCTTCAGATTGAAGGAGACAATAACAACATAAGTAAATGATCCTGGGCAGGGGAGGGGGCAGGAGAGGAAGGAGTTAAGACAGCCACAGAGGGCATCACTGAGACAAATGACAAAATTTAAACATGGACAATGGATTAGAGAAGAGCATCATATCAAGGCTGTATTTCCTAAATTTGATCACTGTTCTGTGACTGTGTAAGAGACTATCCTTGTTCTTAGGAAATACACTTAAGTAGTTCAGGGTAAAAAAGCAAAAGGTAAAACAACTTGTGAATCTGAGTAAACACAATCATTATACTAGTCTTGCAACTTTTCTGTAAGTTTGTAATTATACTAAAAATAAATAAATACTACTCCTAATTCTCAAAAAACCAGGAAGAAAAGCACTAGACCTCTGAACACCATCTGCTCTGTGGCAGAGGCTGTATGCTGCTGAGAGGTTACCTTGCATATTGAATGGAAATGCGCCGGTGAAGAAAAACGGCTGGAACGCTGGCGCTGGTCCTGCATACGTCCCATTTTGAGGGTCCAGAGACACTGGTGGCTTGGACGGGACGGAAGAGAACAGGGAGCGACTCTGACTCACTGGTGGCTGACAAACAGGACCGGGTTTTGTGCTTTCTGGTGTTCTGAGAATGGCAGAGGGGGCAGACACATCCCCGTTCTGAACCAGTGCCAAAGAGGTGTGGTCCCGTGGAAAGGCCCCAAGCAGGGGAGGGTCCCCAGGGGGCAGCAACGGAGGTGAGCCAACAGCAGGGGGTGATGCAGGAGGTGTGGAGGGGCCCCCATTCTGCAGCTGGGCTGAATCCTCTGCCACAGGGGTATAGATAAAAGGGAAGGCTGGGTTGGCCAAATAGTTGGGAACAAAAGGTAGCTCTGACTCCTTCTTCAGCTGCGGGAGGTCATCGCTGTCATCATCATCATCTTCCACTTGAAAAGAAGAAAATGCAGGACATTTACATAGGCCTTTAAAAGTTACCAAGTAAAGAG
Source organism: Vicugna pacos (assembly GCF_048564905.1). NCBI lineage: Eukaryota > Metazoa > Chordata > Mammalia > Artiodactyla > Camelidae > Vicugna > Vicugna pacos. The sequence goes on from NC_133002.1 coordinate 32,092,260, forward strand.
TATCTTGGGAAAGCTAGTGTCCTTTGCTGTATGACAAATATTTTGGTCAGTGTTCACTGCAGGTTTGTCATTACTATTTTTATCACCTTAAAGTTTACAGTAAAAAAAAAAAAGCCTTATAATGCTTACTTTTCCAGAAGCAACATGGAATTATTATCTTGGCACAGTTTAATATCATCTTTGCTCTTAGGAACAGAGTGGCTGTTCGGCATCAAGAATATAGCCAATGATACCACAAGACTTAAATTAGTTTGACAAAATCAAAAGTTGCCCCCCCCAAACACAGACTCACCTCCCATAATCTTCCTGATTTCACTCCTTGATGTTAATTGAACTGGCATTTCTCCCTTTGTGGTAAGAATCTCTTTGTCAGCTCCTGATTTTAACAAGTAAGAGACCACCTGACCATGATTGCGTTTACATGCCCAGTGTAAACAGGTCCTGTCCCAAAGAAAAGAAAAAAAGAGTGGTTTTAAAAGAGAAGAGGTGATGTGGGATTTAAAATTCTACACATTAGTAAATAAACATATGCAAGCCTGACAGAGTTCAACTAGAACCAGAAATCAAGCTGGTAATCTTCTCTTTTCAGAAAGCAGATGATCAAAATATTTAATATGCTTAAAATTTATTTTTAAATTTCACTTCTTGGGAAAAGCTAATTTATCCTAGAAGCTTTAATTTGAATGGCATCCAGAAGGCTGGCTGGCTGGCTAACTCTAATGATATTGTTGAGTGCTGACTCTTAACAGCATCGCTCATCAGATTGTCCTAGTCTCTTTAAAATATATTTTTGCATCACCACATTCCTTTCAAGGGACTATGGAAACTTGCTTCATATGCACCAAATGTCACTTGAAGATTAAATATTATCAAGCTAATAACCATCTCTCGTTTGAAGCCTACTCTGCCACTAAAATCATTACTAGAGCAAATTCCTGTCTGAATCTGTTACTCACTCTTCCTCTTTTCCTTCCTTCACACACACAAAGGATTTCCAAATTTCCATTTTTAAAAGTTCACTTCCCTAGTTCTCTCCAGAAAGCTACAAAACATACCCTCATCTGTTTAAACACAAGGCATTGCACATATACATCAATTCCTAAAGCACTTGAAATATGTACATCAACAGCCAAAATTTTTGAGAACTGTCTTCAAGTATTCAACTCATTTAAGTAAAACTAATTATTTCATATTGTACACATAGGAGGAGATTATGCATACTCTGAAGGACTATTATTTTAACACTGCCTAGAAATATAATTAGCATGCTGGCCAAAACTCCATCTTAATAGAAATAAAAGGATTCAGAGCTATTAAACGCATCCCCAGTTGCCACAGCTGAATGATATTATGGGAGGAAAATACTTTTCTCCCCTCTGTTTTGAAATGTCCTCATTCACCAACTCTCTAATTGAACTGAGATAAATATCTTCAGAGTTTATAGACAAATATAAACACGGTAAAGAAAAGAACGTATGTTCAATAGTGAGGGTTACGTTAGGTCACTAACTTGAGAAAAGTTTAACTATCGAAGAAGTTCATTTGGTTCTAGAACAAGCTGATTTGTCCTGGCTATCCTAGCATTGACGATTTACAGAAAGCCACTTGTCTGGCTGGCTGGGAGCAACTCCAGTGATGTTTCAGTGACATGCCACACTATTATTCATTAGAATTAGATTGTCCAGGTGCCTTTAAAGTGTACTCTATGATGAAAAGAATGCTACTTTGGGGAAAATAAGAGTCTTGATCTAGGCTTCTAAAGTATAAGCTCCATGAAGACAAGGAAGTGTCTGCTTGGACAGACGGGTATTTAATTAATATTTGCCAAATGAGTGAACCGAGGACGAGGTGGACACTGGTTGGAGTAGGATCCCACACAACTTTGATCCTGGGCAAACTGCAGCTGACAGTGTGTTTATGTGTGGATGTCTGCGTAAGTTTTAAAAATGAATAATTATAATGACAAGTGAGCACTCAAAAATGCACAGAACATGATGAGAAAAATATGTTCTCTTTTGGAAAGTACTCACTTGCTAGTAGTAAATCACTTGTTCACGACAAGCTTGAGAGTAAAGGAAGTAATACACTGCCAGTGGATCTGAGACACCCCAGGACCAACCAACTAGCTAAAGCGTCACCATGTAAAGTGGAGTGAAGTCAACACAGCATGTTCCCTACAGCCCTGCACCGAGTGACTATCATTTACAGTCCAGACCTGGGTGGCTCTGGGCAGCCATAACTCATAGGCATTGTAGTCAGGATATATCTTCAACTTCTTCATAATTTCATTATATTTGTTCCTTAAAGCCAAGGGGTATGCATGACACTTGAATTACAATTGATGTGGGAGCGCTATCTTTGAACTTCGACTCTTTAATTTTGCAGTCAGAATATCCTATCAGTGTTGGGAAGCATTTCAGACCAGACCACCATTTATTGGGGCTGAAACTGTAGTTACTAAGCAACTAAGAATTCAAAGCAGTAACCTTTCTGCTTTTCTATGCTACAGACTAAGTTTTTTTAGGGTAACCTTTATATTTCATTACCCAGCACACTCCTTAATAAGAAAATAATAATTAACACAGATACAATGCTTTACATGCTGGACTTCGTTCTAAAGGCTTTACACATATTAACTCCTTTAATCCTCTAAACAGCCTGTGAGGTAAGTACTATTATCAATATTCCTCAATTTTACAGATGAGGAGACTGAGACAGTCAGCAAATAAGCAAAACGAACAGTATGCTATGTAGTGGTTTAGTTACAGGGACAAAATAAAGCAAGGGAAGGAATTAGGGAATGCCAGAGATGGGGGAGGGGCGTGGTGCAATTTTTAAATCGAGGGCCAAGGAAAGGCTCGCCAAGGTGACATGTAAGTTAAGACCTGAAGGACGTGAGGGAGCAAAAGCATTTTACATCAAGGGAAGAGGCAGCACAAAGGCCTTGAGTTGACACTGCCTGGTGTTTTCAGGAAAAGGAGGCCAGGGGAACAGAATGAAGGGAGCAAAGGGGCAAATCCGGACATGAAGCATAGAGGTAAGGAGGGAGGATGGGGGGCAGGGTATAGAAACTGTAGGACCCTGTGGGCTTTTACTCATTGTGAGATAGGAGCCATTTGAAGGGTTTTGATTGGAGTGAAATGATCTGACTTATGTTTTAAGTCAAGAGCCTTCTGGTTACCTTGTTGAGAAAAGACAGTAGGGTAGCGGGTAGAAGCAAAGGGACTAGTCAGGAGGCTACTGCCTTAATCCAGGTGACAATGATGGTGGCTTTGCACCAGAGGTATAGTGGTAGAGCTGGTGAGAAGCAGTCAGATTCTCACTATATCGCTGAAGGTGGAAATGGCAGGATTAGCAGCCTGACTGGATACGGGGTGTGAGCCAAAGACAGGAGGCAAGGAGGGCACCAAAGATTCTGGCCTGAGCACCTCAGATACCAAGATAAGGACTCAGGAGCAGGCTGGGGACAGTCAGGGGTATAAGGGAGGCCAGACAATCAACCCTGGACATGTTGAATTTAAAGTCCTATTAGACATCTTCCCCAATTAAATCTATGATAGCCTCTTCATAGTTCAACAAACTTATATTTACTGAGCACCTACTATGTGGTTAAGAAAGTAGGGTCTGCAGTCAGACGCTGGGTTTCTTTCCCAGCTCTATTAGTTACTGTAAATTCTGTGACCTTGGGGAAATTAATCTTTCTGGGCCTCAGTTTCCTCAGCTGCAAAATGGAGAGAATAACAATAGCTATGTCCCTGAGTAATTGTGAATGAAATAATACATGTAAAGCACTTTGAACCTCTTCGCGAGCAAGCTCAATAAATGTTAGCTATTTATACTATGCTTTATCTCCTTAGATGCCTACAACATTCTTCTGGAATAACTGGAAATGAAGTGACTGGGGCATGGTCATACTGCTAAGCAGGAATGGAGAAGAACCTGCAGGCTCTTTCTTCTACACAACACTGCCTCCCAGGGCCAAAACAACGATTCACAACTTGTGAACCACAGAGCAATGCCAGAAATTGTACACACAGAAAAATAAGCTAGTTGGCAAACACTTTTAAACAAAACAAAAAGTCAGTTTCTACTGTTTCCTGGCTTTCTGGACAGCTACCCAGGCTGTTTTGTTTAGGGTAAGGAGGTAGGCAGATTTGTGAGAAAGTCAGGACCCTGTGATTTTGGTCCTAGCTATTATACTAATAGTTGTGTGACCTACAGCAAGTTATTCTTGGTTGGGACAGTGGTTGAATCCATCTCCAGTGTCCCTTTTAGTTTCAAAATGTATTATTCCACTTCAAAAAATAAAACATTTGCAAACTCCCCTTAACTCTTAACTAGCAAAATAGGCTGGTTAAGCATCACCTTGATCCAATAAAAAATTAAAATTTAAATGTGAAGAGAGCAGAACAATACCACATTCAGTAACTTAACACTAAAAACGTAACCACCAGCACATCTTAAAATGAGACTCCTTATTTAGTTGATAAGGACTCAATTCCAGGCAGGCAACTGAAGCCTTAGATAACGTTCCATATTTGAAATTGTTACAAGAAAACACTCTATGGGACAAACGAATGAGTCTTCCTGCAACAGGCAGCTGCAGGTAGCAGCAAATCACTGCTACAGTGAGGCAACAGAGAAGAATAGGGATGCAAGTGATTTTTTTCCCGCTAGTCTTGGGAAAAGAAATCGTGCTAGTTTATAGGATTAATATTTGCTCAGTTGTTTACGTTTTTTGCTCTGCACAGATGTGTTCAGAAGCACCAATGGCAAAATAATTCAACACTCCAACGGGGGTGAGCTCCGTATTAAGATGAGAATCGTACCCAGCACCATTCTGGCCACTTTACTGAGGTGGCCGGGGGGCGCCAGGGTTCTAGTGGGCGCTGCGGGAAGAGGACCACGTGGGCTGGGATTTGGGCAGGACGCGCAGCGGACTACCCGGGGCGGGGGTGGGGGACCAGGGCTGGCCTCCGGAGCACACAGGCTCGGAGGCCCGGGCGCCAGGCCACGCCTTAGCGGGCGTCCGGGGGCAGCGCTAGGCCGAGGTCGTGCTCCAGATCGGCTGCTCCGACCCTAGGCCTCCCCCGCTCCCCACTTACCAGCCGTTGACCTCATTTTGGGAGTTCACATCCACCCCGCTCTCCACCAGTTTCTGCACCTCCCGAATGTCCCCCAAGGCCGCGGCCTCCCGCAGCCTCTCCTGCTGCTCCTTCTGCTCTAGGAGAGCGCTCATCTTCCCCTCGGCCCCGGGCCCCGGCTCGGGCCCGCCCGCCCCGCCCCGGCCGGTTAACGCCGCCGCCGCCGCGGCCCGTTTTCCGCCATGGGGAGACCGCGCGCTGCTCGCCCGCCCCGCTCGCGCTGCCGCCCGCGCCCGGCCCGGGGCCTCGGTTCCCCCACTCGGCTCCCCTGCTGCTCCCGGCCCCCGGGCTCGAGCCTCCTCCCTGGCCGCGCCTCCCGAAGGCCGGCTCCAGGGGAACCTATTCAGAGTGACAACCCTGACCCAGATATTTTCCGTTCCTACCCTCGGCCCCGGCGCCTGCCCGGGCTGGCTGTTTATGTAACTGCTGCACAGTATTATCTGCCGTGATTCATGGACTATTTTTAGACCTCCCGGCAGCTTCGAGGGAGGAGGACAGACACATGGAAAGGAAAGAACGCGTATTTGAGAGCCAGAAAAGCCTTATCCTCTGGCGCAGTCTGTTTACCAGGCATCAGAAATAATTGGCGTGTTTTTCCCCCGGTTTCTTTGGCTTTTTCCTTATTTGAGCCAACTCTTGTCCAGCACGCTGGGGAGATGGGCTGAAAGCAATGCTACTATTATATGCCCATTATTGCAGAGACAGAGTACACAGTTCTTTATTTATTTTTTTTTTTTTTGACAGCGCTTAGGATCATGCAGTTCGAGTATTTATTTCAATTGCTGTTGTTTTACATCTCATTTTAGACGGGTTTCTTCTAACTGGGCTTTCAGGAAAAATATTTATTCTGCGCTCAGAGTCTATAAGCTGCAATTTATTACGTTTTATAAATCATAATTAATTACTCTTCGCTTAGGCCATGCGAAGGAAAAAAGAAAGAAAAGAACACCAAAGAGTCTTTGGAGTTATCCTGGTCGCTGATACCAGGAACTGGGGAGGGCCATGATGCGCGAATTTTGCCTGACTCTGCCTAATCAATCTGATGAGGCTCGGGGCCTGGGCTGGCACCGCTTTACTACCCAGCAGGAGAAGAAGAAAGTATTGTTTTGCTGAGTCCAGGTGCCTCAGAGATCTTCCAACATGGCACAGGATGGAAGCTTGCAGATGGGGTCAGAAGGATTAAGGAAATAACCCTGGGGTGGAACGGAGGAAGGCTTGAACAGAGAGAGGAGATGAAATGGGAAGTAACAAATTTAGGCATGGCATTTTCATTTCCCTCTCTTGGGGCTACCCAGGGTTTGTACAGCAGGCATTTCTGTTGCTACTGTTGAAGGAAAACCTGTATCAGTTTGTTTATTATGACAGAGTAATTCACAGGGTACACAGTGCACACCAGGTGGTGCTGAATATAAACTGACTGCACACTTAAATGGATCCCATGGTAAACTGGAACTCTTCTTGAGCGTACATTTTTTTTGTCTCCCAACTTAAATTTTAATTCTCAGATCCAGCATGATACTGGAATTGAGCCCTTTAATGCAATTTGAATGACATGGGAGTAGGTAGTGGCCTCTTTTTTAAAAAAGCAGTTCAAAAATATTGGTAGTAACTGCAAATCAAAGTCTGTGAGTTCTCTTTATAAGTCTGTCAAATTTCCCGTCCTTATAAAGAATTATAGCATGTGCCCTGTAACTGTTGAATCAGTATTAATGTGTTCTTAAGCTTTTTTTTGGAGAGGAGATAATTAGGTTTATTCACTTAAAAATGTATTTTTAACGGAGGTACCAGGGATTGAACCCAGGATCTGGTGCATGCTCAGCATGGGTTTACCACTGAGTTATCCCCCTCCTCAATGGGTTCTTAAATTCAACCTTTACTTATCTTTGACTCTGGTATTCTGCTTGTTATCCTCACATAAAAAAACACAACTTTCTCCACAAACAAAACCTTTACCTTGGCCATAACTGAGTGCAACCTCATAGCTATTCAGTTACTTCCATTTTTCACACTTTGTCTTGTCCCTAAGGAATTATCTTAACTCATCGAATATATTAAGCATTCGTTGTTTGACAGGCACTATTCTAGTCACTGAAGATGCCACTGCAAACAAATCAGACTTCCCGATTTCAAATAACAGGCAGCCTAGCAGGAGAAACAAAGACAAACAATAGAATGTAATAAATATTCCAAATAGAAGCCCTATGACATTTAGTATAGTGGTTGTGAATACGGATATTAAATCCAAACTGCCTGGGTTTGTTGCACAAAAATGTGTTACAGCTGGGTGCTACAGCTCAGTTGTGACAGCAACCTTAATCCAGCATAGAGACCAAGCAGCACTCGGAGAGTTGGAAAACTCAGGTTTATTACACCAACAAGCCAGAAAAATTAACACTCCAAGTTCCATACCCTGTTCGTAGGTTTATCAGGCCTTTATAGGCTGCCAGTTTTTCACTTTCCAACATCATATGCAAATAAAGTATAACAGAAGTTGACCAACCAGGAACAAGCTTTGTAGAAATAGACCAATCAGGAGTCAGAGAAATAACCAATCAGGTGTGAGGGGAATAGACCAATCAGGAGTGAGAGAAATAACCAATCAGGTGTGAGGGGAATGGACCAATCAGGAGTGAGAGAAGTAACCAATCAGGAGTGAGCTCCATGCAAATGAAGTACTCCAAATGGACCAATCAGAAGTTAGAGAAGTGGACCAATCAGAAGTGAGAGTAATAACCAATCAGGAGTGAAGGAAATAACCAATCAGAAGTGAGCTCAGGGAACCAATAGAATTTTAGGGTTAAGTAAGCTGTTTTAGAGGCAAAAAGTGAGATACAGCCTCTGGGCCAGGGAACCGGATGGTGCCGGCACGAGAGTAGTGGCCCTGCTTGGGGGTCCTGCTGGTCTTTTTATGGGGCTTCCCACTTCAGGTTTATATCCCAGTTTTGCCTCTCATATAATCTTGGATGAGTTACCTTAATCTTTCTGTGCCTCAAATTCTGCATCTGCAAATTAGGGATGATAATAATAGCACCTACTCTGTAGCACTTTTCCGTGGATTGAATGGCTAATTGTAAAGTTGGGACTTTGGGAACACTATGAGGTATGTTACAAGGTTTACGTCAAGGAAGAGCACCTGATAGAATGCCAGGATTGGTGATTGGGAAAGAAAGATTACACTGGAGATTCTGGCTGGGCAGATGGTTTCATTTACTGAGATCTGAGTCAAAGAATGAAGAGAAGTTTTGGGTATGTTGATGAATTCATTTTTTGAATCTGTTGAATTGAGCTTTCTGAGGGCCTTTAATTACTATTGATATCAACATTTTTTCATTGCCAGGTACTGCACTAAGTCCTGTACATGAATTGTCTCATTTAATTCTCACAACAATCCTGTAAGTTAGGACCATCATTATTATCTGAACCACAAAGGAAATAACTTACCCAACACCATATAGTTTAGTGATGAAGCAAGGATGAACTCAAGGAGTTTGACTCCTGATTTTCATTCTAGTGGAGATGCCCAGTAAACAGTTGTGTATGTGATTATGACATTTAGGAAGGAATTCTGGGCTGGTGATTTGGATTGGGTAGTCATCAGCAGAAGGAGCTAGCTGAAATCATGGGAATGGAAGAGATGGCCCCAAGAGAGTGTGCTGAGTGCTGAGAGAACACAACCAAAGACACCTGAAGAACACTGAACATTTTAGTGATGGACAGAAAAAGAGAAATCCTCAAATGAGACTGAAGAGGAGCAGCTGGAATTGTAGAAGGAAAAGCAAAGGAGTGGGAGGGTTTGGCAAAAAGAGGGTAATCCACAGGGTCAAATGCTGTAGAGAAGGCAAGAAAGAAAGGACCGGAAAGTGTAAATGGATTTAACCACAAGGGAATTGCTGGTTGGTTTGACCTTGGATAGGGAAGTTGCAATGGAGCAGTGGGGTTGGCAGTGAGACTATAACGGGGTTAGGATTGAACAGGAGTGACCTCCTACTTATTATATACTGTGTGAGAATCTGGGAACACAAGGATGATTAAGAATGATCTAAAGGAACTTTCATTTTATTTATTTATTTATCTTTAAAAATTTACTTAATAGATATTTATTCCTGTAGTTGAACAACCTCTACACACAAAATATATGGTTTAAGTTTTTTTTTTTTTTTTTTTTAGTGGAACAGAATTTAAGTCTCAAGAGGTTTTGTGAGCCTGCTACATGTTTTCGGGAAATCGTTTAAGTGAGTCTTTTAAAAGCCCTGAAGAAAATAGGAGAAAAATTGGTTCAAGAAAACCAGTAATTGGATTTCAAAGTTAAACTACCGCTAAAGTCAGCAACTCAGAATTGGAAAGAACTGGGGCAATTCCTCTTCTATATTTCCTGCACACACATTCACCCTGGGAAATGAAACCTAGACTAGGGAAGATATGAAGCAAACAGAATGCTGGTTGCGCTGAATGTTAACGTGGGCATAATTGGTGGCTTGGCAAGTTTGTAGATTGGTAAGGATTTCGAGGGTATTTTGAGCAGGGATGAGAAAAATAACTGCAGTTAGATTGGAAACCATGAACTTTTATTGACAGCAACTATATGACTTTTCTCATTACCCTTATGGGAATGGATAAAGTGGGTTGACCCAAGATGACTTTTAACACTGATTAGACTGAGCAGTGATGTTACTTTTTAAAATAAAACCAGCTGTATTTTTTCCCCCTAATGTGGCTGCAGGGGTTCATAATGGTCACAAACTAGCACTACAAATAAAGCATTTCCAATTTTGATCAAAGCTGACTTTATCAGTTTTCCCACACTTGAAAGGTACCTGATGACCATCAATTTCCCAATCCTAGCACGCCTAGCTTACAAACCTTAAGGTTTATAATTCCTTTTTCATTTACCTAATGTTCAATTTCCATCATTTCAATGTACACTAGTATAAATACCGTTACTATTTTGCATGAAATTCAGTATTCTGCAGATCTCATGGAGTCATGGGATTGAATCAAGAGCCTCCACCTTTCCGGTGAACGTCAATGGAACTTACTGGGGAGACCAAGGCAATGTTATTTAGGCTAACCAGGATTTGTTTAATTTGTGAGAGAACCCTCTTGTAGCATGTTTATTCGATTCTCTTAAAAATGGTGGCATGCTTTTAAATTTTGCCCCTTTCAGAAGCAGGAGTCACACAAATGGAATACTAGATTAAATCTAAAAATGTGGGCCATAGTCAACTTTCATTACTTTTCTGCATATGATCATGATAAAGAATTAGGATAACCTACACATGTCCAAGCAAAATCCAATTTTAAAAGTTTGTGACACATTTTTCACAAAATTAGAACAAATAATCCTAAAACTTACATGGAATCATAGAAGACCCAGAATAGCCAAAGCATTACTGAAGAAAAAGAGTGAAGCTGGAGGAATAACCCTCCCTGACTTCAGACAATACTACAGAGCTACAGTAATCAAAGCAACATGGTAATGGTACAAAAACAGACATATGGATCAATGGAATAGAATAGAGAGCCCAGAAATAAATCTACAAACTTTTGGCCAATTAATCTTTGACGAAAGAGGCAAGAACATACAATGGAGTAAAGAGTCTCTTCAACAAATGGTGTTGGGAGAACTGGACAGCTGCAGGTAAATCAGTGAAGTTAGAATACTGCCTCACACCATATGCAAAAATAAACTCAAAATGGCTTAAAGACTTAAACATAAGATAAGACATTATAAATCTCCTAGAAGAAAACATAGGCAAAACATTATCTGCCATAAATCTCAGCAATGTTCTCCTAGGGCAGTCTGCCCAAGCAATAGAAATAAAAGCAAAAATAAACAAATAGGACCTAATTAAACATATAAGCTTTTGCACAGCAGAGGACACCATAAGCAAAACAAAAAGACAACCTACAGAATGGGAAACAAATATTTGCAAAAGATGAGACTGACAAGGACTTAATCTTCAGAATATTTAAACTGCTTATACAACTTAATAAGAAAAAAACAAACAACCCAATTCAAAAATGAGCAGAAGACCTAAGCAAGCAATTCTCCAATGAAGACATATGGCCAATAGGCACATGAAAAAATGCTCAGTATCTCTAATTATCAGAGAAATGCAAATCAAAACTACAATGAAGTATCACCTCACACCAGTCAGAATGCCTGGCATTCGAAAGTTCACAAACAATAAATGCTGGAGAGGGTGTGGAGAAAAGGGAACCCTCCTACACCTTGGTAGGATGTCAGGTAGTTTGGTGCAGCCATTATGGAAAACATAAACATAGAGATTCCTCAAAAAACTAAAAACAGACTTACCATATGATCCAACAATCCCACTCCTGGACATATATCCAGAGGGAACCTTAATTCAAAAAGACACATGCACCCCAATGTTCATAGCAGCACTATTTACATAGCCAAGACATGAAAACAACCTAAATGTCCATCAACAGAAGTTGAGGTATATTTATACAATGGAATACTACTCAGCCATAAGAAATAATAAAATAATGATGTTTGCAGCAACATGGATGAACCTGGAGAATGTCATTCTAAGTGAAGTAAGCCAGAAAGAGAAAAAAAAATACCATATGATATCACTTATATGTGGAATCTTAAAAAAAAAAAAGATAAACCAACTTATTTACAAAACAGAAACAGACTCACAGACATTGAAAACAGACTTGTGGTTACTAGCATGGAAGAGGGTGGGAGGGGACAAATTGGGAGTTCGAGATTTGCAGATACTAACTAATATATATATAATAGATAAACAACAAGTTTATATGGTATAGCACAGAGAACCATATTCAATATCTTGTAGTAACCTATGGTGAAGAATATGAAAACGAATATATGTATGTTCCTATGTGACTGAAGTATTGTGCTATACACCAGAAATTGACACAACATTGTAAACTGACTGTATTTCAATACAAATATATTAAAAAAAAAAAAGATTGTCCTTGCCAAAAAGCATAAAACAGCCACTTGAGGGCAAACTAGAAGAGCATTGCTTCACTCCAGTGAAGGCGCAGGTTTCTTCACATGCACCAACAAATCTATATGGCTAGTTTCTGCACTCCTCTTCTACAGAATGTATTTTACACTTATTGTACCAAACGACATTTTTACACTGACATATAAACTTCCTAATAAGATAAAGCAAAGACAAAAGCATTTCTCTTATTAGACATGAGATATATCATCAGCTATACTTGTCAAAGATTATTACACTTTAACTTTCATAATTTGACAATGCACTCATGAAACAATCTACAGACAATTATTTTTTAAATTGAAGTACATTCAGTTACAATGTGTCAATTTCTGGTGTACAGCATAATGTCTCAGTCATACATATATACAAATACTCATTTTCATATTCTTTTTCATTAAAGGTTATTACAAAATATTGAATATAGTTCCCTGTGCTAATCAGAAGAAATTTATTTTTTATGTAGACAACTTGTATTAACAGACAAATTAAACACTTACAAGCAGACATGAATGTTATTAGGTAAGAATTTCACAAATGTTACTTGCATTAGTAACAGTGGAGCTGGAGAGTACTGAGTCTTCTCCAAGCTGCACAGTGAGAACCACCAGCAGTGTGGTGGAAATTCTGGCCCTTTCCAAGGCCACAGCTTTTTCAACCTGTGGATGTCAGCCCTCGCATCTCCCTGTGCTTATGGACTGGTTTGGTGATCCACTGGGTGTCAGGGTTTCTTCTCATAGCTTTACAAAATGGATCAATGAGGATAAGCTCAGAGAATTTATATGTAGAATCTCCATAAACCCACTAAGAATCCAAGAGTCTCAGCCCCCTGATGGTGTGTCCAGCAACCTCCTTGGTAACAGAATGAAGGCTTCGAGCAAACTGGCACCCTTAGGATCTGGGCATTTGTGTCCACCACAGTGTGCAGGAATCTGATTTATGACATAACTTCTTGGTCTTACATCCCAGTCTGTGGGCTTTATTGGGCTGGGTAGGGTGGGGGCCCTGTGGGGTGCAGAGCTGACAGTACTGCCAGCAGCACACCTTGAGAAGAAAGTGCATACATCGGACGGCTACTTCCTCCATAGCTCCTAGGTGTACCTGTAACTGCCCATTTTGGCTTATCTTTGAGATAAACTGATGGCTGCTGCCAGCCAGAAAGGGAGGAACTTTCTTTTCTTTTTCAAGTATAGTTGATTTACAACATTGTGTTAGTTTCTGGTGTACAGCATAGTAATTCTTTCCATTATAGGTTATTACAGCTACTAGATACAATTCCCTGTGCTATACAGTAGGTCCTTGTTGTTTATCTGTTTTGTATATAGTAGTTTGTATCTGCTAATGTCAAACTCCCAATTTATCCTTACCCACTCTTGCTGCCTCCCGCTGCTTCCCCCTTTGGTAACCGTAAGTTTGTTTTCTATGCCTGTCAGTCTGTTTCTGTTTTGTATGCAAATTCATTCATATCACTTTTTAGATTTCGCATATAAGTGATAGCATACTGAGTAATATTCCATTTTATATATATATAGTATATGTATACACACACCCCCCCCCAAAACTTCTTTATCCTATCATCTGTCCATAGACATTTAGGTTGCTTCCATGTCTTAGCTATTGTAAACAGTGCTGCTATGAATGTCTAGGTGCATGTATCTTTTCAGAGTTTTCTCTGGATATATGCCCAGGAGTGGGATTGCTGGATCATATGGTAAGTTGATTTTTTAGTTTTTTAAGGAATCTCCATACTGTTTTCCATAGTTGCTGCACCAAATTACATTCCCACCAACAGTGTAGGAGGGTTCCCCCTTCTCCACACCCTCTCCAGCATTTATCATTTGTGGACTTTTTAATGATGGCCATTCTGACCAGTGTGAGGTGATACCTCATTGTAGTTTTGATTTGCATTTCTCTGATAATTAGCGATACTGAGCATCTTTTCATGTGTCTATTGGCCATCTATAGGTCTTCATTGAATAAATGTTTGTTTAGGTCCTCTGCCATTTTTGATTGGGTTGCTTGTTTTTGTTTGTTTGTTTGTTTGTTTGTTTTTTGCTACTGAGGGAACTTCCATTTTAAAGGAAAAGACTGATATTTATAGTATCGTGTAACGAACCTCAAAATATGCAAGGTAAAACTGTGGCGCAAAGAAGAAAGTGATCAGCTGTGTGTGGCAGGTAGAAAATGAGGGCCCATATTGGCTTTACAGAGCTCATGATGCTTGGGCTGTGAGCTGAGAAAGATGGGTAGACATTTCTAGGGCAAGGACGGATCATTCTCTGTCTGGAGCAGTGTAACATGCTACCATGATGTGGTAGGAAGCAGGAGTGTTCAGGGTGTGGGGGAACAGGAGCAAAAAGTTGGAGAAGTTGCAAAAAGTCAGATCTCAGGTGACTGTGGTGTTTAAACTTTAGGGTGACATTGATGGGGAACCACGGAAGGGTTTTACACAAGGAAGAGATACAGCCAGATTTACATTTAGAAAGATGATTGAGGCAGCAAAGGAGATGGAGGATAGAGTTGAGGGGGCACACTAGAGGCTGGGGAGCAATTAGAAGACCAGTAGTAACAGTGGCTTCCTTTCTATGTTAGTTTACCAGAGCCGCCATAACAAAGAACCACAGACTTGGAGGCTGAAACAACAGAAATTTATTTTCTCACAGTTCTGGAGACTAAAAGTCCAAGATCAAAGTGTCAGCAGATTTGGTTTCTCCTGAGGCCTCTCTCTTTGGCTTGTAGACAGTTGCCTTCTCACTATGCCCTCACATGGCCTTTCCTCTATGTGTGCCTACCTGGTGTCTCTTTGTATGTCCAAATTTCCTCTTATAAGGATACCAGTCAGAGTGTATTGGGGCCCATTTTAACTTAATCACCTCTTTAAAGGCTCTATCTCCAAATACCACATTGTGAGGGTACTCCTGGGGATTCTGAGAATTTGAACATATGAATTTGGGGGACACATTAATTCAGTCTATAACACTTTGCATTAGTAACATGTGTGGAATGGGGTCTGGAAATCACTGACTGACAAAGTTGTTTTCCATTTCATCATCAGAAAATAACCAACTCATATAATCAATAAAAGTTATCTATAAACTGGGAATTGTGATTTGTTAATAAAGACTACTTTTATCTCTGAATCCCTGATGCCTGGCAGAGAGTCTGAAACATGATGCTGGCACTGGTTGAACTAATGAAAAAGATAAAGGAATGAATTCATTATCTGCAGTGGTAATACACAATGAACTATGGCTGCTCTCGGAGTCTAGGGGAAAAGAGAGCTATAGAGTAAAACTCGCCTAATGGGTGCTCTTGCCTCCATGATCCGAAGGGCAGTATTTTCATTTCATTTCAAGTAATGGTTACATTTTTGTCTTCCATGGATCAGGAGCTCCTTGAGAACTCGGTTTTATACATCTGTCTGTACTCCTGGCCACTAACCCAGTTCCTGGAACAAAGTACATGCACCATTAACATTTGTGAAATGAATAAGTGAATTAGATTAAAAAGTTTTAGTGAGGAGGAGCTGTAACTTTGCACTCAGATTTTATAAATCCTGTCGGTGGTTCAAGATGTATACTTTTTTTTTTTGGTAGTTGTGGCAGTGGTGAACCTTAAAAAAACGCTTCATTGAAAACACAGCAGCCATCCCCTGAAGACTCCCTCATCTGACTGTTACATCTACAAACTGATTAGTGTCTTTCTCTTCTCTCTGGTTTCAGGGGAGAAGCAAAGGCCAATAGCTGCAAACATGTCCTGGAGCCTACAACATCACCTTCCCTTCTTAAGAACTTAGAACTTTAGCTGTTCTCTTACTTCTACCTTCTTCAACATTACACATATTCTAATTTCCCATCTTAAAAAAGCCTCCCTTGACTCATACCTCCTTTCAGTTCTCACTCTCTTGCTGCTTTCCTCCTTAAAATGAGTTGTCTAACCACCATTTTACTCCCTCATTTTTCCTTCATTCCTCAATCCATTTTAGTTTGGCTTCCAAATATGGATCCAATGGATTCTTTTCAAACTTCTCATACCAAGACCTTCACCAGTTTTCATACCATGTTGGTCACTTTCACCTTCTTGAACAGTTTCTCTGTTTTTGTTTGTTTGTTTGACCTTCCCTGACTCTATATTCTTCAGACTTTCCTTTTACATCTTTGGCTTCACTTTCACAGTATCCTATGCTGGTTCCTTCTCTACCCACCTCTAAAGCAGCATTTCTCAAATTTTTGGCATCTTCAGGCCAAATTAATGAGTATCTTGCCAGTTTTAGGTATATTTAAAATAATGTTGAACGTCATTTCATATAATGAAATGACCTTGGCATATTCTACTCTCTCTGCCTTGATTCTCTTCTGCCCACTTTGCTTGGCTGAAGACTTATCATTTTTAGGTCTTAAGTCATTTCCACAGATAGGCCTCTCTATTACTCTTTGACAGAACCCTATTACCCCCCCATCATGATAGTTATGCTTAAATGAACTTAAAATGTGTTGGGCCTGTTCTACATGCCTTACATGTGTTATCTTCACAATAACATCTTGTATGTATAGGGGACTCTTATTATTATAAACCCCACTTTATAGATGGGGAAAGGAAAGCAGAGTGACAGAGCCGGCATTACCCAGGCGATCTGTCTTTAGAGGCCATAACATCTTAACAGTGATAGAGTACTTATTACAATTTATATTGATATATTTATTTCCTTAGTGATTGCCTCTCTCACTAATCCTCAAGGTCTGCGGGAGCAAAGACCGTATCTGAAAGGTTCAGGGTTTACCTGGCATAAGGTGAATACTCATATTTAATGAATGAATCAATAATTTAAAAAATTCCAGAATGAGAGGCATACTCCTCCCCATACTCTGGTGACCTCGAAGAAACTGCCTTATCGCTTCCTGCCTGGATTTCCCACGGTGTGAATCAGGGGAATGGGAGGGGAGGACCAGGTCACGTAGAGGAGGCGGCAAGCGCAGACACTAATAGAACGGAGTCGGAATACGGAGTGAGTGCTGACTTTCAGTTTCCTCCACTGCCTAGAGACAGCACCGAGTGCGCTGCATGGTACAAAGGGATAACGCTGGGTTTTTTTCTCCATTTAGAAGCTCTGTCGAAGCTTCAAGACGTAGGGTCCTATTTCTGTGAAAGAGCTCGGGTCGACGGCGTTTGCACGTAGGGTAATCTCGGATGGCGCTCGGCGCGGAATGGGGCGGTGCCACCTAGCAGGGGCGGAGTCCTGCCTCGGTGGGCCCCGCCCCCGGGCTGGCAGAAGCGCCGGCCCTCACCCACCAGGCCTGGGCGTGTCCCCGCGGGCGCACGCGCACGCGCACGCGCGGCATGCTGGGAAGGCGCCCGCGCGGCGGCCATTTTGTCTTATCGGCTCCTGTTAGAGGTGGCTTTTAGGCCTGAGAGCGGGCTGGAGAGGTTGGCGGCGGTGTCGCCGGCGTTTTCCTTCGCGGGTGCTAGGGCTGGTGGGAGCAGGCGCCCGAGGAAAGCACCATGATTTCGGCCGCGCAGTTGTTGGATGAGTTAATGGGCCGGGACCGAAACCTCGCCCCGGATGAGAAGCGCAGCAACGTGCGGTGGGACCACGAGAGCGTAAGTCCCGCGGGCCCTGGGCCTGTGCCCGGACTCCTGGGGGGAGGGGAGCGGCGCGGGCTGGGGCCCGCCGGGGCCTCGGCGCGGTTTGGGGCCCAGGCCGCCCCGGGGTCAAGTATCTGACCCCTTGGCCGGAGGGAGCCGGGAGGATAGCCCGGGAGGGAGGAGTCCGCCTGGATCCAAGGATGAGGGATGATTTGTTTTTGTTGTTGTTTTAGTATCAAGGAAGTCAGAAAGGACCCTTGGCAGAACTGAAAAGCATCTTAATGAGGCAGGGAAACGCGGGAAAGGAAGGAGTATTTTATTACGTTTAGAGGCTCCGGAGTTTTCACCTCATTATGAAATAGGGAAAAGGGCAAATTCTTCCGTTATTTGCTTGAGCGTCGTATTTAGACTGAAATTTCTGCCCAGGAACAGCGGTAAAAATCGTAGCAGTATATTATTTCAGTTATGGTTCAATTTCAACGCTTATATGGAGAAATGAAATTTTAAAAGAGGTCATAACGTGTGAAGGTTTACTGTGATTTGCAGATACTGTTTGATAGCGGTATGATCTAGTAAGCCATTCACGTAGATAGTTGTCAAGGCTTCCTCACGTGAAACTCTTTTGATCTTAACCCTGTGTATAAAGCCAGTTTCACAAGTGAGATTTGTGAGGCTCACCCGAGGTCTCTTGGCAAGTTAAATGGCGAAACTAAACCTAATCTTTGTAGTCTTGTTCACTTTCCACTGTCTGTGAACTGACTCTTTGCAAATACCATGATGCATTTCTAGTGCTTTGAGCATGGTGTGTAACGTTTATCTTAGGTCTTACCTGAAGAATAGATGTAGAATTTAATTTTACGTGCGGTTATCATCAAACAACATGGTAAATTTGGAGGCAGTTGATAAAATGTGAAGGAATAATTAAGCAAATGCACCTTAAAAAAGTTGCTTACTCTTTTTAAACATAGGCTTTAGTCAGGGTAAAACTTCTCTTTTGTAGTGTAGGAAAACAAGCTGGTGCTAGACAAGTCCTTAAAAAATAAGTGACTAAAGAAAGTTGTTGTGTAGTGCTGCCTGATTCCAAAGTAGTGTGAAGTGTCATGGTAGGATTCATTGTATAGGATAAATTCACATATTCGTCACTGACCTCAAGAGAAGTGAAGCTTCTTAAACTTTTTTTTATTCCTTGTTTTGGGGGAGAGGTAATTAGGTTTAATCAGTAAATTAAGGTAGGTACTAGGAATTGAACCCAGGACCTCCTGCATGCTAGGCATGCACTCTGTAAGTAGAGCTACACCCTCACCCCCAAACTGTTTTTGTGTGTGTTTTCCCCCTATTTGTCAAAATGAAAGTTGAGTAACTTTGTTCCTTTCCTTTCTAGGCGTTTCTTTTGTCACTTTTTCTTTTACTGCTTAACTCAATTATCTTGCCATCTAAATAAGCCTTGCAAAAAAAAAAAAGAACATTATGATTCAGTTGTTGTGCAAATAGGATATTTATCTAATTTGAATTAAGGAGAAGAAAAATTGCTTTTGATTGCCCAGTCAACTAGAGCAGCCTATGTCTGTGCCTAATTGATTTTGAACAAGTGTGAAGAAAACTTTTTTTCCTGGTGGTATTTTATTGCCACATTGCATTATATGTGATAGGTTTATAACATTAGCGGTGAATCAGCTCTCAGAAAAGCAACTTAAGTTTTATGTTATCTCAGTTACAATAAATTTGCTTTCCTTTCGGTTTTAGTGCTTCTCACTCATTTAAACTTTCGGTGCTTGTCACCAAAACATTTTGTCTTTAATGACAGATTGCACTCCATCCTAGATTCGGGGATTTGAAAAAGTCAATCGCTGGTGTTTCAGATTCATGTTTGCAGGAAGAGGTTGGTGTAGGTAGACCAGGAATGAAGCACATGGCCTCTTATAAGCAAGTCGGAATTACTCTAGAGTTTTATAAAGTTGGGGAAGCTCTTGGCATCACTTCCGGGTCATTTGCATATGTTGTTGGCTGTTAATGCTAAAATCCTGGAGGAATGGACAACTCCAGCATATACTGTAAGGGTTTCATCATCACTGTAACCTGGTATTTCAAAATATTTTTGGATTCCTATTCTATCTGGAAATTTTTCTTTGCTACACTTGCACTAGATGGGAAAAGCCATTTCAGCTGGTCAGGGTCCTTTTGTTTAAGAATGAAATGGAAACTTAGTGTTAACCCCAAGTAGTCCTAGATGTCTGTATCTGTGACTGACGTTTGGAATTTGTTTTAAATGCAGATTTCTGTACTTCATGGCCACCCCTCCCCCCAACTCTGATTCAGTAGGTCTAGGGGAGGGTCCCAGAAATATGCATTTTAAAAAAATTGGCACTGTTGCATTCTAAAGCTTGTAAACTATGACTTCCTGACCCACCTCCTTAGTATTGGGTTTTTAATTGTGAGCTAGTAGCACTTGGGGGAAGCTCATTTTTAAGTGAAGGATGCATTTGTGATGCAAATTACCTACCTTTCATTTATTTGTAAAGATGTATGTATGTAACTATCAGGGACAGCCCTTTACTTTACAGGCCTTTCCAACTTTTGTAGATTGTTACCTTTGTATCTGAGAGAAAGTAGTTTTCAGCTCAAGTTAAATTAGCTTTAATACTGTTCCAAGGATTCATTGACACACCCTCTTTCCTCAAGATTATTAGTGTTTTTGCATTAAGCAGTTTGTTTGCTCTACTTTCTTAATCCTAAACAACCACAGTAATGAGGAACGCCTGTTTTTTTTTTCAGATTGAATTTATTAATGTTAGAGTTTTTGCACTGCCAAGGAAAGCATATGATTTTAACTGCCTAGTGTGAGCACCTTTCAGTTAGTGTCCACATGTGAAGATTTCAGTGTTTGACAGAAAAGGTATTAGCCTGATCATGTGAAGAGTTGAGATTGTAGGGAATTGTAAAGTCTGATCTCGAGTTCATAAATATATATATATATGTATATTTATGTGGATTTTCTATTGTAGATCTCAACGCATACGTGACATTATTTAACTGTTGACTTAACTCTGATTCTAACAATATATAGAATGAGATTTCTTTGATCATTTATCAAATTCAAATATGCCCTCTGTTCAGTGAAGGTTTAATAATTTAGAAAGAGAATTGAACTAAATGTTCTTTTCTAAAATCTTCAGAATGTTAGCACATACTGTCATTGACACTGGAAGTTTAGGAAAAAAACAGTTAAGGTTCTGCCACATTTTTACTTGTGAATTTCTTTTAACATCTAAAAAAAGGGATTCCGAATCTAGGAAGGAAATAGGAAGCAAAAAAATTAGTAATTACAGTTCATCACATCTAGAAGTATTTTACTAGATAGTTTTAATTCACAGTCACCAAAATGTTTTTTCTGTCAGAAGTGTAGACATTTTTTGCCTTACTCTATAGTACGTGGTAAGTGTTGGGCTTCTCAGAATTGCCAGCAGTCTGTATGTTGTGCATATAACTGCTGATTGCCTTTTCTCTCCAGAACACATATAGGAGTGAATAGTGTAATGAACTCTATGTATACTCATATCCAGTAAGACAGGACATTATCCACACATGGCCAGTATTATTTCTTCTGTATCTCCCATCTCTTTCATTATTTTGAAGCAGTTCTATCATTTCAACCTTAAAGACATCATTACCTATCTCTAAAATATAAGGACTTAAAAAACCCACAATATTATTATCACACCAAAAATATTAAGGTATTTCCTTAATATTTGATTGCTTTTGGGAAAATGTGCATGTGTGTATGTATCTCATTAGACCTGATTTCTTCACAAGGGGAGAAAGTAGCTTACGTTAGTATACAGTGCTTCATTGTTTTATAAAATGTTTTAATTTTCTCATTATTTCTTGTAAGTTGGGGAAATTCCTGTATTTATTTATTTTAACGAAGAATGTATCACTCTTAATGATAGATACAACAGAATAGTATGGATACAGCACTTGGCCTGAGAGAACCATCATTTGGTGGCAGATAGGAAGGAGTACTTTCCCGTAACACAATGAGGGAAAGTACGGGGTCTAGAAAAGCACACGTGAGGAGGGTTCTTAACCCAGACTGAGATACTTTGGAAAGGCCTCTTAAAGTGGCCTTTAAATACTGAGACCTAAAAGATTAGTAGGAATCAGCCTGAGGGAGAGAAAACATGGTACTAGGGTTTGGAGTGAATCTTAGGCCTGAGAAATTGTAAATAGTGCTGAAGCCCTTGTTTGTTTTTGTTGGGGAAAGGGGTATGTAGATAATTGGGTAGGAACCTGGTTTTGAGTGTTAGAAGTTGGGACTCAGTGACATTGGGAAATAATTGAAGCTTGTTAACAGGAGAGAGATGTTTACTATCAGACTACTGTGGAGAATTGATTAAAATTTTACAAAAAAATTTGTGCAGGCAATAAAAAGAGTGAACCATGACTAATTACTATATTAGGAATTGAGTTATTGTTTTATGTTCCCTCTGATTTAGAATCATTAAAATGATTTTTTACAAAAGTAAATTTGCTTGCTATAAAAGATTAAAATTTAACTTAGAAGTAAATAATGAAAGTCTGTCCTTGCCTCCCCTTCCCATCATCAAATCTCCCCTGAAAAGCTTAAAAACTGGTATGTATGTTTTCAGATCTTTACTTACAGTAATTTACAGACACACACATACAAATGAAAGGTATATTTACTTACGATAATTTACATATATATTTACTTAGAATAATTTACAGACCTATATAAGTGAAAGTTGCTATATATTAATGTAATAGTATAAGTATAATTTATACTTAACTTTTGCTTATACTGTGGAATCTTTTCTTTTTGGTACATAAAAATCTACCTTGATTTAACTATTTCCTGGTGGATATGTAGATTATGTCATTCTTTTACCATTACCAAGCTACAAAGAACATTCTGGTACATACAGCTGAGTCACTTGTAAGAAAGTTTCCTAAGAAGACAGTTAAACACACAGTTTACATTTTGATGGACACTGCCAAATTGTCCCACGACTCTATAGTAGATAACAACGTTCAGTGTTCATTTTTGACAATTGACTTTAATATGATGGAAACTTCGAATTAAAAATTTCTAGTCAGATTTCTAAGATTGATTTGTATCTCTGCATTCTCCTAACTGGTAGTGAAAAGCATGCTATCAAGATTGAACTCTTCTGGTCGTTGGTTTTACCTTAATTTTATCAAGAGAATAATAAAAATTATATTAGAATTCTGGGCCCCCTGCCCATTATTTGGTTATCAGATCGTTAGGTCCATGGTGGACATTTGGTTAAGACTTGCTGAATAAAAGACTTAGTATTTTTAGTTAAACATCCTCAATCCATGGGAAAGTTTAAAAGAAGCAGTCTAAGTAGCTACAGTTTATTGGGTAGAGTAACATGTTTGACGTACCATTCATTATAGCAGTGTCTTAAGGAAAGTTGAAGAGTAGAAAGAGCACACAGAACACAGAATTAGGAAAATAGGTTTTAATCTGGATTCTGCAAGTAGCTAGATGCCTTCAGGACAGTTCATGTGATCTGTTTCTCATCTCAGATGGAGTGATTGGACTAAATTGTAGGTAGATCTGCAGGACTGTCTTACTTGATCTACATAGTGCCAAAGACATTTTTAAGGAAGAATGGATAATATTTTAAAAATCAGACTAATTTGCCCATTTCTCCCAATTTAATAAACATAGTTTAAATGTTACAGTCCCACTGTGAAATACTTGTCTACTTTTTTTTGTATGGCATACACTGAGGCCTAATTACAGTCTAGTTTTCCATAGTGGGTAAATGGCAGCCAAGATTCAAACTCTGCACTGTTGCCTTTCCAAGCATACCTGTTTCAACTTGTCTGTTTCATAATGTTAGGTCTTGTCTTTTCACGTTTCCTTATTCCTAGAATGTTACACAGCCTTTCCACTTCTGAACCTAAGAACCAGTTCAAGCTTTGACCCTTGACAATCCTGGCTAAATTCCCTTCTGTTTCTAGTGATGCATGTACATTTTAGTACACTCTATTTTTTGTTTTTGTGTCTGTCTTCTACCAGATGGAGCTTCTGAGGAGTGAGTCTTACTTGTTTTTGTATTTCTAGCATTATTTTTAGTACAGAGTGTTAAATGTTGAAGTGCCATTTCCACTTTTTAATGCCATTTAAAATTAAATTTCTGTACAGTATATATTGGATGTAAGTGTGTTCATTCATGTATTTTATTGGAAAGCTGACATAGTATAGACTTAGAGATTTGACCACCATAGAATTTATAATTTTTTTGGAAAACTATTCATGGAAATAAGGCTTAGGTTTTAGAGTAAAACTTTTAAAAGGTCTGGAAAATCAGAAGTATTTTAGTTTTAAAAAACAGAACTTTTTAGATAGTTTATGACAAACCTTGAAGTTAGTAGTCACCCCCTTTATAGAAAACTTAAGTCCTACGATATATGGTAAAACCCAATTCATTTTCAGGTCAGTTTAATTTCGGGATAAATGTTATTAAAACTAAGATTCTAAGATTCAGTAAGTACTGTATTATACTTCATTTACCAAAAGTAACTATGATTTCCTTCCTAGAAATACTTGAAGTTTGTATTTGGTTATATTATTTCAGAGTCAGGAGGGATCTTAGAGATGTTTATTCCTTTTGTTTTAATGATTGACAGTGGTCTTATATTTATAACTTACATATGTATGTGGAAGTTAAATGCATAGTAATAGTGATAGAAAGTTTCATACTTACGAAGGCTGAACACCAAGTTTAGTTTTTAAATTATTATAAACCTTATAATTTGTAACTATAAATAATGGTAAATGATGGTAATAACTATTACTAACCTATTTCATATAACTGTTACAGTTGTGGGGATTTGTTAAATAATTTTTGGGCCTTTGGAACCAGGGTTAATGGTCTGAAAGATAAGTAGCATACCCTTTTGTCTCTGTCATCCCTCTCCCAAATGAGAGAGATTCTTAAGTTGAGTGTTGGCAGTAGTATTTTACTGATACACTTAAAATGGATGCAAAATTGAACAAATCAGACTTTTTTTGGCCTGTTGTTTTGTTTTGTTTCTTTTGGGGGGGTAATTAGGTTTATCTATTTTTATATATGTTTTATGTACACTCGTATGTAGGTACTGGGGATTGAACCCAGGACCTCATTCATGCTAAGCATGCACTCTACCACAGAGTTATACCCTCCCAAATTAGACTTTTTAATAATTAGAAAAGAGTATAGCATTTAAAAACATTAAGCATTTGTGCATGTAGAGCCCTTTTTTAAAACTGACGTATAGTTGATTTACAATATTATATAAATGTAAGTAATGTTATACTCTATGGTTACTTATAAAATACTGACTATATTCCCCATGCTGTATAATATATCTTTGTAGCTTATTTATTTTATACATCGTAGTCTATACCTCTGATCTCGTACCCCAGTTTTGCCCCTTCCTCTTTCCTCTCCTTACTGGTAACCACTAGTTTGTTCTCGTATCTCAGAGTCTGGTTTTTTTTTTTTTTTGGCTATTATATTCACTAGTTTTATTTTTTAGATTCCATATATAAGTGATAATGTATACAGTATTTATCTTTTTCTGTCTGGTTTATTTCAGTAAGCATAATCCCCTCCCAAGTCCATCCATGTTGCAAAGGGCAAGGTTTCATTCTTTTTTTAATGGCTGAGTAGTGTTCCGTTGTTTATATATACCACATTTTCTTTATCTGTTCATCTGTTGATGGATACTTAGGATGCTTCCATATCTTTGCTATTGTAAATAATGCTGCTTTGAATATTGGGGTGTGTGTATCTTTTTGAATTAGTGTTTTCATTTTCTTTTGATATGTACCCAGGAATGGAATTGCTGGATCATATGATAGTTCTCTTTTTAGTTTTTTGAGGAACTTCCATAGTATTTTCCATAGTGGTTGCACCAATTTGCGTTTCCACCAACAGGGTATAGGGTTCCTTTTTTTCCACTTCCTCACCAACATTTGTTTGTGGTCATATAGAATCTTTTAGTAATTTATTTGTAAGAACAATGTTTAAGTTGCAGAATAGTGTTTAAAATCAAGTATTAGAAAAACTTCTAAAGAAAAGACAGTGGTACAGACATACTATGACGTATGTATGGCTACATATAAGAGGATAATATTAATATAAAACAATCTGTTTAGATAGGATTTTTGAATCTGTTCTTTATGACCTTAATTCTTCTGGACACAGCGTATGGAACCACATTGTTTCAAACTA
Source organism: Vicugna pacos (assembly GCF_048564905.1). Taxonomy (NCBI): domain Eukaryota; kingdom Metazoa; phylum Chordata; class Mammalia; order Artiodactyla; family Camelidae; genus Vicugna; species Vicugna pacos. The sequence goes on from NC_133002.1 coordinate 32,118,252, forward strand.
GTGTAAGACTTGACCTTTGAAGCAAAAAAAACCAATCTAGTTCAGATTTAACATCCACTCCTAAGTGTCTCCAAAAAACTTCAATTCAGTCTTAAATTTAACCTTTTCTTTCATATGTCATAGTTGTACATTGATAATTTACTCAATAACAATGAAGGATTATATGAAGGGTGATATTTTGGAATTTTGCTTAATAGGTTTTGATTTGCTGTGTTACAAAATTAAATATAAGATAGAGCATTCTTGGAATATATCTGAAGGAGTTACAAAGTACCAGTGAGAGAGAATTAATTGTCAGTTTCTTCCTCATACCATGGAAGTTATTCAGTAAAATGCTGGCATGTGTGAAAATATCCAATACATTTTAGGACCTGTTACAGGATGTCTAAGTGAAAATAGTGAACTAGATTGTTTTAAATGAGTGTTATTTAGAATTTAGACAATGATTTTCAAATTCTATTCTGTAAATTGGATCTGGTCTTTAACAAAATTAGGACAGTAAGGACACTGTAGGGTGTTTTTGTTTGTTTTTAAGTGAAAATTAAGTTACCTTTATTCTGGATGTCTTTCCAATATTTGTTGTTGCTGGAGGGTGGGGCAGTGATTTCTATTTCTATAATAGAAGTAGAAAGTAATAATAGAAATAGAAAGTGCTAGTAAACTATCAGTCCTGCACTTCTTATGCTGAAATCCAGGAGTCTAAAAGTCATTAATTTACCTAACTAAATGGCTTAACAAAAAAATTGTTCTTATGCTTACATGATTGAAAGATGAAGATCATGAAATGAGGAAATAGTTACTTGGCACCTTTTTTTGGTATAGTTTTAAAACTGAACAATTTCAAAAAGTTAAATTACCTTTGTTTTCCTTGACTAGGTTTGTAAATATTACCTCTGTGGTTTTTGTCCTGCGGAATTGTTCACAAACACACGTTCTGATCTTGGTAAGAGAATTTTCTGTGTAACTTTCGTCAAATTTATGTTTAAAGAAAAACTATACTTTATTATTTTGAAAAGGCATTTTCTCTTAAAGGTTTGTTGATAAAAGTCCTGGCATAGATTTTTGAATATATTAATAATGCCAGTCTAATAAATTATGGTGGCTTAATTGAATATACATACTTATTTCTACTTCCTCCCGAAACCCCTCCACTAAAGTGAAATTTAAAAACAAAAAAGGTGTAAATGGAAGAGGAGATAACATTAGAGATGTCAGCAAATTTTTGGAAGATGACAAGTGGATGGAAGAATAACAGAAATCTGTACCCTAAAAGCCTACAGAAGGGGATATTAAACAGAAGCAAGAGTTTGATCAGCAGAACCCTGGACAGGCTCAGGATTTGGAGGCACCAGGTACCATAGAAGGCAGAGTTGAATCATGGGACTGAAAACCAGAGATTAGTCTAGTTCAGGGTTTCTCAACTTTGACATTTTGACAGTGTGACCTGGAAAATTCTGTTTTGGGGTGGGGCTGTCCTGTGCATTGTAGGGTGTTTAGCAGCATCCTTGGCTTTTGTCCACTAGATGCCAGTAACACCTCCCAGTTGTGACAACCAAAAATGTCTCCAGACATTGGAGAGGCAAAATTTCCCCCTGTTGAGAACCACTAGTCTAAGTGGTCAGACTCTTAAGACCTGTCATCTGGTGATTCTGTAGGTTTCCCACCCCTACTGCCCAGGAGATCAGGGGGTTATTTTCTGGAGAAATTGGGCTAAAGAGACTCTAGTTCATTTGAACCAAAAAATGCAAAAAAAAAATATTGGGGTGACTATTTTCTTCTCCCCGAGGATGGTACATAACTAGTGTCATTCTAGAAACATAAGAGAGAAGTTAATTCATTAAGCACAATGCTTGCAAGCCCAAAGCATTAGCACATTAGGGCTGGATGTATCTGGATATTGGGATTACAGATATAAGACAGGGCAGTAATGAGTAAAAAAAGACAGTGTAAGAGAGATTAAATGAGTCTATATTCTTAATAGTGAGGTTTTCCCATTCCCTTCCTCTGCCCTGTTCCTAGAAGGATACAGCCAGATGTTTTTCCCCAGGCAGAAGAGAAGAGGATTCTTTAGAGAAAGTGAACAGTTCCAGAGAAGTGATCTACAGGTACTAACCCTTGGGGAATCTCCTAACAGAAAGTCTTGCCCTGCCTGATTTTCCTATGGTTAAAGCCCATTAGTTGACAAACCCTGCCTGTGCATACCAACTTTAAGTCAGATTTTTGAAAGTATTTTGCAAGCCAAGGAATACCAGTCAGACATTTGAAGAAAATTCAACACAAAAGATTAACCAAAACAAACAGAAAAAAGGATTTAGTGGAATATAGTGGATAATGGGGGAAAGCAGAAGAAAAAAAATTTAAAGCCATAAGAAATTTAGTAATCCTCAGAGAAATAAGAAGATATCAGAACGAATAAGATGCTGTATAGAAAGGGAAGTTTTGAAAAACTAAAAAGAGCCCTTGGAAATCAGAAGTAAAGAAATCTGAAATAAAATCAGTGGAAAGTTTTTAAGAGGAAATTTGTGGAATGTTGAGGGAAAAAATTAAAATTTGCAAAAAATTCTATCAGTCCAGTTCTCTAACAGCTAATTAAGAGTTCTAGATAGAAAAAACAGAAGGGAGGAAAAATTTTTTAAATGCATTGCTGAAGGACTTTACTCTTGATGGAGTGAGTCCTTCAAGAGCTCAACATAGTAAATGAAAAAGGATCCATACCAAGGCACACTGTTGTGAAACTGTTTGAGAACACCAGGGGTGGGGGGTGGGACTCACAGGATTATCAGTCAGAATGGCCTCAGATTTGCCAGTAACAACACTGGAAGCTTGAAGACACCGGAGAAACATCCCCAGGATTCTGAGTGAAAAGATGTTTTTACCTAGGTTAGTTAAGCTATATAGCCAAACAGCAAAATATGAGGATGAAAAAAGACATTTTCAGACATGTGTGGTCTTAACAAATTTATCTGCCATGAACCTTTTCTCTGGAAACTCCAACATGTGGGCATAAACCAAAAAGGAGAAAAATAAGAGATCCAGTAAATTGCATTCAGTATAGACCAGAAAAGGAATTTGTAAGGATATCAACTCTATTAGTCAGCTTAGAAAATAAGCAGCCCAGGTTGAAGCAGGGTGGAAAGCTCGTGGAAGAAAATGAAGCTGACTATCTGATATATTTTCAATGTTGAGAGAAACTGGTATTGAGATAGTTTGCGTAGCTGAGTTTAAGTGTTCAAGATGAATTTGGAAATAGAGATATAGAAAAGACTAAATAAACAAATGAAAAAATTCCAGGAAAAGTAAAAAGTGTATAAAAAGTGTCATCATAATGCACCTTTTGTTTGGCTGAGCAGTTAATAGGACTTGCATAGTCAAAATATAGATGCTGTTTATTTAACCTAAAATTTTGATGCCTAAGACAAACCAAGAAAAGGCAAAATAGCATAGAATTTAGAAATACAGAGGTAAATACCAGAAGATGAAGCTAAAAGGGTTAAAATCTGTTGCCTTTGGAGTTGCTAAGGGGTAAGACTAGGGTGCTAATCTTGTACTATTTAACTTCGTGTAAGAGACTCAAAATTAATAAAATGTCAGTGGTGGTTCAACCATTGGTCTGCCCTCATCCCAGTTTTCTTATTGGCAGTAAGGAACAATTTTTTCATTCCTCCTACTCCCCTTTTTTTCTTACCATATAGTTCTGCACTGTACTGATCTTGAAGGCTAAGGAGAACAATTTTTGTGTGCTTATTACTTGGGTGTGCTGCTTCATGATTCAGTAGACTCAATTTAGGTGTCTACAGACCACTCAGTGATTAAGTGGATCTTCCCTTTAAAAAAAAAACTTCCTTTTGTTTTGGGTAGAGAAAAGTTAGCCTCAACAATAATTTATACATTCATATTTCTTGTTCTTTCAGGGCCATGTGAAAAAATTCATGATGAAAATCTACGAAAACAGTAAGTTACCTTTTGTGCGGAGGGTCCCGCCCCATCGCCATTATTTGGTTTGAAGGGGACAGAAATTGAAGAAGTAATTGGACTTCGTGTAATATGAATGTTGGATAGAGGTCCTTTCCGTTGGTGGTGGTAGAAAGTGATACAGCTTTATGTAGTATCACCATATGAGTATATAACATACTGTATGCCAAGCATAAGCATAAGCTTTTTTTTCCTGTTTGTTTTTTTTTTAACAGCACCAGTTTTACAAATGAGACTTGTCCTTGGGCCAGGGTCACAGGATCTGTATAGTGTTCAAGCACCTAGATTTGCCTGGCTGTAAAATCTATGCTCTTAACCAAATATACTGATACACTGCTAAATACTGCCTGCCTTTACCAGGATGAGGGATGACTAGAAATTTACTTCTTGTATACCTGGTTTACTTTTCAGCCTAAATGAAATACAGTAGTCCATGAGATTAGTTAAGATAGAATATGAGAGCTGTAATGGATACAGATTTGGAAAGAAAGCAATGCTTGTTTATTTTCATTTTTGTTAGGTATGAGAAGAGTTCTCGTTTTATGAAAGTTGGGTATGAGAGAGATTTTCTGCGCTACTTACAGAGTTTACTTGCCGAAGTAGAACGTAGAATTAGACGAGGCCATGCTCGTTTGGCATTGTCTCAAAACCAGCAATCCTCTGGGGTGAGTATGAGATTTACAGTCTTTGTAAAGTATCTTTGTTCTTTGGAAACCCAGATACCTCCCTAGTATTGAAACTTGTAGTCTTTCATTACTTCATTACTTTTCAAATGATATAAAACTTGAAAGTTGTTTATTCTTTTAGTATTTATTAGTAAATATAACACTGATTTTGCTAATAAGATTTTTCTCTTAAGTATCAATAACAAAAAATATGCTGCTGATTAACAGAAATTGAGATAATTGGGTTACTATCCTTGTGATTCAACTTTTTAATTATTAAATACAAATGTTAGGTATGGTATGTGAGAGTTTGAATGTTTTTCTTTTTTAGTTGTTTATAATACATTCTATTGTCTTCATTAGGCAGCTGGCCCAACAGGCAAAAATGAAGAAAAAATTCAGGTTCTAACAGATAAAATTGATGTTCTTCTGCAGCAGGTGAGAATTGTGTGCATTGTCAGAAAATACTTAAGACACTTAACCAAAGAAGATGTAAGGATGGCAAATACATACATGTAAAGGTGCTTAAAGGTGCTCGGTGTCATTAGGGAAATACAAACTAAAACTATACTGAGACACTTTTTGTACATCTATTAGAATTGCTAAAATTAAAAAACTGACCATATCAAGTGTTAGTGAAGATCTGGGCAAACGCACTGTTGAGGTATGTAAAATGGTTGCAGCCACTTTGGAAAAGAGTTTATCTCTTTCTTAAAAGTTAAAATATGTGCCATGAGCCATTCCACTGCTAGATATTCACCCAAGAGAAATGAAAACATATGTTTACACAAATTGTTGTATACCAGTATTCTTAGTGGCTTACTCATAATAGGGGAAACAAACAAACGAAAACCTGGAAACAACTCATGTCTCTCGACAAATTGTGATGTATACAGTGTGATACTACTCAGTAATAAAAAGGAATTAACTACGTGTAACAACATGGTTGAATCTTAAGATAATTAGGTTGAGTGAAAGAGGCTGGACTCCATAAAAAGGAATAAAAAGTACATGGTTTCATTTATATGAAATTCTAGAAAATGCAAACTAATCTGTAGTGCCAGAAAGCAGATCAGTGTTTGCTTTGGGAAGGAGGTACTACAAAGAGGCGGGAGGAAACCTGGGGTGATGGATGTATTCATTATCTAGATGCTAGTGTTGGTTTTATGGGGTTAAACCTTAGGAAATTGTGCACCTTGGAAATTTGTTTATTTCCTGTCAAGTATTTGTAATTAATGCTGTAAAAAAAAAATCTAAGGGATACATTAAACCCAAAGAGGCTTCAGTAAACAAAACCAAAAAGGCCCGAAACAACCACTAAATGCTAACGAAGCTTGTGAGTCAAAAAAACAACAACAGAACTTGGATAATTGGGTCAGAAAGATGACCTGACTGTTTTTTGTGTTTTTTTTGATGGGGGAGGTAATTAGGCTTATTTATTTATTTACTTAATGGAAGTACTGGGGATCGAACCCAGGACCTCATGCATGCTAAGTATGCATTTTGCCTATTGAGCTATACCCACCCCCTTTGACTGCTTTTTTAACTCCCCTTAGATTGAAGAATTAGGATCTGAAGGAAAAGTAGAAGAAGCCCAGGGAATGATGAAATTAGTTGAACAGTTAAAAGAAGAGAGAGAATTGCTTAGGTCTACAACTTCGGTGAGTAGCAACCTCATTTTGGTTTACCCAAGCTGTACTATGAATTACTAGGATCTATTCCTATTTGAGAACAACTTTCTAATGTCTTAAATCAAGAGTCAGCAAACTTTATCTTAAGCAGCCACATAGGAAATATTTCAGGTTTGTGGATCACAAGATTTGTAATATAAAAATCTTTGTATTATGAAGGCAACTTTAGACAATGTACACACATACGTGGCTATGTTCCACTTTATAAAACAGGCCTCTAGCTGCCAGCTTGCCAACCTGTGCCTTGAATCATAAGTATTTATTTGAGCCTGAGTTTTCTTTGTTTTTTGTTACAACAAACTATTCACTTCATATTACTTGAATTCATATTTGGTATACTCTTTTTTGTTTTGTTTTGGAGGGGGTAGGTAATTAGATTTATTTATTTATTTAATGGAGGTAGTGGGGTTTGAACCCAGGACCTTGTGTGTGCTAAGCGTGGGCTCTACCACTGAGCTATATCCTCCACCCTCAAAATCGGTATACTCTTAAAAATACCTCCTATTTTAACTTTCAATTTGAGAATATAATATACATGTTTTGGATACTGATGGTAAAATATAAATTGGTCATTGAGTCCCAAAACTAAAAGGACTATTCAGATTATACTCAGTGAGTTCAGTTCCTTAATGATTTTGAAAAACATTTTTAATATGGAGCCCACACTTTTAACCTACTGAACTGAGCAAGAAATGAATTCAAACTAAAATAGGTAGCTTTCTGTAAAGTAGTTTGAATTTTCAAGGTGGTGTGGGTAATTAAAGGGTTCTAGTTGAGGGGTGGGGGTCTCAGTACTTCCTGGATGATATGGAAATCTGCTGTCATGCTTCCCCTCTCTAAGACCAGTTGCTGCCCAGTATTATGGCTTCAGGGAAATGGAAAGTAGCAATTTACAAAATTAGAAGTCTGTTCTAAATGTTAAGTATTTTTGAGGAGGATTTGTTTTCTCTTCCTCAGATATTCTTATAATTGATTTATCATTTCAGACAATAGAAAGTTTTGCTGCCCAAGAAAAACAAATGGAAGTTTGTGAAGTGTGTGGAGCCTTTTTGATAGTGGGAGATGCCCAGTCCCGGGTAGATGACCATTTGATGGGAAAACAGCACATGGGCTATGCCAAAATTAAAGCTACCGTAGAAGAATTGAAAGTAAGTTTTGTAACATATATTTTAGTTATAGCTAATACTGTATTTTAGTATGGTTAAACATTGATCACAGAGATATAAACCTCTGTTGATATTTTTTGCTGATGTATGTTATTTGAAGCAATGAAAATCCCTATAATAATTTGCTCTTCATCAGAGTAGCAAGGCACTTTATTTTCTTTACTTCTTTGCTGCCAGGAATTTGGGAGAAAGAATATTCCTGAGGGTTTAGTCAAATAATATCTAGTGTACATATATGGTGTTGAGATTTCTCCATTTCACTTTTAGTGTATCAAGAGTCTATAAGTTGGTCTACAAACGTTTCACACTAGGTAATCATTGACAGTGTCTTTAAGGTTATAGCTCTATGAAAATTGAACTTTGGTTTTCCTTAGGAAAAGTTAAGAAAAAGAACTGAAGAACCTGATCGTGATGAGCGTTTAAAAAAGGAGAAACAAGAACGAGAAGAAAGAGAAAAAGAAAGGGAGAGAGAGAGGGAAGAAAGAGAGAGGAAAAGGCGAAGAGAAGAGGAAGAAAGAGAAAAAGAAAGAGCTCGAGACAGAGAAAGAAGAAAGAGGAGTCGATCACGGAGTCGGCATTCAAGCCGAACCTCTGACCGAAGATGCAGCAGGTCTCGAGACCACAAAAGATCACGAAGTAGAGAAAGGAGGCGAAGCAGGTATGTAGAACACATGATACAGTGCTGGGCATATATCGCAAAAATAAACAGTAGTAATTACTAGTGACAGTCTTTGGTACTTGGAACACTTAAGTATCATTAAGCTCTAGGATAGGTTGTGAGAGTTGAATCATTGAACGAGTCCATCTTTGAGGCAACTTCATTGCTATTTCCCATGAGTCAGTCTGAGGAAGTTTGATACAATCTTACTAGGAAGACTGTACCAGATGGTCTCTTTAGTGCTTCTCTTGTCACTGCTTCTAAGAATATAGTTAAATTATAAACTATTTTGGGTGGGTTTACCCATTTGAAAAATTGAAGTTAGAAGGATTTTTGATCTTCATTTCTTAAGGTTTCTAATGTAAGTATGTTTTAATAATAGGCTCTGTTCATTTGCTTTTGAAAGGGTTTTGCTTGATCTTGTTATTTGTTGAACAGTATATAATTCTTCAAGGTATTTTTCTCATTGTGATATCAGCTGATGTTGCTTTTCTTTTGTTTTAAATTATTTAAGAAGTAGAGATCGACGAAGAAGCAGAAGCCATGATAGATCAGAAAGAAAGCATAGATCCCGTAGTCGGGATCGAAGAAGATCAAAAAGCCGTGATCGAAAGTCATATAAGCACAGGAGCAAAAGTCGGGACAGAGAACAAGATAGAAAATCCAAGGAGAAAGGTTAGTTTTTGTGAGAATTTAATTCATTAAGAGACTGTTTTCACTTTCTTGTCTCACCATCCACTCACTTTTCTTTGGACACAGAATTCTATTCACAGGCTATACTCATTCTCATTTATAATGAACACCATTCAGTAGGAGACAAGTGCTATTTTCCCCTCTCCTCTGATTTGTGGGAATGATGGTTGACCTGGTGTTTAAAGAACATGTTAAAACCACATCCTTCGGTTGATAGCCACCTGAAGACTTCTAGATTCTTCCAAGTATTGCATTACCTTTAGGGTTATTAGAGTGTAGAATTCTTGGTTGTTGGCAGCATTTTTTTTTTTGAACTTGCTGCAGTGTTTCATACTATGTCGTGCAGAGTAAACTTACATTATCACATTGGTCCTCATGTACAGCATTCATTTACCCGGTACTTCTAAGTTTGTGGAAGTTGAATGCCTTACATGTGTCTTAACATGTTTTTTATTGAAAGAACATGCTCTTCCCCCTCTACTTTTTCCTTTGGTTTTCTGTGACGTTCTAGTAGCTGGTTCACTGTGCACTCTTAGTGGACTTTTTCATTTTGTCTTTGGCATGTTTTCACAAGGATATACTCATCTTTTAACTTAGCCTTCATTGAACAATAATTCTTTTAGTCATTAGGGTCCCCTTACTGCGTTTCCTTCAGTTTCTTTGAGCATCTATCATTCTGTATTGACTGGGCTAGTCTGCTTTGCATGGTTTTCAGGAATGAGAGGAAGGGCTTATTTCTAATTTTCTTGGCTCTGCTTGTTCCATTCTTTCCTGCTTGTGTCCATGTTTGATCACCATCACATATATGTGCTCCCGTTTGAGTTTATTATAGGTTTGTATGTGATGCTCATTGTATTCTTTTATGGAACTAGTCTGGTTTTTGTGGGGTTTAACTGAGTTAGAAAAATAGTAGCACAAACAATGAATTTTTTTTTTTTTTGGTCTTATTTTTCCTCAAATAAGGACACCTTCCCTTTCTAAAATATTTACATATATTGGCTTTTTCTGCAACATGGAGCAAATTTTAAAGTAGGAAACAAGGGTGATTTTTTTTAAAACTTAAGTCACAAGCTCTAGTATTTGCATTTAAGTTCAGAAATTACTCTTGTGATTCAAAAGGCAATGATACCAAGAGTTAACTGACTTTATATTAGTTTTAAGAAAGCTTCACTTAACCTGTTTGCAAGACTTTCTGTGTAATACATTTTTGGGGATGAGGGGTCAACTCTCAACAGCCAGATATGGATGTCAGAGATGAAATTAATCACTTCTCTTTGAGAACTAAAGGTCTTTGCTATATCATTATTGGGGTCATTCAAAGTAGTTGGGTTGGTTCTCAGGGACAGAAGCTAGCTAGCCTTCATAACTATCTGGGACCAGAGTTGAGCAGTAAATGGCACTGGCTTGACTTAAGAACAAAATGTGTTTATGTAATTTGTGGAGAGAGCAGAAAAAAATGAGTTGAATTGCTTAGTTATGATCCTGATTGTAATGATGACATTGCAAAATATAATCAAAGTTCTAAGTAAAATAAGCTGCATTGTGTTTAGACTATGGATAAACAGGGATTTTCCTAGTGAGATGTAGAGGAAGGAGTGAGGACTTGATTCAGAGAAAACTGCATCAGGTCCATCTTGAAAGATTTGGGTATGCCATTATAGATTTATTTTAAATTGTGGGATCTCTTTTAGAAGGGGCATAATTTATTGGCTTTTGAAAATACCATGTGGCCACATAGTTACTCCCAGGTATATAAAACTGAAGGCCTGGACTTTGAGGTCAAACATGAGTAGTAGCAAGCATTTGATAATGGCAGCAAGTAAGAAGGCACTCGCTACTCCATGTGCTTTGATGAAAGCACTTTATCTGACTCCACAGATGAAAAGTAGTTTCTTGCATAAACTTATCTTTCTTACCACCAACCAATTTAGGGTGCTCTCTTTGTCAAGAGAGGTTCTTTTTTTAATCCCTAGCCCTAAAATCCACCACAGTTTGTGGATGTCCTTAGGACTATTAAGATCTACCATATTTGTATAGGGCAGAAGATAAGATTATTGGACTGACTACTAGTCCTCTACGGGGCAACAAGACGACTCTTCCTCATTGAAGCTACCTGTGCACCGGAGAAGCCCATAAGGCACAAAGGGAGGACTTTCCCACAAGGTCAGTTAGAGCACACTGTACTGGAACAGTTCTCATAAGTGGACAGACAGACGTGAAGCAAGTCCTGCAGTCAGCTACTTGGACATTGCTTCGTGCATTTTGCAAGTGTTACGGGCTGAAAATGCTCCATCACATAAGATCTTCAGTTCTTACATTCTTTGAATGAGTACTCCCCACCCCCATACCATATTTTGTTTTCATTACCCCCCCCCCCCCAGTTATTTGATGTTGTGTCTTAACAACTTTGTTTACAATCTGTAGAGGGTTCTGCTTCTCTTAAAACATCTTTCTGTCTTATGAACTACTCTGCTAGAGCAGCAATTCTTATCTTAGTTTTAAGGGGAAAAATAATTTTTCCAGAAAGTTTGTAGTTTGCTTTAACATTTTCTGTAGAAATCTTTTTTTTAGGCGA